>NC_067479.1:82440238-82758104 GCF_947179515.1 Apodemus sylvaticus
GATTGTATCAAGAGGTATATAGATTGTATCAAAGAGGTATAGATTGTATCAAGAGGTATATAGATTGTATCAAGATTTATAGATTGCATCAAGAGGTATAGATTGAATCAAGAGGTATAGATTGTATCAAGAGGTATAGATTATATCAAGAGGTATAGATTGTATCAAGAGGTATATAGATTGTATCAAAAGGTCTATAGATTGTATCAAGAGATATATAGATTGTATCAAGAGGTCTATAGATTGTATCAAGAGGTATAGATTGCATCAAGAGGTATAGATTGTATCAAGAGGTATAGATTGTATCAAGAGGTATAGATTGTATCAAGAGATATATAGATTGTATCAAGAGGTATAGATTGTATCAAGAGGTATAGATTGTATCAAGTGGTATAGATTGTATCAAGAGGTATATAGATTGTATCAAGAGGTATATAGATTGTATCAAGAGGTATATAGATTGTATCAAGAGGTGTATAGATTGTATCAAGAGGTATATAGATTGTATCAAGAGGTGTATAGATTGTATCAAGAGGTATATAGATTGTATCAAGAGGTATAGATTATATCAAGAGGTATAGATTGTATCAAGAGGTATAGATTGTATCAAGAGGTATAGATTGTATCAGGAGGTATATAGATTGTATCAAGATTTATAGATTGTATCAAGAGGTATAGATTGTATCAAGAGGTATATAGATTGTATCAAGATTTATAGATTGCATCAAGAGGTATAGATTGAATCAAGAGGTATAGATTGTATCAAGAGGTATAGATTGTATCAAGAGGTATATAGATTGTATCAAGAGGTATATAGATTGTATCAAGAGGTATAGATTGAATCAAGAGGTATAGATTGTATCAAGAGGTATAGATTGTATCAAGAGGTATAGATTGTATCAAGAGGTATATAGATTGTATCAAGAGGTATAGATTGTATCAAGAGGTATAGATTGTATCAAGAGGTATATAGATGGTTTCAAGAGGTATAGATTGTATCAAGAGGTATAGATTGTATCAAGAGGTATAGATTGTATCACGAGGTATATAGATTGTATCAAGAGGTATATAGATTGTATCAAGAGGTATAGATTGTATCAAGAGGTATATAGACTGTATCAAGAGGTGTAGATTGTATCAAGAGGTATATAGATTGTATCGAGAGGTATATAGATTGTATCAAGAGGTATAGATTGTATCAAGAGGTATATAGATTGTATCAAGAGGTATAGATTATATCAAGAGGTATAGATTGTATCAAGAGGTATAGATTGTATCAAGAGGTATAGATTGTATCAAGAGGTCTATAGATTGTATCAAGAGGTATAGATTGAATCAAGAGGTATAGATTGTATCAAGAGGTCTATAGATTGTATCAAGATGTATAGATTGCATCAAGAGGTATAGATTGTATCAAGAGGTATAGATTGTATCAAGAGATATATAGATTGTATCAAGAGGTATAGATTGTATCAAGAGGTATAGATTGTATCAAGAGGTATATAGATTGTATCAAGAGGTATATAGATTGTATCAAGAGGTATAGATTGTATCAAGAGGTATATAGATTGTATCAAGAGGTATATAGATTGTATCAAGTGGTATATAGATTGTATCAAGAGGTATATAGATTGTATCAAGAGGTATATAGATTGTATCAAGAGGTATATAGATTGTATCAAGAGGTATAGATTGTATCAAGAGGTATATAGATTGTATCAAGATTTATAGATTGCATCAAGAGGTATAGATTGAATCAAGAGGTATAGATTGTATCAAGAGGTATAGATTGTATCAAGAGGTATATAGATTGTATCAAGAGGTATAGATTGAATCAAGAGGTATAGATTGTATCAAGAGGTATATAGATGGTTTCAAGAGGTATATAGATTGTATCAAGAGGTATAGATTGTATCAAGAGGTATAGATTGTATCAAGAGGTATATAGATTGTATCAAGAGGTATATAGATTGTATCAAGAGGTATAGATTGTATCAAGAGGTATAGATTGTATCAAGAGGTATATAGATTGTTTCAAGAGGTATAGATTGTATCAAGAGGTATAGATTGTATCAAGAGGTAAATAGATTGTATCAAGAGGTATACATTGTATCAAGAGGTATATAGACTGTATCAAGAGGTGTAGATTGTATCAAGAGGTATATAGATTGTATCAAGAGATATATAGATTCTATCAAGAGGTATAGATTGTATCAAGAGGTATAGATTGTATCACGAGGTATATAGATTGTATCAAGAGGTATAGATTGTATCACGAGGTATATAGATTGTATCAAGAGGTATATAGATTGTATCACGAGGTATATAGATTGTATCAAGAGGTATATAGATTGTATCAAGAGGTATAGATTGTATCAAGAGGTATATAGACTGTATCAAGAGGTGTAGAATGTATCAAGAGGTATATAGATTGTATCAAGAGGTCTATAGATTGTATCAAGAGGTCTATAGATTGTATCAAGAGGTATATAGATTGTATCAAGAGGTATATAGATTGTATCAAGTGGTATAAATTGTATCAAGAGGTATAGATTATATCAAGAGGTATAGATTGTACCAAGAGGTATAGATTATATCAAGAGGTATAGATTGTATCAAGAGGTATATAGATTGTATCAAGAGGTCTATAGATTGTATCAAGACGTCTATAGATTGTATCAAGAGGTATAGATTGTATCAAGTGGTATAGATTGTATCAAGAGGTATATAGATTGTATCAAGAGGTATATAGATTGTATCAAGAGGTATATAGATTGTATCAAGAGGTATATAGATTGTATCAAGAGGTATATAGATTGTATCAAGAGGTGTATAGATTGTATCAAGAGGTATATAGATTGTATCAAGAGGTGTATAGATTGTATCAAGAGGTATATAGATTGTATAAAGAGGTATATAGATTGTATCAAGAGGTATATAGATTGTATCAAGAGGCATATAGATTGTATCAAGAGGTATATAGATTGTATCAAGAGGTATAGATTGTATCAAGAGGTATATAGATTGTATCAAGAGGTATATAGATTGTATCAAGATGTATAGATTGTATCAAGAGGTATATAGATTGTATCAAGAGGTATATAGATTGTATCAAGAGATATAGATTGTATCAAGAGGTATAGATTGTATCAAGAGGGATATAGATTGTTTCAAGAGGTATAGATTGTATCAAGAGGTATATAGATGGTTTCAAGAGGTATAGATTGTATCAAGAGGTATAGATTGTATCAAGAGGTATAGATTGTATCACGAGGTATATAGATTGTATCAAGAGGTATAGATTGTATCTCGAGGTATATAGATTGTATCAAGAGGTATATAGATTGTATCAAGAGGTATACATTGTATCAAGAGGTATATAGATTGTATCAAGAGGTGTAGATTGTATCAAGAGGTATATAGATTGTATCAAGAGATATATAGATTCTATCAAGAAGTATAGATTGTATCAAGAGGTATAGATTGTATCACGAGGTATATAGATTGTATCAAGAGGTATAGATTGTATCACGAGGTATATAGATTGTATCAAGAGGTATATAGATTGTATCACGAGGTATATAGATTGTATCAAGAGGTATATAGATTGTATCAAGAGGTATATAGATTGTATCAAGAGGTATATAGATTGTATCAAGAGGTATAGATTGTATCAAGAGGTATATAGACTGTATCAAGAGGTGTAGAATGTATCAAGAGGTATATAGATTGTATCAAGAGGTATATAGATTGTATCAAGAGGTCTATAGATTGTATCAAGAGGTATATAGATTATATCAAGAGGTATATAGATTGTATCAAGAGGTCTATAGATTGTATCAAGACGTCTATAGATTGTATCAAGTGGTATAGATTGTATCAAGAGGTATATAGATTGTATCAAGAGGTATATAGATTGTATCAAGAGGTGTATAGATTGTATCAAGAGGTATATAGATTGTATCTAGAGGTGTATAGATTGTATCAAGAGGTATATAGATTGTATTAAGAGGTATATAGATTGTATCAAGAGGTATATAGATTGTATCAAGAGGCATATAGATTGTATCAAGAGGTATAGATTGTATCAAGAGGTATATAGATTGTATCAAGGGGTATATAGATTGTATCAAGAGGTATAGATTGTATCAAGAGGTATAGATTGTATCAAGAGTTATATAGATTGTATCAAGAGGTATAGATTGTATCAAGAGGTATATAGATTGTATCCAGGGGTATATAGATTGTATCAAGAGGTATAGATTGTATCAAGAGGTATAGATTGTATCAAGAGGTATATAGATTGTATCAAGAGGTATATAGATTTTATCAAGAGGTATAGATTGCATCAAGAGGTATAGATTGCATCAAGAGGTATATAGATTGTATCAAGAGGTATAGATTGTATCAAGAGGTATATAGATTGTATCAAGTGGTATAGATTGTATCAAGAGGTATAGATTATATCAAGAGGTATAGATTGTATCAAGAGGTATAGATTGTATCAAGAGATATATAGATTGTATCAAGAGTTATATAGATTGTATCAAGAGGTATAGATTGTATCAAGAGGTATAGATTGTATCAAGAGGTATAGATTGTATCAAGAGGTATATAGATTGTATCAAGTGGTATAGATTGTATCAAGAGGTATAGATTATATCAAGAGGTATAGATTGTATCAAGAGGTATAGATTGTATCAAGAGATATATAGATTGTATCAAGAGTTATATAGATTGTATCCAGAGGTATAGATTGTATCAAGAGGTGTATAGATTGTATCAAGAGGTATATAGATTGTATCAAGAGGTATATAGATTATATCAAGAGGTACAGATTGTATCAAGAGGCATAGATTGTATCAAGAGGTATATAGATTGTATCAAGAGGTATAGATTGTATCAAGAGGTATATAGATTGTATCAAGAGGTATATAGATTGTATCAAGAGGTATATAGATTGTATCAAGAGGTATAGATTGTATCAAGAGGTATATAGATTGTATCAAGAGGTATAGATTGTATCAAGAGGTATAGATTGTATCAAGAGGTATATAGATTGTATCAAGAGGTATATAGATTGTATCAAGAGGTATAGATTGTATCAAGAGGTATAGATTGTATCAAGAGGTATATAGATTGTATCAAGAGGTATAGATTGTAGCAAGAGGTATAGATTGTATCAAGAGGTATAGATTGTATCAAGAGGTATATAGATTGTATCAAGAGGTATAGATTGTAGCAAGAGGTATAGATTGTATCAAGAGGTATATAGATTGTATCAAGAGGTATAGATTGTATCAAGAGGTATATAGATTGTATCAAGAGGTATAGATTTCATCAAGAGATATAGATTGAATCAAGAGGTATAGATTGTATCAAGAGGTATAGATTGTATCAAGAGGTATATAGATTGTATCAAGAGGTATATAGCTTGTATCAAGAGGTATAGATTGTATCAAGAGGTATAGATTGTATCAAGAGGTATATAGATTGTATCAAGAGGTATAGATTGCATCAAGAGGTATATAGATTGTATCAAGATGTATAGATTGTATCAAGAGGTATAGATTGTATCAAGAGGTATATAGATTGTATCAAGAGGTATATAGATTGTATCAAGAGGTATAGATTGTATCAAGAGGTATAGATTGTATCAAGAGTTATATAGATTGTATCAAGAGGTATAGATTGTATCAAGAGGTATAGATTGTATCAAGAGGTATATAGATTGTATCAAGAGGTATAGATTGCATCAAGAGGTATAGATTGTATCAAGAGGTATAGATTGTATCAAGAGGTGTATAGATTGTATCAAGAGGTATATAGATTGTATCAAGAGGTATAGATTGTATCAAGAGGTATAGATTGTATCAAGAGGTATATAGATTGTATCAAGAGGTATAGATTGTATCAAGAGGTATAGATTGTATCAAGAGGTATATAGATTGTATCAAGAGGTATATAGATTGTATCAAGAGGTAAAGATTGTATCAAGGACAGCTTCGCGAGCGTGCACGCGTGTGTGTGTGTGTGTGTGTGTGTGTGTGTGTGTTTGTGTGTGTGTGTGGCTGGGCCTCTGATCCAGGGCTGAGTGGTATGTGTGTTGAGTCTGACACTCATGTGAGACATCAAGACTCCAGTAGGGAACTGAGTGTTCAGTCACCTGCTGGGTTACTTTGGAGGGTGGTTAACACAGAGCTCGGGTTTGGTACCATGGGATGGTAGCTAGAAAGCAACCTTTGAGTGACAATCAAAGGAAATCTTCAGACAGTGTCTTGAGGACTCCAGCAAGTCTATCACAATGAGGAAAAGGGTCTGAGAAGGAAGGAGAGAAGCCGGGCACACAGTAATGCTGGAGCCAACAGACTGCTGTGAGGGGAAAAAAACAATGGCTCTCTGTACCAAAGCACACAGTGATGCTGGAGCCAGCAGACTGCTGTGAGGGGGAAAAATGGCTCTCTGTACCAAAGGTACCAGAAAGATCCAGGAAAATGAGGGTTGAAAGTTCCCTTTGCCACCCTCTGGGGAAAGCCACCATGAGGTTGGCACTGACACTGGCAATTTTCACTGTGTGCATGCAAGCATGCTGGGAGAGCAGTGAGGCCAAGTCAGCCTGGCCAAGGTTGGACTCAGGGGCAGTGGGGGAGAGTGTAGCACAGGATTCATCAACCTTACATCATTTAAATTGTTGGTTGTTCATGACGTGTCTAAACTGTGAAGGATCAGAACTTGCAGCCCCCGTGTGTGCTGTGTTGTCAGCAGGACTGTTTGAAATAATGGCAACTGAGTGTCAATAGATGCAGGGAGAATGTTCTATGTTTCCGTTACCTGCTGAAGGCTACACACCCTTTCCAAGGAGACAAGAGCGCATTAAGGTGCACATGTGTAACACAGTCCTTTCCTTCTCTTAGCTGATTACTTCCATGACTCCTACTCATTAGAAGCCTGTTAAAGAAATGCAACACTATTAGAAAATAATTCCTTAAAGATTATATTAATCAGTGCTTTCTAGAGTAGCAGAACTTATAGAATGAATCTCCTTTTCTATACATATAGAAAGGGGATTTATTAGAAGCATTTATAGGCTGTGGTCCAAGTACTCAAACAATGGGTAGGTAGGAATGAAAAGACCAAGAATCCAGCAGCTCCTCAGTCCAAAAGGCTGGATGTCTCAAGTGGTCTTCAGTACACACTGGAATCCCCCCCAAAAAAGTAGGGTCGAATGCCAGTGAAGGAGTGGGCGAGGCAGCAAGGCGAGGGCAGCGAGCAGAGAGCAGAAGCCCCCTTCTTCTATGTCCTCATGGGTTTCTAGCAGAAGGAGTGGCCCAGGTTGAAGGTTTATCTTCCTGATTCAAGATCTGGATCAAAGATATGTGTCTTCCTATCTAGAAGGTGAGGACTAAAGGTGGATTCACCCACCTAAAACTGAGGGGGGGGGGAATTCTCACAGGTGTGTCCTCCATTTCTGGATTGTAGTTCATTCTACATGCAACCAAGTTGACAACCAAGAATAGTCACACAAAAATTTAACCTTTTTTCTAGAACCCCTTCAAAAACTTTTAATGTCATATACTTCAATAACTCATCATCATCATCGCAGAGGGTTGAACCCAGGGTGTTCTGCCAAGGGGAAACATCCCAGTCTCAGAGTTGCTTCTATGGAGTTAACTCACGGGGAATTTTCCTGCCAGCTTACGTCAATCAGTGGTTACTGCTGTGAGTATCCTATTTCCAGAAAGCTGGTCAGTTTCAAGGTTGGTTGCATGGCACCAGTTCCAGCAGCTCCACTCTGGTTTGGTCAGGTGAGACAAGGGCGTGCCAGAAACATTGCTTCACCACCTCAGACTAGTTTCCTATTTCCTCAGAGGGGAAGTAAGTACCTGTGTCTGGCCTCTGTAATGCTACTTTACAACTTGCTTTAGTGCTAAGCTATTTTCTGCGATACCCCCTGTGCCTGTGATAAAAGGCATCCTTCCTTCTTTCCTTCCTTCCTTCCTTCCTTACTCCTTTTTTAAAAATGCCAATTGTAGTGGCTTTTGGGCAATTCATGACTCCCCATTAACTATGTCTATGGGGTATGGAAGAAGCTGATTTGATAGCGCTAAGATGGTGGTAAGGAGATGGAGCTGTGAGGGTATAGACAGACTCGGAAATGTCTCTGGGAAGTTTGACTGGGAAGGAGAAAACAGCTGCAAGGAAATGGGAAAGGGCGGGGCATTCTGAGCTGTCCTCCGCCCAGCCCAAGAGGGAAGATCTGAGCGTAGTAAACGCTGTGAGGGAATCTCCAGGTTCGGAAGGGACTCTGAAGTCCCTGAAAAACAGCCCAGCGTTTATGAATAGAGCCCAGGAGGGACTGCGATACAGCTGCAGGCACACTAGCTTCCAATAAAGATATGGATGCGTTTGCATTGTGATCCTGCTAAGGGGCTTGAAAGGGGAATGGCAGAGCAAGGCAAGAGGGCTACTCCCTGAAGGCTTCCGCTCAGCAAGGCACAGAAGTCATTCGAGGAGAAGCATTTAGGCTAAGTGGACTGGCCAAGGTTGACTGCTGAAGGTCAATGTGTGTGTGTGTGTGTGTGTGTGTGTGTGTGGCGGGGGGTTACAGGATGGTACCGATGAGGAAATTAAGGCAGTATCTGGGTACACAACTTGTTTACAGTGCAACCATCAGAAGCAGCACACTATTGAATATTCATGTGGCTGGAGCAACACATCAATATTTATCTGTGATGTTTATGTTCTTGGTTCTAATGGCCCTCTAAGAGAGTTTAAGTTTCTTGGAAGCATAGACCCAAGGCAAGGCATACAGCTGGGGTTCTTTTACTTACCCTCTTTCCATCTTTTATTCATGCAGTAAATATTTATTGAGCATTAGCCATATGCCTGGCGCTGGACTCAGTTGGACTCAGTTGGGGCGTGGCTAAGAAGAATGCTGCCTGTGGGATGGAGCCAGGAGAGGTGACTGAAGTGTGGTGGAGACGAGTGACAGACAAACAAAGGTATGATAAGTGTGGAATCTTCCAGGACAACAGAAGCAGGTGGGGAAATAGAAGGTGAGCACACAGGAAGGACGTGCGGCTTCTAGGGAGTGTGCTGCTGTAGAGCCTTCCGGAGCTGACTCACACGGAGCCACAGAGGATCCGGGAAAGCCTGCAGGCAAAGGGACGGTGCGGTAAGACCGAAAGGCAAGGAAGCTTGTGTGATGTGACCCAGAGAGCCAGAGGTCAGGAGGTCAGTTCAGGCCAGATCATGTGAGGCCTTTTCAACTATGGCTCTCACTTGACGCATGGCAGCCGGCGGTCACTGTGAGAGTTACAGACTGGGAGGATTGCTCTGGGTACCTGGAAGAAAGTGAACTGGAGGGACATTGGCCAAAGCACACAGGAGGCCACTGAGTGCATAATCTCTATAATATGACCACAGCTTAAACCATGAAAGGATGGTGGGGATGGAATATGGAGGCTCACCTGGGAATCTATTCCAGACACTGACTAGCAGAACTCAGTGTTAAAGGAGTCACTGTAGGAGGTCAGAAAATGAAAGTAGAAGACCAAGCTTGCCTCGTCAGCTTTAAGTTACACAAGTGAGTGTAGGGTACCACTTGATGATATGGATGATACAGACGTTGGTGAAGAAGTCCAGAGTCTCACCCTGAGTGCAGTGCTCTGGAACATTTGACACGGGTCCATAATTCCAGAGCGCCAAGGGCAGGTCTAGACAGGAAACCTGGGGCTCATCGGCACGGAGATCTTCAGCCTCAAAACAAGAAAATCATCTAGAGGGAGAATTTGGAAAAAGAAGATGACACAAAAAGAACCTGGAGCTGTATAAGGTGATGGGCACACCTTTAATACCAGCACTTGAGAGGCAGAGGCAGGAGGATCTCTCTGAGTTTGAGGCCAACCAGTCTACATGCTGAGTTCCAAGATAGCCAGAGCTACATAGTGAAACTCCGCCTACCAACATGGAGGTACCGGGTGATATGAAAAACAGTTTGAGTGGGATGGTGGAAACCCCTTGTAGTTCTTAGCTAAGACTATAAAGACTTAAAAGCAAAAGGTGAGATTATTAACGCACTTAATGAGCATCACACAGAAGCCTCCCAGAAAAAGCTCCAAGCAGAGCTTCAGAGCTCTGGCTTATAGAACACCTTCAAGCAAGATCAAGGAATAAGAGTAGGGTGGTGGCACAGACTTGTAATCCCAGCTTGCAGATATAGGAGAGTGCTGTTTGCCACCTGAGGGTCAGAGGCAGGAGGATTTCGAGTTAGAGATCGGCCTGGGCTTCATAGACAGATCTTTTCTAAACCAACAAACAAGCACTAGGAGTCAAGAGATGGTTCAGCAGTTACGAGCACTGGCTGCTCTTCCGGATGCCCCAGTTTGACGTTTAGCATCCACAGTGGCTCATAACTGTCTTCACTCCAGTCTTAAGGCACCTGGTGCCCTCTTCTGGCTTTCATGGGTACCAGTTACTTACACAGTGCATGGATATATATATATGTAGATAAAATACTCACACACAAAATAAAATAAGAAATAAATTACAGGGCTGGGGATATGGATCGATGGTAGAGCCCTTATTCACAACACCGGGTTTCAATCCCCAGTGCTGCCAAAAAGAAATAGCAGAGACATGGAGTCACAAAGGAGAGCAAGGTTAGGCTTCCAAGGGTCCGAAATGGTGGGAAGAAAATAGATGGATAAAATGTATTTGCACACTCTTATGTTTCCCAAGTAGAGCTATTGCTTGGATGGGATGATTTGTATCCCTTTGTATCCCGTTTGTGTCAGGAGAAAAGGGAGCAGACCGAGCCTTTCTTCTGCTTGCTATTTCTCCATTGCCTTCAGCTCAAAAGCAAACTTTAAATCGAAGATAATACGTTTTGGTTTCTTTGGAGCCAATTTGGAGCTGAAATGTAAAAAGTAACAGAACGGGAGGGCCCTTGAGATGGCTCAGCAGATCAAGGCACTCGTTGCCACGCCTGACTACCTGAGTTCCATCCCTGGGACTCACCTAGCGGAAAGAGAGCCGACTCCTGCCAGTTTTCCTCTGATGGGAGTATAGAGGGCAAGTGCACACACAGAGAGGTTGGAGAGGATAAAATGCAATATAAATATTTTTTTTAAGAACAGAGAATGTAGCAATGTTACGTTCAAGCATGTCATTCAAATGGTTTCATGTTTGGAGGACATTGGGAGTCCTGGAATCGTGCGTGTGATCAAAACATACTCTCTCTGCTTTTCAGATACACATAATAGAATCTGCACACATAGCAGTGGGGATGATCAGAAGCAGCAAATGCCAGTCATGTGGGGGTGGGTCATCCTAAAGGGGATGCCATCCAGGGGAGAAGCTAATCTTTCCCCAATCTTTGTTATGATAAAATACATACAACACTAATGGTTCTCTCCTTTCTGCTTTTTATTGTTTGTGTGTGTTTGGACTTGGGGTCTTGAGGTGGGTTGCACATTCATTCCATGGAAGCCTAGGGAGGCCAGAGCACAACTCATGGAGGGATGGAAATCACAACATCAGGCTTGATAGCAAGGGTCTTTACCTGATGAGCCGTCACACAGTCCCTGGGAAAGAAAAGGGAGGAGGAGGAGGGGGAGGAGGAGAAGGAGGAGGAGGAGGAGGAGGAGGAGGAGAGACAGAGAGAGAGAGAGAGAGAGAGAGAGAAAGGCTTACTATGTAGCCCTGGCTGACTAGGAACTCTCTATGTAGACCAGGCTGGCCTCAAACTCAGAGCAATCTGCCTTCTACACCCCAGCTTTGACTAAATTCCCTGTTTGTTTGTTTTTAATTTTATGTGTATGATTTTTTTTTTTGTTTTCTGTTTGTTTGTTTTTGCTGCAAGTATAACTGTGCACCACGTGCATGCCTGATGCCCACAGAAGCCAGAAGAGGGCATCAGATGCCTTAGAACTGGTGTTACAATTGGTAGTGAGCCTTAATGTTGAGATTAGTTCAAAGGAGAGCAAAGCTTCAAAGTGACACCTCCCAGGCGCCAGATGGCGCTGTTCTGCTGCTGGGACGTTCTCTGTCACCTGAGAAGCCTCCTAATGACCTAGCAGATTAAAAACAACAAAACACTTTTGTCCTTGTAAATTGGCCTCAGGGCAATTGGAATCGAGGTGACTTTCTGGCTTGGCTTTCAGTGGCCCTGAAAATCCTGCTTTGAGACCAACAAAGGGTGTATGTGTTTTCAGAGGACACAGTAATAAAGGAAAAAGCCAGAGACCATTTTCTCAGAATGGAGACTTAGGCCTGCCACCCAAACTAGGAAAATCCGACCCCACAATGAGTAACATTGGGAATTAGGGCAGAGTCTAGCCCATTTATTAACAAGCATCCCAGACTGGGGTGAGTTCCCGTTGGAGTGTGAAGGCAGGTCCCTAAGCTCCTAGTCACAAGTAGGGGCACTGCTCACTGTCCCCAGGCCAGCTTCCGAAGGCCAGGCACATTTGCATGTGTGACGTCACTTCCGGCTTTCCTTTACGGGCCTCTGTCCTAGTTGTACTGAAATAATCTTTCAATCACATCCTTCCTTCCCTTCTTACATCCCAGCCCAGCGCTGACCTCCTGAAGGAAGTCCATCTGGGCCGCACAATAGCCCAAGGAGCCCCACCCTCCCATTGGCTAGTAGCCACTGTATCTGTTTAAATGTGTTTATACTCGGGTGTGCTCTGTCCCGCGGGGTTTCCACTGTCAGCCTTTATTCAGAGCCCTCCAGCCACCCAGTCTTGTTGAGAGTTTGTAGGTTACCTCTGGCTTGCCAGGACCTCCTCTGAGGCTTCCCTGAGCCTTAACTCAAACTCAGGCTTCTTTCAAAAGAGCTTTTTTAAACTCCTGTTCTGCCCCCAAATCCCCATCTTATTTCTTGCTCAGCTTTTCGAAACAAATCTCCCGCTAACCTTTTGCTTTTCTTCAGGTGGCAATCCAGGTGTCTCGGGCAGTGTAGCACTTTCTCCGCAGTCTTGCAGCATCATTCGATACCGCGGATGGCCTTTCCTCTCTTGAACGCTTGATTTCTACAGTCTTCCCTCCTCGCCCCACCCCTACCCCCATGCCTGACATTAGACTGACCTCATTTCCCCCAACTGTTTTGGTCCTTTCTTCTCTGTCTTCTGTCACCTTGAATGACTCTTGTATTTTCTTCTTCTGCCTTTGAGAGACTGTTATTCAAAGAGCGGTGTCGTATGGGAAGGTTAAATCATCCATTAGGGTTCACCTCTACTTTAATGAATTCCTTGTGTGTTTTGATCCTCTCTCAAGATTACCAAGCATACTTATCTAATTGCCCTGAAGAATTTCCCACTGGATATACTTTAACCTCTATGAAAAGTCCAGCATTTCTCAGATAGATAAATAGATAGATAGATAGATAGATAGATAGATGCACACATACACACATACATACATAGATAAAAACATACATAGATAGAACTAGAGATGGATAGATATCATTACTTTATATACGTGATATATCTGATATATCTGATTATATATTATTTTATGTGTATATATTGTCTGCATATATGAATGAGCACCAGATATATACCTGATGCCTTCAGAGAGAGGTCCTCCACAGTGCTGGGAATTAAACCTAGTTCTCTGCAAGAGCAGGCCTTACCCACTGAGCCACTGCTTGAGCCCCCAAGTTTAACCTTTTTTTCCTTATGAAATCTCTTCAGCTTCTCCCAGCTCCCTGAACTCTCTCAGCATCTCTTTCTCCATCCAGTGGCTCCATTGCTCTTATCATCAGCCACGTGTGAACTGTTGGAAACATTTCTATCATTTTCAAACCTAAACTCCATTTTCAATTCTTCCACTTGCTAGCTATGTGGTCCAAGGTGAGTTGTATAGGCAGGTAACCTATCAGGGCATAGGTTTATAATCACTAAGTGTGTGTGTGTGTGTGTGTGTGTGTGTGTTAGAGAGAGCAGAACGAGTTCAAAGCCAGCCTGAGCAATTTAGTGAGACTCAGACTCTAAGTTACAAAAACAACAGCAACAACAAAAAGAAAGCTGAGGATGTGGCTCAGTGGTAAGATGCTTGGACAGAATGTCTGAACCCTCAAGTTCACTCCTCAGTATAGGGAGGGGAAAAACTCAGGTTATTTAGAGGAGGATTTCAAATCCGCCTGCACAGCACCTCTGGTAGCCACTGAGGGCGTTGTCTCTGTGGTTCGCCCTAACCTGGATTTTCCATATAAATAGAACACATAATAGTCTTTTGTGTGTATCTGGCTTCGTTATGCTCGTTTGAAAGTAGCGTGTATCAGTGTTCCATGTGTATGTGTAGTGACCAAGACTGTGTTACTTACACATGTCAGTATGACCAAAGTGCCTGCCGGAAACTTAAAAGAGGATTGAGTCTTGTTATGCTTTTTTTTTAATTTTTATTTTATGTGTATAGATGTTTTGCCTGCACGTGTGTCTGTGCACCACAAACTTGTCTGGTGCTGGAGAAGGCCAGAAGAGGACATCAGATCCCCTAGAACTGTAGTTACAGAGAGTTGCGGACCTTCATGTAGGCACTGGGAATTGAACCCTGGTCCTCTCGAGGGCCAGTCCATACTGGGCCAACTCTCCATCACTAGGAAGGATTAATTTTGGTCAGAATTGGGAGGTGTGGGGAAGTCTTGGCGGGCGTTGTACAGCGGGGAACAGTGATTGATGCGGTTGTGTGTGGACTAGAAAGCAGAGAGCAGAATGAACCAGGCTGGAGCTGTGTGTTTGCGGGCCCACCCTTAGCGGTTTACAGTAACCATCTAGGCAGGCACTATAGCCCCAACGTTCCACAGCCGCCTGAAGCAACACCACCAGCCTGGGGTCAAGCATTGAAGCGCATGGGCCAACAGGGCACATTTCATAGTTAAGCCACAACATGAATCAATCCCAGGGCCTCATACATGGCAGACAAAGTGTTCACTGTGTTGCTGTTGTTGTTGTTGTTGTTGTTGTTATCTGTTTCTCCTTAGGTTGAACCATATTCCTTTGCATGGGCCAGGTAGCAACGACTTACCATGGAAGAGAGGAGCTCGTGGGGCCCCAGCCATCCCTGAAGATTTATAATACTTGTTAACAGGTAGATGGCAGAGGGAGAGAGAGAGAGAGACATCTTCTTCTGAAGAGTAGCCACTGGTGAGTTGCCCATCGTCCCACAAGCTGCCCCTCACCTATGCTCCTGTGAATGACCCTGTGAACTCACTGGGTCACACAGACATGGAAAGATGGAAGTAGAAAGGACATAAGTTGGGCAGATGAAGAAGTGTCCCAAGTAGAAGAGACAAGCATGAGTAACATGTGTGTACAAATACAACCAAATTACATTGTGTACATGCACAAAAATGTCAACCCACTATCATCTATAACTAATATATATTAATAAAAACATTAACAATATGCCATTGCCTGGTTATACCATATTTTGTATACAGATTTGTTATTTGTAAGACATTCAGGTTATTTTTATCTTTTAGACATTATGAGTATTCACATACAAGGTTTTTAGGGGTTTTAAGGTTTTTCTTCCCATTTGTTCACAGTGCTCAGAATGGAATGTAGAACTCAGGAAATGCAAAGGCTAGCACACCAACGCTGAGATACGTACACCCCACCCCACCCCACCCCACCACCACCCCCCACCACCACCCCCTATGGTAGACACATTTTTTTTTTGCCTGTACTGTTTTTTGTTTGTTTGTTTGTTTTTGCCTGTACTGTTTTTTGATACATTTTTATATATTAAATATTTTATTATATATCCAGGAGTAGACTTTCTGGCTTATATAGTGTCTTAGCCTACTTGAACTACAAAGTTCCAAAATGAGGCACCTTATAAATAAGAGAGTTTCTAGACGCTGGGAAGTCCATTTGTGTCTAGTAAGAACCCCTTTGTTTCATAGAAGGTGCATTTAGCTATGTACATGTATAAGAGCCAATGATCTAATCAAAGGGAGCCCTTGAGGCCTTCATCTCAGTACTACTACTTTGGAGGTTAGGGTTTCAACTTAGGAATGTGGCGGATAGCTTACAATAAACCCATGTGTTTAACTTTTTGAGGAATTGCCAAGTTGTTTCAAAGCAACTGGTCATTTTGTATTCTTTTCAGCAATACGTATGAACAGTAGTTTCTATAGAGATGGGGGAGGGGTAGTGCTGTGACACTCTCACGATGACAGTAGTTGTGCTTACCTGCAGAGGCCTGCATAAGATAGAGCCATCAGGGGCTGAAGAGATAGCTCAGTGGTTAAGAGCACTGATTGTTCTTCCTTCCAGAGGTCCTGAGTTCAAATCCCAGCAACCACATGGTGGCTCTCACCCATCTGTAACGGGATTCAATGCCCTCTTCTGCTGTGTCTGAAGAGCAATGAAGAGCAATGGTGTGCTCACATACATAAAATAAATGAATAAATCTAAAAAAAAAAAAAAAAGATTGAACCATCAATAGCTCATCAACAATCTTTGGGGCATGGACCAACCACCAGGCCCTACCCTCAGCTGAGGAACTGTTGGCAAGTAAAGGCTTCTAGGAAGGGAGACTAATTTTTCTTCAGGGTGTAGCTACTGGTAAATTGCCCATGATCTAATAAATAATCCCACGCTCATGAGAATTCAAGCAGCCCTACTTAAACACAGTAAGAGAGTAGAAGGAGGGTATGGTAGAAAGGAGGAATTTCAGAGGGAGTCGAGGGAGATACGAGAAGGAAATGGGGTAGATGTGATCAAAGAATATTATCGACACATGGTCAAATGTTATATACACAAACAAAGGCATCATGGTGTTTCCAGATCCTAGCCAGCATGTCCCAGCACCATCTTTTTACACTGTAGTTGTTGCAGCAGGTATGAGGTGAGGTGTATGAGGTGTTAACTCTGTTGCAGCAGGTATGAGGTGAGGTGTATGAGGTGTTAACTCTGTTGCAGCAGGTATGAGGTGAGGTGTATGAGGTGTTAACTCTGTTGCAGCAGGTATGAGGTGAGGTGTATGAGGTGTTAACTCTGTTGCAGCAGGTATGGGGTGAGGTGTATGAGGTGTTAACTCTGTTGCAGCAGGTATGGGGTGAGGTGTATGAGGTGTTAACTCTGTTGCAGCAGGTATGAGGTGAGGTGTATGAGGTGTTAACTCTGTTGCAGCAGGTATGGGGTGAGGTGTATGAGGTGTTAACTCTGTTGCAGCAGGTATGGGGTGAGGTGTATGAGGTGTTAACTCTGTTGCAGCAGGTATGAGGTGAGGTGTATGAGGTGTTAACTCTGTTGCAGCAGGTATGGGGTGAGGTGTGTGAGGTGTTAACTCTGTTGCAGCAGGTATGAGGTGAGGTGTGTGAGGTGTTAACTCTGTTGCAGCAGGTATGGGGTGAGGTGTATGAGGTGTTAACTCTGTTGCAGCAGGTATGGGGTGAGGTGTATGAGGTGTTAACTCTGTTGCAGCAGGTATGAGGTGAGGTGTATGAGGTGTTAACTCTGTTGCAGCAGGTATGGGGTGAGGTGTGTGAGGTGTTAACTCTGTTGCAGCAGGTATGAGGTGAGGTGTGTGAGGTGTTAACTCTGTTGCAGCAGGTATGGGGTGAGGTGTATGAGGTGTTAACTCTGTTGCAGCAGGTATGAGGTGAGGTGTGTGAGGTGTTAACTCTGTTGCAGCAGGTATGAGGTGAGGTGTGTGAGGTGTTAACTCTGTTGCAGCAGGTATGAGGTGAGGTGTATGAGGTGTTAACTCTGTTGCAGCAGGTATGGGGTGAGGTGTATGAGGTGTTAACTCTGTTGCAGCAGGTATGAGGTGAGGTGTGTGAGGTGTTAACTCTGTTGCAGCAGGTATGAGGTGAGGTGTATGAGGTGTTAACTCTGTTGCAGCAGGTATGAGGTGAGGTGTATGAGGTGTTAACTCTGTTGCAGCAGGTATGAGGTGAGGTGTGTGAGGTGTTAACTCTGTTGCAGCAGGTATGAGGTGAGGTGTGTGAGGTGTTAACTCTGTTGCAGCAGGTATGGGGTGAGGTGTATGAGGTGTTAACTCCTCGTAGCTCTGCCTCGCATTTCCCTGGTGATTAATGACAGTAAGCATCTTCTTAGATATTTATGGCCCTTGCTCATTAAAACCTATTTCTCTTTTTCCAGGGGTAGGGGCACGTGCCATTAATCCCAGCACTCAGGAGGCAGAGGCTGGTAGATTTCTGTGAGTTCAAGGCCAACCTGGCTTACGTAGGAAGCTCCAGGCCAACCAAGCCTACATAATGAAACCCTGTTTAAAAAAAATAATAATAATAATCTATTTATCTTATGTTATTGTAACAGGTTTCTGTACATTCTAGATAAAATTCCTTAACAGACATTATTTGCAAATATTTTTATAGGGTTTGTTCCCTACATTAAAAAAAAAAATGATTGAGCCGGGCGGTGGTGGTGCACGCCTGTAATCCCAGCACTCTGGGAGGCAGAAGCAGGTGGATTGCTGAGTTCAAGGCCAGCCCGGTCTACAGAGCGAGTTCCAGGACAGCCAGGGCTATACAGAGAAACCCTGTCTCGAAAAAAAAAAAAAAAAACAAATCCAAAAAACCAAAAAAAAAAAAAAAAAAAAAAAAAAAGATTGAAGCCGGGCAGTGGTAGCACACGCCTTTAGGCCCAGCACTTGGGAGGCAGAGGCAGGCAGATTTCTGAGTTCGAGACCAGCCTGGTCTACAAAGTGAGTTCCAGGACAGCCAGGGCTACATAGAGAAACCCCGTCTGGGGGGGGGGGGGAGATTGTATGTGCCTGCATCTGTGTGTGTTCACCATGTGTGCCTGGTGCCCACAGAGGTCAGAAGAGGGCACTGGATTCCCCAGAGCCAGACTTGCAGATGGCTGTGAGCCGCCATGTAGGTACTGGTAGTTGAACCTGTGCTGGTGCGCAGGCTAAGCGAGTGTTTCACTGACGTATACCAACCTGTCCCCACACGGTGATAAAGCCCAGTTCACCTAATTTCCTTCGTGTCTTACCCAATGAGCTGCTGCCTTATCCGACATTTTGGAGGGCTAGTGTTGGGTTTCCTCTAAGAATGTTTTAGTTTGATGTGATAGTTTTAGAACTTAAATTTCAAGTTTACAATCCATTTCAGTTCACGTTTTGCATATAGTGTGAGGTAGAGGTCTGTCTTCATTCTTGGGTGCATAGTGTATGTGAACCTTGGTTATTTTTGTCAAAGTTCATGACTTATTCTAATGTTCAATCAAACTCTTCCTTCCTTCCTTCCTTCCTTCCTTCCTTCCTTCCTTCCTTCCTTCCTTCCTTTCATTTTTGGTTTTTTGAGACAGGATTTCTCTATGTAGTCCTGACTGTCTGGAACTCACTCTGTAGCCCAGGCTGGCCTCAAACTCAAAGACCTGCCTGCCATGATTACCTTAAAAAATTAAAAACAACAACAACAACAACAAACCCCCTGGAAACAGTAAATGCAAGGACTGTGTATTTCTTGGCATGGTTACCTCCTAGTCCTTCGTTTGTTCCATCGTGAAAGCTTAAACATTTGGTCTTTTATGTTCCCCTCGCCCCTCTCCCCACCTCCTGTCCCACCTCACAGAGACAAGACACTTAAAACAAAACAATGGCAGTGTAACCTTCTTCCCACTCTGCTTTCCTTGATTTCTGTCTCCTTGGTAGTGTTCATCCCTGGCAATCTGTTTACTTGGTATTCGACAGAAATAATTCATTATATTTCATCTTGCTGGCATCATTTAAAATTCAAGCCCCATCTTACATATTCATGCTTGGAACCTCTCTCCTTTAAACCCCATGACTGTGGTTTGTATTAATATTTTAAAATAACTTTTTAAAGTACACCGTAAGTAGGTCCAAAGAAAGAGCTGGAGTCAACCTGAGGATTACCAAGCCCGGGGCTGGATGCAGTGACAGATCTGTGAGGTATCATTTGGTCTAAGTCTAAGCCTAGAGCTTGGTACCTTATTTGGATATCGCTGCTTTCAAAGCCTGAGCTGGTCTTCCAAACGCTGGAGTTCCCGGCTCCTTTTTGGCATGATGTAAGTTCCACAAGTATTGAGTTGTCTTGGAGGTTCTAGCCGGGGTTCAGATAAGAGCCTACATTTAAATACATTAGAAAACATTAGGTAGAAGCAAATATTTAAGAAATGTACTTGAAGATCTCACTTGATGAACTAGAAGGGGGAAATATCCTGGTTTCAAAGGTTTGAGGTTTGGCTCCTCTTTAATCTTCAAAGCAGCAACAGCTTGAAACACTCAAAGCCAAGGCCCGAAAGAACAGGCTACACCCACCCTGATTATTCTTCCAAAGGTATTAACCAAGGGTCTCTGCCTCCCGCTGCTCAATACCACTCAAGCATCCTACTGGCTTTTTAAGGCAGCATAAAGTCTCTTGCAAAACTATAATTTAAGTAGGGCAGTTATTTACAATATTAAATCCCCTCCCACCAATAATTGTAGGGAACATTTACTGAAGTAGATTAAAGAAACACGGTTGCCCGAGTAGCAGAGGCTATAGCGGAAGGTTGTTCAGAAAGTAGCTCACTGGGAAATAACTAGAATGTGAAGCTGAGGCATAAGAGGCTGTCAACCACCACATTTGCTTTCAACAAGTTTGTCTGAGGAAAAGAAATATTCAGAAAGGACATGCATATTTTTGGTGCTAAAGCATGTTAGAGAAACTCTGGGCTTACTGGCGTACATGCGCAGGTCACTAAGAATAATTCTGGGCCTCATTCCTTATTTCATTCCAAGTAATTACCCCACTCTCCTAAGACTCAAACACACACACACACACACACACACACACACACACCCCTTTTACACTGCTGCAGATCTTTGGGAGATAAGGTGAGGAAACAAACAGATGCAGTGAGCAACAAACGTGCCAATTTTCACGAAGGGATTTCTTTAATAAAGAGATTTCTCCATGGGCTAGACCCCTGATTCTTTGATATTTATTTTTAATTGGTACCCATATGTTTTCTATAGCTTTTGCACCAGCCTATTTGTAAATGTATAGATAACATAAATGTATAGTTAACTTTGGAGATGCTAATACACAGGGGGAAAAAAAGGAAATCCTGCCCACAAATCTGGCATCTGCTGTGGCCAGTCTGCCCATAGCACAGAGAGGGGTTGTGGCGGTGAATGCAGTTCTTAGTGGTGCCAGAAAAGTCCAGGATGTGACAGGTTTTGAGTTGGTTAGAAAAAGAAAGACTAAAACCAACTAATATGAAAAAAAACTCTCACTACCACAACACCCAATAATTAACATTTGGGGAATTTCCTTCTAGTCTTTTTTTTAATCTGAATATTTAAAAATGGGTGCGTTCTTGATTTTACAGAGGCACATACAGCTTTCTACAGATTTTTGTTTGCTTGCTTTTTTGAGACAGAGTCTCTCTAACAGCCCAGGCTGTCATGGAACTCACTATATAGGCCAGGCTGGCCTTGAACCCAGAAAGATCAGCCTGCCTCTGCTTCCTGAGCGATGGAATTAAAGGCATGCACCACTATGCCTGTTCTGTACAGACTTTTATTTTTTAACCCAAGCAACTAACTCTCTACATTATTAAAAATATTCTCCGATACTTTTTCCCACGACATAATTTCATCAACACTGTTTACATCCTGAACAACACTGCTTCTAAGTAAACCACTCACAAAATCTACGAGTAGAAGTAACTGGAGAGTAGCATCAGTTTCTCCATGATGACTAGCTAGTGTTAGTAGAGTGGTTTCCCTTTTTTTTCCACTCCCAAACCTCTGGCATTTGACTAAGTTTTCCTGCTTTCACTCCCTTACAGGGCGGGCGTCGGGCGTCCACCCTTTCTGGAGGCTGTGCTTTTTCTTCTGCTGTTGTGTTGATGAACAAAGGGTTATTTGCGCGGTAGGCTCCCCTTTGAAGTGTCTAGGGCAGTTCACGAAGTCCAAGACACTTTTTAAAAACCAAGATCCTTTACAGTGTCTTCCTGGATTAATTAATTTTGACTCACGGATTGCTAGAAGAGGCAATCCCTGGCTTGCTGATTCGGAACAGTTCCCTTCAACAGAGTGTGAAAGTTAATGGGAATGTGGAAGTGGGCGGTCGGGGACCATTCTCCATCACTAGTCAAAGTCTTTATTTAACAGTTCAACACCAGTTCAAAGCTACTTAAAAGTCTTCGAAGTGTGTAGGAGGTTAAGGAAGAGAATGTGCGTGCATTCAAAACACTGAGTCCTCTAAGTTACGGAGGAAAAGTTCCAAGTGTGCGCAAACAGTTGGCGAGGGTGGAGAAGCGGTCTCGGGTAAACCACTGCCCTCCCGGGGTGGGGAGTCCCCCTTTTCCATCAGGAGCGCATGGGCCACGCTCTTGAGTCTGGCAGGCACTTGGGTCCGAGGGGTTAGCAATGCGCACCAACTCTCGGGAGTCCAGCAGGAGCTGCGGTTTGGTGCGGAACCCTGCTAGCCAGGCAACTTTGTGGCTCATCGCCCCTCTGTCCTTTCTCCTACTTTTGTGGGATGTTCAAGGCAGACGTCGTAAAGTTTCTGCATCCCAACTTCTCTCCCTAGCTCCCCGGCGCGGTGCCTTCGCGCCCGGGTTCCCCGCACACGTCCCGGGGCCTGGGAAACTTTCCGAGGCCGCTTCTCACGCACGAACCCGGGACCCCGCGGCAGGCGCCGCCTCGGCCCCGCGCGCCCGCCCCCCTCCCCAGCTCCGCAGCCGAGAGCCCGGATGTTGGATTCCATCCCTGCGCCTGGTCCTTCATTTCCATAAAAGGGCAGCGCTCCGCAGGGCCGAGATTGCGGCCGCCGCCTCCCCCCGCGGCGCTCCCCCGAGGCGCGCGCAGCCGGGGCCCCACCAGAGCGCGCGCCGCCCCCGCGGGAGCGCGGCCCGAGGAGAGCCGGAGAGGAGGGGGCGGAGGCCGGCTGCGGGCGGTGCTGCGGGGCGGGGGCCGGGGCGGGGAGAGGGGGTGGGGCGGGGGCCGCGGCGCCGGGACTCCATTAGCTGCGGCGGGAGGCTTCGCTTCTCTCCGAGCAGCGACGCGGGCGCCGCCGGCCTCGCCTGTTGCCGCGGGAGCCGGGCCAGAGGAGCACGGTGAGGGGCGCAGCGGGAGAACGGAGCGCGGGGAGGACGCCGCGGGAGGAGCGGAGCGCCGGCCGGCGCAGCGCGGTCACCCGGGCCGGGTGGGGAGGCGCGGGGCGGGCCGGGCGCAGCGGCGGCAGGTGAAGGCGCCCGAGTCCGCTAGGCGGGTGCGGCGGGCGGAGGCCACCGTCTGGGTGCTGAGGCGCCCGCGCCCGCGTCCTCGGGTGTGCGCGCCTAGCCGCGGCTCCTCCGCCTTCTCCCTCGCAGCGGCCGGCGCCGCGGACTCGGTGGGGTTTGTCTTCCTTTGGGGGAGTGACGCTGACGAGAGCCATTTCCTCCGCGCTCGCAGGAAGGAGCCATGGCTCTGGACGGGATAAGGATGCCAGATGGCTGCTACGCGGACGGGACGTGGGAACTGAGTGTCCATGTCACGGACCTGAACCGTGATGTCACTCTGAGAGTGACCGGGGAGGTGCACATCGGAGGAGTGATGCTGAAGTTGGTGGAAAAACTCGGTGAGTAGCACCGCCGAAGCCTCCAATAAAGACTTCCCAGAATGAGAGGAGGGGGTGGGGAGAAAAGACGGCGGGGGGAGGGGTGGAATTGGGAGATCCTAGCTCCCAGCGTGTGCTGCGCTTAAAATGCGAAATTGGTTAATATTAGGGCGCATAGACTTGTTCCCTTCTGCGTCCTGTTTGTTATTTTGATTTTTACATAAGGTAGTGATTCGAGCCTACCAAATGTTTAACTGCGGGTTCCCGGGACGACTTGTTGAAAGCAACGAGGAGAGTATGCAGGTGAAAGTTGTGAATGTGGTATTACGGGTCTGTAGGAGTTGCTACCTCTTACCCTCATTGAACCTGGATGTTGATGACGGTGTTTATTGGGGAGCGTGTACAATCAGCCCGGTCTGGAGAATGTGCACTGGCGTCGGTCGGTATGAAGTTTCTGTAGCTGCACTACGTGATGGAGTGCCCTGAAATGTTCCACTCGTCTGCTCTTGCGAGGGGTGGGGCAGTGCTTAACAAACTTGGTATCTGGTATTCTGAGTTGGAAATAAGCTATCACGAGCATTAAGAAGCCAATGAAAAAACTTTTTTTAAAAAAAAGCAGACACTAAACTGAGTTGAAGTTGACAGTATTTATTTGAGTACACATAGATACTGACTGGATTGATTCTGACTTGAATGTAAGTAAGGATATTTGAGAAAGCGCTACACATTTTGTGATAAGGCAAACCATTTTCACCTGGTAGATTGAGCCGACTAGATAAGATGGGTGATTTTATCCTTAGAGCTTTTCTCAGAGGAGCGGCTTTCTGGCCTGTAAAGTGCTTGCTGCTGTGCATAATGAAGTGACAGAGGTGTCTTATGTGGGGATGTCTTTTGTGGTAGGGTTAGTTGGCTTTAATCAGCATTCATGCTTCAGGCCATCCCAGAAAAGTAAGAAATATTCATTTTTCAGAAAATGTATTTCTTATCAAGGGAGAGGGGGAACTGCATATTTACCATATAAACTTAAATGAAATAGCAGTCTGATACAATTTGGGAATTAGGCTGAATTCATTTATTAGGTGAATCTGCTTTATGCCCCTGGAGGGAATTTAATTATTGGAGGACCAAAGAGGAGCTCATTGCGGGAGGCCTTCTCTCCTCGGGACTTACTGTCCATTGTTTGACTCCAGAGACAGCCCAAGAAAGAGCCCCCAAGGGGCCCTTTAAGAATTCAGTTTTACTGATTTAACCAAGTAACTGTCAGTTTACGTTTTTTTTTACTTGTTTCAAGTAAATCAATCACTCTTGGCAAAATATTTACCAACCTTTTTTGAACAGTTCCACTTAAGGATGAAAACTATCCAAATATGGTTCCTGTTTGACCAGGAAACAGTCATTTGTATCAGATTGTCTTATGTGTGATAAGTGGACCTTACTAATACATTGTAGTTTTTAATTATTATAGTTAATTTTTGGTTTTGTTATCTCAAGTAAAAGTCTCATTGTGTAGCTCTGGCTGGCCTTGAACTTGCTGTGAAGACCAGACTCACAGAGATCTGCCTGCTCTGAGTTCTGGGATTAAAGGGTGTCCTCCCCATGCCTGGCTCTACATTGTAATTTTTTTTAAGTAATGCAATAAAAGATCTGTAAAAGGTGACTTAGACAAGTTGCAATTCTCAAAAAACAAGCTTTAATGAATAAATAATGATTTCTACTATATTTGCCTCACTTTGATTGACTGTGTTATGAAATCACAATTATAAATAGAATTGTTGGGGATGAGTTGAGTTGTTTGTAGACAGGACTGATGTTATTTTTGAGTAGCTATCTTAATAATGCTGATGCTAATTAATTACCTAGACCAGGAGGACAGGAATGGCTTATCGAGTGGGAATTTTGTACCTGTCTTCAGTTGCACAAGGTCTCTTGAGTTTTATGTCCCAAACAGAGGAGGCATTTTTCAGCAAAATTTTGACAAGTGCACAGAGTGGGGTACCATTTAAAATGTCCACAAATCAGACCAGTCAAATTAGAAAGGAATTTTGTAGATTTTCAGGTTTATCTTAACAATGGCATGGACCACCTTCTGAAGCCCTGCATGTTATCAGCGAAGGAACTAAAGGTCCAGCTTGATGACACTGAGATGAAAGCAGCCACAAAGCCTAGGTGAGAAGTGAGGTTTTTTTAGGGATGAGAGGGTACGGTGTCTGGTGTCTCCAGAGTGCACAGCAGTAGCGGGCACGTAGCAGAAGCATGCTCTGTGGTGGCGGAACAGTTAGTACCACTGTACTGCAGGCAGCCTTCCCTTGGATGTCCAGGCACCCACTAACCCTTTCGACCTCCCTGGAGGGTGGGGATACGGCAGCAAAGCTTTATGATTCACAACTGTCATTTCCTACAGCATTCAAGGCACCCTGTGATTCCCTAGAGTTAATAGATCCCAGGCTGTCACACCCTGAGTGTGGAAGCTCTGGGAAGAGGGTGCCTTTGCTGTCATTGGTTCCTCTAAGATGCAGGAGAGCAGAAAAGGGAGCAGCCTTCCTCACCAGTAGGTTTTATTGCACTGCTAGTGTTCCTCCCACAGCAGACGAAGTCAGAAGCGCTAGCAATGATGCTTTTTTGGTGTGTGTCAGCAGTATCCTTGTGTTTGCTTTCAGTCTTTTATAAAGAGCATTTATTGCATTTCAGGGAATGTTAGTAAAACCTGATTCTCAGATTTTTACTTTAATTCCAACTTCTGAAAAGTCACATCTTAGTGTGGAGTGCATTTGTCATTCTGGTTTAGACATTTAAAAGAAAACAAGAAGTATATGCTGTGAATGTGATATGGGCTTTAGGGACCTACAGCCTGATGAAACAAACTTATGACTGGCTCTGTGTAGGCTGATCGTAGACAGTCTCATTACTGTACATCTCATGTGAAGAAGGGTTTGAAGAGCCATATGGAACTCTTCAAACAGGGGCTGTAAATTTACTGCAGTCTTTTTTTATTAAAAATAAAATGTTAATGGCCAACTCTGGTGGTACATACCTTTAATCCAGCATTCAGGAGGCAGAGACGGCGGATCTCTGGGTTTGAGGCCAGCCTTGACTACAGAGGAAATTCCAGGACAGCCAAGGCTACAGAGAGAAACTCTGTGTCAAAAACCAAATAAGTAAAAAAATAAAAATTTTAACGTGAGTAGTTTAAATTCTTTTTTATAGTGTATAAATGGTACTGTTATATAAGGATAGCTTCATACACGTGTATTTCATGTGTTGAGCATATGTTAGTTTGTTCTGAATCAGCACCTCGTGTTCCTTCAGCTTGCCTGGAACTTACTATATAGCCCAGGCTGGCCCTGAAATTACTAGGATCAATGAGTACACTACCATGTCTGCTGTGTATAGTTTTTTGTTGTTGAGGTTTTCTTGTTTGTTTGTTTGTTTGTTTGTTTTAAGAAAAAAAATTAAACTATATCAGGATAAGGATTGTAAAAAATAAGATGAAAGAGGATACATTTTAAAACAATTATATCTAAAAATGAATTTTAAAAGAAGGCTTAATTGGCTGGGGTTCCTCTGGAGATCACTGGAAAGCAATTACAGAGCATCAGACCTGCGACAGTTAGCCTTCCTCTTCATCGAGGGTTCTGGGGCCCAAAGGGACGCCTAGTTGATGCCTAGTTGATCCTGTGCTTGGTTTTCCTTCTCTAGGTACTCTGAGCTAACCCTTACCTGGGCTTTTCTTTTTAAGTTTTAGAGTCACTTTTAGACGACTTTCTTACAATTTGTGCCTCCCTAAAAATACTCATTTTCAGTGGTGAGTGAGTAATTTGTAATATTGTAGAGCTCAATGAATGGAAGTCTCAGCAGCCAGCTCCCAGAGCAGGGAGGGAGGAATCCACTTATGACTGGGTTCTCCTAGCTCTGCGTCTGAAGTCCAGTCACATCTGATAATACAGATCGAAAGGGAAAGTTGTGGGATTCAGTTACAACAAAGAAGAAATAGATGGAGCTGATTTAAAACCTGAAAATCGCCCTGCCTGGTAATGGACACCCTTAATCCCAGCACTTGGAAGGCAAAGGCCAGTGGGTCTCTGAGTTTGAAGCCAGCCTGGTCTTTACAGTGAGTTCCAGGTTGGCCAAGGCTACAAAATGAGACGGGGTCTCAAAAGGGGGGTGGGGTGGGAGTGAGGATCTGATTAGGTTTTTTTGTTGTTGTTGTTGTTGTTGCTCTTGTTTTTTTTTTTTTTTGTTTTTTGTTTTTGTTTTTTTTTTGTTTTTTTGAGACAGGGCTTCTCTGTGCAGCCCTGGCTGTCCTGGAACTCACTCTGTTGACCAGGCTGGCCTCGGAACTCAGAAATCTGCCTGCCTCTCCCTCCCTCTGCCTCTCAAGTGCTGGGATTAAAGGCGTGCGCCGCCACCACCGCCTGGCTTGGTTAGGTTTTAAAGTTAGTATGTCTGATCTAAACTAGACTAAGATAATATTAAAGTTATTCACAGATTACTCAATGTGATTTTTAAGTGTGCATTTATCATGCCTCCTAGAAGTACAGATAGTGAGTTGGAACTCTAGGAACTCTAAGGGCAAGCTTTCAGTTGAGTGCCAGATGAAGGTGTTGGTACACAGTAGGGCCTTTATTACTTTAAAAGGTTGGCAGGATGCTCACAGGGAGAGAAGCCACATACCTGGACAGCTCTCTTTCTATCCCTGTGCAGACAGCTCCCTGAGGGAGAAAGACTTAGTCTGTAGAATGGTGTCCATGCTGGGAGAGTCCTGTTTCCCCCTTTGAAGGCTTATGAGGGTATTAATGTCTTGATAGTGCCTCCCTGACTCCAGCTGAAGTGTGTGATAAGGCAGGTTTTTAAGTCTTTGGGTGGAGGAACAGCTGCTCAGTCACTACAGTGAATTGAGTCCCAGTTAAATCTGAGAGCAAGTTTCCTAAGTGTTTCTTCTATACAAGACTGAGCCATAGGAATTCAGGATTGACTTTTATCTGTTTCTTAAAAGACTTACAAGTTCTTTGAACAAGGGAGAGATGGTTCATGATTGGTAAAGCACTTGCTACCAAGTCTGAAAAATCACAACCAGAGTTCAGTTTCTAGGACTCCGGTGGGTGGTTTAAGGAGAGATGTCCTTTGACCTTCACACATGTACTGTGGCATGCACACCCCCAAAAGAAGATGTATGTGTGTGTATGTATGTGTGTGTGTGTGTGTGTGTGTGTGTGTATACACACACACTCACACTCACTCTTACCTAAGTTCCTTAAGAATAGAAGACATTGCTGGGCAGTGGTGGTGCACGCCCGTAATCCCAGCACTCTGGGAGGCAGAGGCAGGCAGATTTCTAAGTTCGAGGCCAGCCTGGTCTACAGAGTTATACAGGCCAGGGCTATACAGAAAAACTGTCTTGAAAAAAACAAATCCACCCCCCACCCAAGAAAAAAACAAAAACAAAGAATAGAAGACATTATAAATTTTACTATGCTTTTTATAAATCCCAGTAAGTATGAGCTATTTTGGAGGTATATTATGTGGTATTTGTTCCTTCTTTGAGAAGGAGGGTGGGAGACAGGCTGTCACTAGGTAGACCATGCTGGCTTGGTCTAGTCAGGGAAATCTTCCTGTCTTTGCTTTCCTGAGTGCTGGGATTAAAGGGGTGTCTTTGCTTCCATATTTCCCTCTGCCATGTTTTATGTCCCAATTTTCTACCAAAAAAAAAAAAAGTCTGTTAGATATCAACTAGAACTAACTTATTTATAGGGCAAAGGCTACCTGTCTTTTTTTTTTTTTCAGGTCTTCCATAGTATTTAATGCTACCTGTCTTTTATTCAGTTATTTACAGAAGTCTGTTTCTTTGTGTCATATGGAGGAAAATACTCTGAAGTTTTAACTTTAACCTTCAACTCATCTTTAAAACTTCAAACTGAGTTGAATGGTCCAATGAGAGGCATTTCATCTTCAGCTTGGTCATTAGATCTCACTGCTGGGAAGCACAGCTCTTAGGGCTGCTTGAGCAAGTTGTTGACATCACAACCTTTTGCCCTTAAGAACTCAAACACAGACTGCTTAAACATGACTTCTCTTATATCAGATTCTGGAAATTTAATATTAATTTAATACTGTCACCTTCTATAAATACATATTCAAATACATTCAGATTTTATAGTTGTCTCAGTGTTGATGGCAGCCAAACTGGCCTCTTACACCTTTAAAAGACAAAATATCTAAGTGCAGAGCTCAAAGAGATTATGTAATTAAGGTACACATAAAATAACCGTCTATCTAGACATCATAGCTACACTGTGAAACAGTCCTTATTGAGACATCTCTTTGCCTTTCAAAGCAAAGTTATCAATGTGATACTCAATATTTTTGTAAGTTCTCTTCCATAGACTGTATCTTTAAATTTAATTTAACTCTTCAATTACTTGGACTGTTGGGAACATCTTTATTTTAATATTCTTTTTTGTGATAGGGTCTCCTTATTTTTCTCAGGCTGGCATGGGATTCCAGGGCTTGTATGATCCTCTAGCCCTGGCTTCCCAAGTATAGGAGTTAATAGATGTGCACCCTGCACCCAGCTATATTAAAGACACTCTTAGATATTATTGGCTGTAGGTGGTTCCCGATGTCAGCTGTCCGCATATTGCTTGAAGTACTAATGGATACTCTGATCAGTAAGAGAAAGAAAGTGTTGTCTGTCTGCCAGCAGATCTGATTTCAGCCTCTGACCCTGCTTCGTCCTGGTTTGTGTGATCCTTGTAACAACCAATCCAGCCATCCGAGTGGGTCGTTATGTGTGCCTGTAATACTGTAATCAAGGCCAGAGTGAGTTTGAGGCCAGTTTAGGCTCCATGAGACCCTGTCTCAAAAGAGTATACAGAGCCTTAGCTTAGCAGGTGAAGACCTGCTGCCAAGTCTGTTGTCTGATTCCAATCCCAGGGACTTCAATGGTAGAAGAACTGACTTTTACAAGCTGTTCTCTGACCTACACACATGCACACACATGCACATGCTCAGGAATAGGTGTAATAAATCGAAAGGACAAATATCATAGGTTTTGTTGAGACATGAGTTATGTACACATCGAGGTGCTTTATATAAACTGTTAATGCTCTACAAATACAGTGACTATACCTTGTCAGCATTGGAGATGTCTGGATATATCCTGACGGGGAGGAATGTGTCTGTCGTACAACGGAGAATACCGGTTCCTATTTGTGAGTGCAGAATATATGCCTCAAAAAGAGTTTAGCTTGGATTACCATGTGTTCCCACCCCCTAGACAACAGCAAAACAATAGCTATCATTCTGGCTTTCCCCTTTGTTCTGAAACACATACCTGCCTGAGTAATATAACAAAGAGCTATTTAATAACTGTTTTTCTGAGATTGCAGAAATGCAGTTGACCAGTAAGTGGATGATGGTATTTCAGAGATTTGAGAAATTTGTAGCCAGTGGTAAATTAATTCCCTACTTAATTTGTTTTATAAGAGTGGTGTTTTATATTCTTTAATAGTAAAGGAGTGAAGTAAGATTATTTCTTGACACATGAAAACACGAGCCTAGTTAGAAACTCATGAAAATACTTTGGGAGAAATTCAGACTTCTTGTTTATTTTTGACACTAATACTCAAAACCATGGCCTCATAGATGCTAACGGAGCAGGAACTCTGCCCCTGAGCCAGACCTTCAATTAGGGGTAAAGGATACTTATTTAAGAATTTTATACAGATAAGACTAGTAATGCCTGGTGTGAAGTAAATATTATGCAAGGTGTTTTTAAATAACTCTTTATTATCTTTTTGAAAGATTTGTTTTATTTCATGCATATGAGTCTTTTGTGTGTGTATGTGCACCATGTGTGCACCTTGGCTCTCCTAGAACTGGAGTTAGGGACAGTTGTAAGCTACCATGGGGGAATTAAACCCTGCTCCTCTGAGTTAGGGACAGTTGTAAGCTACCATGGGGGAATTAAACCCCGCTCCTCTGAACGAGCAGCCACTGCTCTTAACTGTTGAGCCATCTCACAGGCTCTTTTATTCCCAGACGTGACTTTTCCACTTGGATTTGTGATTACAGATTTCTACCTATCGTAATTCAGTTTTGAGACATTGAGTTCATTATCAAAATTAATATATTAGCTGGGTGTGGTGGCCCATGCCTTTAATCCCAGCACTCAGAAAGCTGAGGCAGATGTATCTGTGAATTAGAGGCTAGTCTGGTCTACAAAGCAAGTTCTAGATAGCCAGGGCTACAGAGAGAGCCCCTATCTCATCCTAGCCCCCCCCCCCAAATAATTACTGTATTAGTCTGTAATCACTGCGTACTCCAGCATCTTTCCATACTACTACTGTTTTGTTTGTCTTAAGTAGTGTCTCATTTAGCAGAGCCTGGCCTAGAACTCTTGCATAGCTGAGGATGACCGTAGACATTTGATCCCCCTTCCTCCATCTCCCATATGTGGGATTACAGACCTGCATCACCACGCCCAGCTGATACAGTGAGCAACCTCGGGGCTTCTGCATGGGAGGCAGTCACTCTACCAACTAAGTTATATTTCCAGCCCTACTGTTTTTCTTAACTCGTAGAAGTATTTTTAGGTATAATTTACATAAAGCCAAAACAGTTGTTGGATGTAATGTTTTGGGTTTTGATAGATTTACAGTCATGTTAAGCTACCATAATCAAGAAACAGAAGTGGGCCCCAAGTTCCTTTGTGTTCCTCCATGGTCACCTCACTCCCGAGCTTGAGGCCCTTAACCACTGCTGGTTGGCCTTCTCTGGGGAGCCTTGTAAGGGGAGGCGCACTGATACAAGTGTTTGGATGTGGTTTCTTCGTACAGTGTGGCTCTTTGGTCAGTTGAACATATCCATAGTTCTTATGGTGGAATGTTAATCTGTGGAATGGAGGTGTACTCTAGTGGGCTTTGTGGGGGAGGAGATGGGAATTACAGGGTTTCTTGCGTAGCCCTGGTTGTCCTGGAGCTCTGTAGTCAAGGGTGGCCTGGAACTCAGAGGGCCACCTGCCTCTGCCTCCTGGGTGGGATTAAAGATGTGCACCACCACCCAGCTTGGATATGTACTGTAATTTTACCAGTAATGGAAGACATTTGAGTTTCCAGTTTGGGGAGATTGTGAATAATGTTGCCATAAAAACGTGTGGACATAATTTCCCATTTCTTTTTGATAACTAAGGAAGAGTGCGGTGGCAGGGTCGAAAGCATAAGCCTAAAGTTATAAGAGACAGCCAAGTTTGTCCGGAGTCATTTTCTCTTCCATTCAACATTGCATAGGAGTTTTGGCTAGTCTCTCTGCCTCTGCACATAGTACTGTCATGGGTTTCTGTTTTCATGCTTTCTGTTCTGATGACTTAGTAGTTTGGCTTTGGGGCAGTGTGTCTGGAATGACAATAATTTTGGTGTGCTTTTCAAGAGCGTATTTGCTGGTGTCTGTGTGACAAGCTGACCGACCTTCCTGGCCCAGGGCGCCTCCTCATTCCAGCTCCTGGGGGCTGGGATGAAAACTCAGCTCCCCGCTAGTGGGTGTTTTCCTTGCAAGCATTTACTGACCGAGCTGTCTCCTCGGCCCCTGTGTTTATTTTGGTTTGGGCCCCTGTGTTTATTTTGGTTTTATTTTTATTTAGTTTTTAGAGCTTTCCTTTATTATGATTGCATAGAGCTGTGTGTATCTGTGTGTGAGTATGTGCATGTGTAAACACAGAGGCCTGAGGAGGATTTCTGGTATCCTGCAGGGGTTTACAGGCCATTGCGAGCCACCTGCATGCGTGCTGGGAACAGCAGCTTTGATCTTCTGCAAGAGCTGCCGTGTGTGTGTGTGTGTGTGTGTGTGTGTGTGTGTGTGTGTGTGTGATGAGAACCAAACCCTGGTCCTCTGGAAGAGTAGCCAGTGCTCTTAAACTCCGAGTCGTCTCCAACCTCCTCGAGTGAAAATATTTTATGTTAGTATTTCACTCTGTAACCAAGGTTAATCCGACACTCACTGCTCAGGCTGACTTTGAATGCGTGGAAACTCTTCTGCCTTAGCCTTTTGAATGTTGGGTTTATAGATACGTGAGCTCCATACCCTGCAGTGATTCAGGACTGAGACTTGTCTCCTGGCTGGGTGCATGAGGATCTGCCCTGGGTGACCTTTAAAACTTGTCTAGGTTACCCATCTGGAAAAAAAGCAGCAGGAACACCTGCTCTAACATTTATGGTCTCTTCTTAGCTCTGCATCTAATATTATATTGTAATTTAAAAATGTATCAGGTATTTTAAGGTTGAAACCATCTGTATAATGATGTTTTTGATATCTTTTTCCATAATAGAACACCCAGAGGTATGAGTAAAACAAAAAAAGCGCCAAGTTGATCGATTGTAGGCTTCTGCTGGATAAGTGCCTTCTGGTGTAATGCTCCTTAATGTAATTTCTGGGTTCTGACTTAAAAATTATATAAAACTTAAAAATAACTTGAAAAGGGAAAGTGATTGCTGTATCAGTTTTAAAACTGTTTGCTTTTAGACATTGTGGTGATAAATTCTATTGTTCTAGAGGCCACCTGTGGCAGGATCCTGACTGTGCCATAGACTAGCTGTGTGACAGTGGACTGTACTCATGTAGAGTGAGGGTAATCTATAGCCTTACTGATAGAGTGGTTGGAAGGATTATGTCAGCAGACACAAGCAGAGGGTTGACGTCTGGGATGACCAGCAGTGGTGTGTGCACTTTCTGAAGCTGACCTAGAGAAATAGTATTTTGTAACAGATGAAAAATGGCTTTTATGAAGTTAAGCCATCTAGCACTCATTTACGCTCTACCGTATTAGAAATAATAGTGAACTTCCTGACCACGGTGTGTCAATATTAGTAATATTATAAAAAGTAAAGTGCGAAGATGTTTTATAAATGGTATATTTTCTGCTTCCATGTGGAGTGCTGGCGTAGAAGGTATTTTATATAAATTTAGCATACTAATTAGACAAGTCCTTTTTTTAGCCAGCAGTTAAGGACTTTTAAATGTGGCAAGAGTTGTGTGTTTTGTTAGACTAGCTTTATTTTTATTCCCACTTAACTTAGGTTTGTCACCTATTTCTTAAAGTCAGTATTTTGACTAAATATCTCTAGCAATTAGTAGAAAGCCAGTTTTATTCCTGCATTTGGGAGTCAGAAGCCTCTATATCCCTGAGTTCTGGGTCAGCCTGCTTGCTCTACATAGTTCAAAGCTGCCAGGGCTACGTAGAGAGACCTCTCAAAAAAGGTTATCCTTACTATGTTATCCTTGCTACATATATCACTTACTGCAAAGTAAGTGAATAAAAAAATAAAAAGGAAGGAAACTTGACTTCCTAGGTATGGTGGAGGAGAAAGTTATTATAGATACGTGGGAGAGCATAGCCAGAAGCAGGAACCTGTGGGAGAGTCCACAGTGGACCTGACCCTGAACTGGGCCATGGGGGGGCAGAGGGGGACCCAAGCGCAGCAGCCAGGAGGCCCAAAGCTACAAAAAGCCAGGAACCAAAATGGCTGTACTATATATAAGGAAGGGCAGCACTCCCACTCCCCACCCCCACCCCAGCTGGAGAAATTTAGGGTAGAGGGTGGGGTAAGCCAGCCATAGCCTGTACCTGAGGGATACAGGGAGGACCTGGAGGCCAGACCCTCAAACAAAAGTTATCCTTTAATTACTGTGCAAGCCTAAAACATGAATTGAGAAATAATTTAAAATATCCTCATTGTAGTGTTCAGTCAGAAATCTCTGATTTAGTTGTTTGTCAAAACCACTTTGGAAGATTTTTTTTCTTCACCAGTTCTGCTTAATAGTGTAACATCTTATTATTTCCCTAAAGTAAGACCGCATGTGTTTGAACACTAGCTTGACATCACATGTTTTATGGTCTTGTGCTAAGTTTCTTAGTGTCCCTGTGCCTTGGTTGTTGTGTAAGGGAAGTGCGGATAGCGATCCAGTTAACCACCTAGAGGTAGTGTAGTTTGGACATACAGTCAATAATAGCTATCAGCGGCGGCGGTGGGTATAATTTTCTTGAGGCTCCTCTTGAAATCCAAGAGTGAACTCCAACTTGGTGATTGCAAAACAGAGATGTTAGGGTGAGAGAGGCAGCTGTGAATGAATTCTATACGTTCATGCCTCATTTAGGTTATAGAGCTGTGTGGTGCTAAACGTGTGGAGTGAAGAACGTGTGTAGATTCACCTCTCCTGGAACAGGAGCAAATGTGTAGGGTACATGTTCTTTCAACATGTCCTTCCTGTTGTCGCTGAGAGCTGCTTTCTAATAACAGAATGAAATAGATCACCTTGAACTTGGAGTTGGTAGGTTGGCTAAGGAATAGATGCCAGATAACCTGTGTTGTGTCAGAAGATGGTGGAGACTTAGAAGCATAACTAATGGCTGGCCTGAGGATGGTCCAGTGAAAAGTTCCGTGTCCTGGGTGGGTGGGGACTGCAGCATCGAGGTGTGCTACAGCCTGTCCTAGAGGAGCGGGCTTATCAGCAGAAGTACAGTTAAGTACAAAGCGCCATTTTATGCTTTATTTATTCTTCAGTCACTTACTATTTTTTAAGTAAGAACTGTTGGAGTGAATAAAATTAACTCAAATTTTTACTACTGTTCTACTTTCAGTCATGGAGAAAGATGGTCTTTACATAGTAGTTACTAAAATATAGCCAAAGTCAGTGTAAGTAAAGCAGGAATGTGGACTGAGACCCTGACCCAGAATATAGGATGGAGTTGTAGAGGGAAATGACTTAGAAGCTCAGAACTGAATGTATTAGAATTTGTTAGTATTTTCTTCTGAGAGAAATTTAAAATGTCAAAGCTAAGAAGTCTTACTAAGTTATCTTTTGAACTAATTAACACCTCTGACCACTTTTAAAAGAATCAGTGCAGTTAATTTTTGTGACTTGAACATTATCTAGTACATACACTCTAGTGATAGTCTTTGAGAGATTGCAGGGTTTGACTTTGTTTTACTCTGATCTCTAGAAACTAAGCCTGTTAAATAAGTTAGCAGTGAGCCTTCAGTGCTGGGTAGAAAGCCGCCCTCCCCAGGGAATGATCATTGTGTGGCATCATCCACTGTGTGCACTCTGTGCTTGCATGGTCCGCCTCAACTGAAGACCTTCTCAGCCACCTTGGGATAGTATGTAATAATAAGTAGAAATAGAGAAATCAAATAAATGGACTTAATTTTGTACATGTACTTCAAAAAAGGTTGTTTCTAGGTTTTTGTTGGTTGGCTTTGCTTGTTCTTAGATAGGATATTGCCATATTTAGGGCTAGCCTAGAACTCACTGTATAGCCCAGGCTGTTGTTTTAGTTAGGTTTTGTTGCATGATAAAACACCATGACCAAAAACAGCCTCAGAAGGAAAGGGTTTATTTCAGCTTACAGTTCCACATCACAGTCCATCACTGAGGTGCCTCAGGGCGGGACCTCAGGGTGGGACCTCAGGGTGGGACCCTGAAGTCAGGAACTGAATCAGAGACCTAGATCGCTCCCCATGGCTAAGTCAGCCTCCTTTTTAAAGACAAAAAACCAAGCTACATTGATGTTTTGCCTGCAGCAGTGTCTGTGTGAGGGAGGGTGTTGGATCTCCTGGACCTGGCTTTACAGACAGTTGTAAGCTGCCATATGGGTGCTGAGAATTGCTGGGCCATCTCTCCAGCTCCATAGAATACTTTTTCTTTTTGGAGACTCGCACTATGTAGCTCAGGCTATCCTAGAACTCACTATAAGACTAGCCTCAACTCACAGAGATCCGCTCGCCTCTGCCTCCTGAGTGCTGGGACTTCAGCCTGCTTTCCTATTGTACCAAGCCAGGGCTGGCACCACCCACCATAGACTCTGCCCTCCCATATTAATGGCTAATTAAGAAAATATTCCACAGACTTGGCTATGTGCCAATCCTACAGAGACACTTTTTCGGTTTCTTGGATAACTCTAGTTTGGGTTAAGTTTGGGAGGGGTGGGGACGGACATGATAACCAGACGTCCAATTTGTAATTTCAAGGGCTGGGGTTACAATTTTGTACCACTATTCCTAACTTTTATTTGTTTTGAAAAGTAAATTCCAAATTCTTGTTAGTTATGAAGAAATAGTTTTCATTTGAAGTTTATTTTTAGGATAAATATAACAATTATCCTAAATCATGTATGTGTCTTTAATAAGATTTAGTTCTCACAGTTCTGGTGACAGAGAAGTCTGAGTGACCCTGCTCTATTTCCTCTGGTGGAAGGGATGCCCAGCTCTGGCCTGACTCCCGAGGCTACGGCTTCAACAGAGCTCAGCCCCTGCCCTGCTTCCTTTCTTCCCTGAAGCGCATCACACTAGGGAGCAGGGTGGCCACATGTGAGCACAAAGATATCCAAGTCCTCATCTGTAGCATTTTCTAAATATTTCCCACCACGGGACACAGACACCATCATTTAACCTCAGAAGCTTTAATGTAAAATAAACTAATAATGTCTATACCATACTTTAATTGAAACATGTTATTGGTTTGAGTGGATGTAAACTTGAAACAGTTGGTGTTTCTGCTAACAAGTTAGCATTTTAAAATATGACACAGAAATTTCAAAACAATGAATGCTTTACCATCAGTGTACTCCTTTGTTACTGTGACCGAACCTGCAACAGTTGCCTAGCAACCTAACTCCCATCTTCTGCCTGGGCTGTGACTGATGAGTGAAGTGCAGTCTGTGCCACTAGCCCGTAGCAGGGGTAACCGAGTGACGTGACCTCTGTCCACGCAGTGTGTGCTTGTGTCGCCTCTAGTCTCCGAGTGATAAACTTCCAGGATCTTTTATGAGAATGGAAAACTGAAAGAGGAAATCGGTTAATGAAGATAAACGCAGTAGTGAAACGGGTGCTCCAGAGTGGGCTCAGGTCCGACTCCCTGCGTAGCCCGGCCTGATGGCCCGGCTCCCACCGCCACCGCTACTCAGGACACGCAGATGCAGCCATGGAACTTGATAAATCTTGATAAATACAAAACTTACTGACAGAGAGAAGACAGTGTAGCAGGGTGAAGATGTCGTCATGGAAGCGGCACCAGAACAGACCTGCATGTATATAACGATGAGCTCAAACATTTCATGACGCTGATCCTGCTGCCCTGGGGACTGAACCCAGGACGGCTAACCGCTAAGCAAGCACTCCTCCACTGAGCTGTAACCTCCTTAAAATGCTTTTATCTTAACAAGTTGTCACCAAGTTGTTCCGGCAGCCTTGAAGTTGGGATTCTTCTGCCTCAGCCTCCAAGTACCTGTGACTGCAGGTCTGTGCCACCAGGCTCAGAGTGACATTGAATGTACAGGATAGCGTTTAGGAGGCAGAGGCAGGCAGACCTGTGTGTTAAAGGCCAGTCTTCTCTTCACAGTGAAACCCAGTGCAGCCAGTGCTGCGTAGTGAGACCCTGTCTCAAGGAAACACACACATACACACACCACCACCACCACCTCCTCCACCTCCTCCAACCGCAACAAGAAGTTAAAGTGTTGATCCCTATTTAGAAAGTAGAATGACTTCACCACAGCATAAAGGACGCTGTTTCCAGGCCGTAATTAAGTGTTCTGCTAGGGAGATGGCTCAGTAGTGCTTGCTGTCCAACCATAAGCACTCAGGAGCCACCTAAAGTTAGGCCTTGGTCCATAAACTGGACCAGAGGACTGCGTTGGAGGAGCCCTTACGCTGGCCGAGATTTATGTAGCTCAGGAAGGGGGTTATACTGCCAGTCAAGACCTTAATGTTTTTCATTAGAAGTGAAATGATAAAATCTGCATTGGAACAAGTTGGGAGGTTTGATTATCCACTCCCCTGTCTCAGTTCTGAGATCCCATCCAGCTTGAACCTATTCAGGTTTTATGCTTGCCGTCCCCGTCTGAGAGTTCACATGTACATCAGTTCTGTTGTGTCTGGAAGACACTGTTTCCTTGGAGTTGTGATTATAAAAAGATAAAGCGGTATTAAGATATGTTAGGGGAGTGAGGTGAAGTGTGGGGGAAGGGGGTGCCTCAGGGGGCCCATGCTGAGGCATCCCTTCCCCCTGAGGGATTCACCACACAACAGTATAGAATAGAATAGAGTTTATTCAGGGCATGGGGAGGGGGGTTAAGAGGGTAGTAGAGGCAGAGAAACGCAGAGAGAAGGAGAGAGTAGAGAAGTAGAGGCCAGCTATCATCTTGTGGAGAGAGGGGGAAGGGAATGGGCAGAGAGAGGGAGCTAGAAAGGGAGGAGAGGGCAGGCAGCCCCTTTTATAGTGGACCAGACCTACCTGACTGTTGCCTGGTAACTGTGGGGCGGGGCATACCTGGCTGTTGCCTGGTAACTGGGATGGAGTTCAGACAGAATCTTAGCAGGAGTCTTCTACCACCTCTAGCTCTTAAAAGATCTCCCCACCTCCTCTTCTGCCTCTTAAGCCCTAAGAGGAGCGCTTTCATGAAAACATTACATTTAGGATTAAATGCTCCCAAGTCTCTTCCCCTCTGTACATTGTCCAGTTGTATGTCTTTGTGTTAGTTCTATCTGCAGTAAGAAGGGCTTCTCAGGTGAGGGCTGAGCAAAACACTAATCTATGAATATAGCAGTATGTCATTAAGTATTATTTTATTGCTATGTTCCTTTAGCAGAATAGTAATAGGTTTTGTTCTAGGCCCGTGATCTACTTTTCCTCAGGCCCGTGGCCACTTTAACAGTGTAAGTAAGGTATGTGTCCGTCTCTCAGTAGGCCTAAAGGCTAATCAAGAAGTCGTTGGTTACTCCCGTATCTGAGCCACTTTTGCACCTGTATGTCTTTTGTCTTCGGTTTGGGGTGTTTTTCTGGTTTTTGTTTTGTTTTGTTTGGTGCTTGTTTTGAGCAGGATCTCACTGTGTAGCTCTGGCTGTATTAGATAGAACTCACTATGTAGACCAGGCTACCCTGCCTCCTAAGAGCTGGGCTTAAAGGTATGTGCTACCATGTTGGTTAGCGCCAGTGTATTTCCAGGCTGGTTGCTGTTTTTAGGTTGCAGACTAAGGTTATTTAAGAAGTCTGGCCAACCTTTTCACTCCTGAACGGCTTCTGTTTTCTGTGTGAAATGTTTAAGTGATGAGTCAACCTGGGACTTTGTGGCTCTCCTCCTCTTCTAGTTGTCCTCTCTAATCAACAGTAAACATCAAGGAGACCAGTTGTCAGGCCTAAAGGAAACTCCAATTCCCCAAATTCCAAAGGGCAGTGCATGTGCCCAAAAATGGCAGTCTTGACCCAATTCAAACTCTACTACAGAAGGATTTGTGATGGTTAGCTAAGCTAACATTCCTCAGAAGCTTGTGAAACAGGTCATCCAAAAGGAGTCATTTCCCCTACCTCTGGCAGAAGGGAAGTATATGGCTGTTCATTGACATATTATATCTTTGATGCCTATCAGAATATCAAAGTCAGTGTTAACTCCCAGGCTGCCTCAGTCCCTCAGGATTCACAGGTAAGTGGAGTTTGAGGAATTGGAGTTTCCTTTGGAGCTAACCTAACCTTTTTGTTGCTGAGAAAGGATAATCTCTGACAGTTTCACAGCTGGAGAAGGCCCAGAAAGTCTGGAATGCTGGTCAAAGGTGAGGGGGGGGGGAGGGGAGTCAGGTAATGAGAGGAGACACTGGAAATTCCATCCCAAGCATCTGACTTGTTGACCTAGCCCAAAGAAACTGTGTTTTGCTTTCACATTGGCTTCCAGTGTGATTAGAGCTAGCTGGTGGGCTCTGCAGTTGATTCCTGGATGCTGTCTGTCAACTGAGTGGGACCACAAACACAGACACACAGAGTATTAGCATGACCACTGACTGCAATCTGCCCTAAAGTCCTCATTGTACAGTAAGCGGTTAACAGCTGGAGTAGGCTTCTCCTTTGAGCCTAAAAAGTTGTCAATATGATAAAAGTGTAAATACTCATTTGTAGTAAGAAATGTCTCAGCAGGGAAGAAAACAAAGGGAAAGAGTTTGAAGATGTAAAAGATGGTTCTAGGATAAAGCACGGGCGTATATGTTGGGGTTTTGTCTAAGCTCTACCCCACACCTACCTGGCAATAGCCAGGTATGCCCCGCCCCAGAGATCTGGCCCACTATAAGAGGGGCTACTTGCCCCTCCCCCTTCTCTTTGCTCTCCCACATACTCTCACCTCTCTGCCCCTGGGGCTCTCCCCCCCCCCCACGTGGTCATGGCCGGCCTCCACTCCCTCCCCCCCCTCTCTCTCTCTCTACCTCTCTCTACCACTAACTCCCATCCCCTACTCTGAATAAACTCTATTCTATACCATGTCTGTGTGTGTGTGGTCCCTCAGGGGCAGAGGTGCCCAGGCAAGGGCCCGCCTGGACACCTTCCCCCACGCCGCCTAGCCACACTCACCTAACCCTCTATACTCCCCCCTCTAAGCCCCTTCATCATCCTGCTGCCGAAAGTCCCCCACCTAACCTCAAAATCCTTCAGTATATCCCTCAGACAGGTGTTCTCGGCACTGGGAAACACTTTGAAACATTTAGAAAACAACTGAAGAAGATTTAAAATTTTGATCCTGTGACTATAATAGTGGCCAGTGTTTTTGTTACCAAGACCTTGAAAAACAAGTTCTTTTCAATAAGCCATAGTAAAAAAGTAAAAATTTAGTCAGTAACAACAGCGTGGTAGCTTGGTTTGTCTTTCATTGGAACCTGTTTTGTGAGTCCCTTTCTCAAATGAACCCTGTCAGCAGAGAGGTAAACCTCCCTCTGCAGGTCAATTGTGCGTGCATTTGATTTGCGTTGGCTCTTTGGCTTGTCTGTGAGGTTGCCTCACAGTTAGTGTGGCATGCTTGGCCTCACTGTGGATGTGAAATGTTCCATGAATAGAGTGAATGTGTTCGACTGCTGCCATCCTGCACTCTGTGAAGATACACGGCTCCACAGTCGTTCCAGTCAGGTTACAATGCTGCTGTAGTAGTACCTTTCCCTTCTGATAACCCCACTGAAGGGCTCCTTGGACCTGCCATGCCTTCTGTGACCATCTTGTCACCCGTAACACTGCTCCTCAGAATTGTCCGATCCACAGTCTCTTTCCCGCTGCTGTGCCCTGACCCAGCCGTCAGCAGTCAGGTCGTTTCTGGGCTCTTGCTCTCGTTGCAGTCTTGGTGAACATGCTGAGGGACTGTTAGGAAGCACGGATCGCCCTGCTGAGAGACAGTCCCAGACCTGTTCAAACAGAGTTGATCTCAGGTGATGGTAGGAGAGTCAGTCACCTTTACCTCTCCATCCTCAAACAGAGCCCCGGCCAAATAGCTCTGGTTTGCAGCTGGGCCCAGGCATCAAGACTTTTAAAATACTTAGTAGATTTTTAAAAACATTTTTTAAAATGCTGCTCAGGAAATCACAGTGCTGACCAGACTAGAAGTCACTAAGTGCCTTATCTCATACTCATAATAAAATCTGGACAACTTTCCCCTGCAGACAAGGCCTGCCTGCCTCTGGAGTGTTCGCCCACTGACAGCAGCCCTCTGGTCCCAGCAGCCTCCTTCAGGGGCCTGAGCTTGCTTCATCTCCAGCCCTAAGGCAGTACAGTGGGCACACAGTTTAATGGACATTTGCTAATGAATTGTTTTACAGGTGCTGTTTGATACATGTTGGTATCAAATGTTGTGGACTATGTGGGTAGCCTCTGCTATTGGAAGGGCTGGGGACATGGCTTCATGGGTAAAAATATGCAAACATGAGTTGAATCTTGGGAACCCACAGAAAGGCAGATCTTTGATTCCTTTTTTTGTTTGTTTGTTTTTGGTTATGGTTTTTTGGAGACAGGGTTTCACTATATAGCCCTGACTGTCCTGGAACTCACTCTGTAGACCAGGCTGGCCTCGAACTCAGAAATCCGCCTGCCTCTGCCTCCCAGAGGATCTTTGACTCCTTAAAGTTGCCTTGTGAGTCCCACACAGATGCTGTAGCATGCATGCTCCTGTAATAATGCCAGATTGTCCACTGTTTAAACATGCCACAGGCTCCACACTCCCTCTTCCATCCACCTCCCATCACCGTTTTGTTTTGTTTTTTTTTTTGTAATATGTGTATGTGCGTGCATGCACATGTGCATCAGGTGTATGCACACACATGTATATGCTTGATGATGTGTATGCATGTCAGAGGTTGATGTCAAGGGTCCTCTTCCGTTACTATTTTTTTCTGAGACAGGGTTTCTATGCTGACTAACGTTATGTCAACTTTTGACACAAGCTAGAGTCCTTGGAGAGGGAACCTCAGTTGAGAAGATGGTTTCATAAAATCAAGCTGCAAACAATCCTGTAGGGCATTTTCTTAATCCGTGATTGTGGGTGGGGCCATCCCTGAGCTGGTGGCCCTGGGTTCTATTAGAAAGCAGGCTGAGAGCCATGGGGAGCAAACAGTAAACAGTACCTTTTATGGCTTCTGTCTGCGTCAGCCCTCCCTTCAGGTCCTGTCCTTTTTTAGTTCCTGTCCTGACTTCCTTTGGTGATGGGCTGTGGATGTGGAAGCGTAAGCCAAATAAGCCCTTTCCTCCCCAACTTGTTCTTGGTTATGGTGTTTGATCATAGCAGTAGCAACCCTAACTAAGACAGCTCAGCGTAGCCCTGGCTATCCTGGAGTGGAGCTCGTCCGTAGGCTGCCTTCCCTCTGTCGCCCGAGTCCCAGGATTAAATGTGTGCACAGCATTCTTCATCTCTTACTCTTCATCTTCTTTTCCTAGACACACTCTCACTGAACCAGAAGTTTATTGAGTCCAGCAGGAGTGGCTGGCCAGGGGCTCCAGGGATCTGTTTCTCTCCCCCCCCCAGTCCCAACATTAGGTTTCTTCTGCCCTGGACCTCCTCTCCCTCAGGGTGAGGGGTCTAAGGATGAAGCACATTGGGCTCACTAGCATCCATGGGTAGGAGGTCTTCTGTCATATGCTGGGTGAACAGAATCCTTACAGGATTTCCAGTCCCTGTGTCGCAAGCTGTTCTTGTGCATGTTTATCCTTGCAAGCAGGCTGCTGCTTCGTGGAAGAATCAGTAGAATTGGCCTTGGCTGGAAACCAGGCTTTAAAGAGAAATAGCAGCAGGCCACTTGTGGTTTATAAGCGTGCTGGCTGGTTGTATTTTCAGGCTACCATGTGAGCTGTGTCTCTCTCAAACCTCACAATGTGCTGTGTGTCTGATTGGAAATAGGAAACAAGGAAAAGGGGGCGTCAGTCGGAAAGGTCCTGGGTTTGAAGTGTGGTTATGCAAAGTTGAGGGATTGTGGTGAAGGGGTTTTGCCTTTGTTGTTGCTTTTAAGGAGACTGGGTTGATTTTGACCCAATTTCAGGGTACAGTCCATCGTGGTGGCAGACACATGGAAGGATGAGACTTATCTGAGGAACCTTGTGGAAAGTGTTCAGAGTCCAGGCATGGAGGGCCGCAGTGTATCTGTCTGTCAGGAGGATGCTGGAGGGCCGCAGTGTGTGTGTCTGTCAGGAGGATGCTGGAGGGCCGCAGTGTGTCTGTCTGTCAGGAGGATGCTGATGGGCCCTGTGCCTCAGGAGTCCTTATGAACACGGAAACCTGTTAGCTCCTGGGAGCCCTTAGAAGCCAACAGATGGTGCATTAGGCCCCGTGTACTTTACCAGCCCTAGTTTTACATCTTATTTGGGGTGGTTTTCCTTTCCCTTTCTTTTCTTTTTTACTTCAAAAATGTAATTTTTTGTCCACTTGTAACTTTTGTGGTCTGGAACAAGTTGCCTCTGACAAATTATGAGTAATTTCTATTTCAGGTTTCTCCTCAGGCCTCTCTGTTCAGCACTTATATCTGGACCACATTTCACAGGAGCCTGCCCTTTGTTAGGGCTTAAGGCGCTGATTCTGCCCTGCTACCCTGTCAGGCAGCTGCTTTTCACATCAGTAAGCATTTATTTCAGTCTGGGAGCAGGTGGGGAGGACCCGCCCCCACGCCCACTTCACCTTCAGCTGTGTGGGCAGATTCCTAACGTGCCCGCCCACTAAAGCATGGAGATTTCTGTGCCTGAGTACTTGGCCCAAGGCCACTAGAGAGGTAGCCAGGAAGTGCTAGACATTTAATGACCCCCCCCAACACACACACACACACACACACACACACACACACACACACACAGTGTTTGGCCCTAGGCCACTAGAGAGATGGCCAGGAAGTGCTAGGCATTTAATCACACACACACACACACACACACACACACACACACACACACATCCCCACCCCCACCCCCACCCCCACCCCCACCCCCACACACAGTGCTTAACCTAGGAAATAGAGAAATAGCCTTTCTTTTCCTTGTAGCATCTGCTCTCAGTAGAAAAGGACTGCAGTTGTCACATCTGCTACTGAACTCTGGCCTCTTCCCTTCCCTTCCTAACTGCTTCAGGCTCCCTCTCCAGTGTTCTTTCTGGGACCCCCCGACCTCCAACCCCTGTTCTACAAGTAAGCCACTCAGTTTAATCTCAAAGTTACTTTTGGGGCAACCCAAGTCTTGGATTTTTGGATTTAGGGTGACTTTAAAATTTACTTATTTAGTTGGTTCATTGGCTGGTTGGTTTTTGTTTGTTTCGTTTTGAAGACAGGGTTTCTCTGTGTAGCCCTGAGTAGACTGTCTTGGAATGGAGCTCTCTCTCACTGTAGACCAGGCTGTCCTCAAACTCAGAAATGTGCCTGCTTCTGCCTCCCAAGTGCAGGGATTGAAGTGCTTGTCGCTGTTGAGCCATTTCTTCAGCCCCCAGAGTGACTTTATTACAGACCTTGCCCAGCTTTCTTTCTCTCACTGGAAATACATGACTTCATGTCCTTCACAGGGAGTGCCTGGGTAGAGGTGTGGGGAGGGAGGCTTGTATATCTACCTGCAGGCTCAGCCTCTCTGAATATCTTAATCTCTGTTCCTAAAGAGAAAAGTAACAGGTGTGACCAGTCTCTCTCTCTCTCTCTCCCTCCCTCTCCCTCTCCCTCTCCCTCTCCCCCTCTCTCTCTCTCTCTCTCTCTCTCTCTCTCTCTCTCTCTCTCTCTCTCTCTCTCAAAAGCCCCAGCTGCAGCTATCTGCTTGCTGTAAACTAATCCAGAACTTAGGGCTTCCAAAAGTTGTCAGATTCAGTGCTGGAAAAGAATTAAGGCACGAACACTACATGCGTAACAGAGCAGCTGCAAAATACTGTTTTCACATGTGTTTGTAGGTGACCTCCAACACCGTGATTGATAGATACACTTCAGTAAGAAAAGAACTTGGAGAATCACCTTTGTTTCAGATAAGAATAGTTGTCAGTGTCATAAACAGAGAATGTGTCTCCACTGCTAAGAAATATAACTGGGTTCTTAGCAAGGGGACGGAAGCTGGGCTACACAGCTGTGTCCTTCCCCTTACATCAGTTCTGCTAGCAAGAGCTCCGCTGAGAGCCTCAGGTTTTATTTCAAGAATGTGTTCTTAACAGTTTCTTTTGCTGTTGTTGGTGTGAGTTCTCTTTTGTTTGGCTAGTTTTCCCTCTGGGGTACTTGTTTGACTGTTTGTTTCTTTTGTTTTAAAGATTTATTTATTATTATATGTAAGTGCATTGTAGCTGTCTTCAGACACCCTAGAATAGGGTGTCAGATCTCATTCCATCCGAAGGTTGTGAACCACCATGTGGTTGCTGGGATTTGAACTTAGGACCTTCAAAAGAGCAGTCAGTGTTCTTAACTGCTGAGCCATCTCTCCAGCCCGTTTGGCTGTTTCATTTCTCCCTTTTGGGGGGACACTTAGTAACCTTAATATACAATTAATCCAAAAATGTTTTTAAATTTAATACTACCATAAATACCAGCTGGAGTTAGTTGTATATCTGCCTATTACACGTTTATTGTTACGGCATGCCTTATCTGAATGTACCCAAATCTTGTGTATCTAAAGGCTTCTAAAGCTGCTAAAACATTTTATAGATATTAAAGTTTTATATATACTTGTGCCAAAATATGTTCAAAGAAAAAACTTGGGCTCAATGATTCTTGTCCTGGTTAGATTTTGTCAACTTGATACAAACCTAGATGTATCTGGGAATAAGGAATCTGCATTGAGAAAATGTCTCTATGGGTTTGGTTTGGCCTGTAGGTATTTTCTTGATTGATGTTGATGTAGGAGGGCCCAACTCACTGTGGGTGGAGCCACCCCGCCTGGGTCCTGACTTGAACAGGAAAGTAGAGGAGCAAGCTCTGGGGAGCAAGCCAGTGCGCAGCATGCTTCCCTGCTGTCTGCTTTATAGATCCTGCCTCGCCTTCCCTCAGTGCTGGAGTGTGATCTGAGGGCTGTACGCTGGAATAAACCCTTTCTTCCTCAGTCACTCAGTCATGATTTTTATCTTACCACAGCAGTAGAAACTCTGCCACTGCAATGCTCTGGGTTATCTTCCTCAGGATGTTTTTGGGAAGCGTGTTTGGCTGCAAGCTGTTCACCTTTGTTGTGGAGTTCTTTCCACGCCCTTCCCCTAGAGTGGCCATTCTCTTGATTCCCAGTCTGCGTTCTATCCTTACTACTTTAAAGCATTACTTTTTTTTTTTATTTCTTAAGACTTTTATTTTACTTTAATTATATTAGGGGTGCTCTTAAGTGCTGGCATCCACAAAAGCCGGAGGCATTGTTCCACTGAGGCTGGGATTATGGGTGGTTGTGAGTCACCTGATGTGCTAGAGCAGCAAGTGTGGTTAACCACTGGGCTTCCTCCCCAGCTCCCACCTGCATACCTGTGTGTAGCCTCAGAAATTAGTATTCGAATGTACTTTGTGGGGATTCTTTTGTCTGTTCTTCAAAGCTGAATTTCAAAATCCACAACTGCTTCCTACTCCAGTCCCAGGGTTCTGTTTGTCTTCCAAGGTCCAGTTGGTCAGTTAGCCTTGGGTATTTTTTTTCCTGTGCACTGGGTTTTGAGGCTAGGGAAAGTGTTTTCTCCACTTGTATTTTTTTGTATCTATCATTAACAGTCTTTGGTTTTTCTTAGTGTACCCAGTATTTAATTTCTCTCCAGGTGTCCTGGGCTATTTTTAAACCTTTTTCTTGTTTACTGTTTGTTGTCTTTAGATGTCAAAAAAGATTGGTCTGACCATGCTCTCTGGTGGGAAAAGAAGAGGACTTGGCTGCTGAAGACACACTGGACCTTGGATAAATATGGCATCCAGGCAGACGCTAAGCTTCAATTCACCCCACAGCACAAACTGCTCCGCCTGCAGCTTCCCAACATGAAGTATGTGAAGGTGAAAGTGAACTTCTCTGACCGAGTCTTCAAAGCTGTGTCTGACATCTGCAAGACGTTCAGTAAGTGACCCGCCCTTCAGGAAAACATGAGGCAGATGTGGCTGGTGCTCTGCATTAAGCCTAAGGGTGTCTGGGCTTGGACCCTATGTGCATCCGGATTTGAAATTATTATTTATAAGGTTTTGTTTTTTTGTTTTTTGAGATAAAGAAGTATTGAGTTAAGATGGAACAGGAAGATTAGGTTTTTTCTGCTGATTAGAATCATATATTATATAAAACTCTTTTCTAATGACTTGATCATTTGACAGTAGTGGGATTGAGCCTTGGGTCTCAGTGCATGCAAAGCAACCCTGAGCTATACCCTAAGCCACACGTGCATTGTTTGTCAGAGGGTGGGGAAGGAAACAAGCATTGTTTACAGAGGGCTGTGGCTCTCCAGTATTTCCTTCACCTAAGTCACTTTGATTTTAGTAATTCAGAGAGATGATGTCACTCCCTTTGATGAAGGCCTGCCCACTCCGAAAGAAACTACTTCGAGGACCTGCTCGCCCAGTGTGAATACTCTGCTCTCAGAAACAAGATGTCTTTTTACTTGGATTGCTTTTTACTTGGCTGACGTGGTTATGACGTATAACAGGAAGCATTCAGCTGCCAGAGAAATGTAACATTCGTCATTACCACTAGCACATAGTTCTTAGATATATTTAATGATTTTTCCAGGTTTTAATTCCAAGTACAACTATAATTTTTATACATATGTTGCATTTTCAGATGATACTAGTAATTCATAAAAATATTGTCTCTCAAAGTAACTTTGATCTACAGTTTGATTTGCTATATATATGCTTGTTCAGATTATGCTGTATATTGTCTGTGTGTGTGTGGGGGGGTGGGTTTGCACATGTGTTTGCAGGTGTGAGAGATTCCCCAGGTGTAAAAATGTTAGGCAGATGTTGGTTCTCTGTCCTACTCTCTTCTCTGCACAATTCCTTCAAGCAGGTGTCTTTGAACCTAGAGCTAGGCTGGCAGCCAGCGAGCCTCCACAATCCTGTGTCTGCTCCCCACAGCACTGGGGTTGCAGTTGTGTGCTGGCTATTTAAGTGGATACTGGGGATTTGAACTCATGTCCTTGTGCTTGCACTGCAAGTGTTCTTACCCACAGAGCCATCTCCCTGGCCCCAAGTATATAGTTTTATTTTTTAAATACAATTTACTGTTTTGTGCTCTTTTACAGTAGTTGCATGTAGTTACACTGGTATTAATTCTCCATTCCCAGAGTTCTGTTGGTAGACATTTCAGTTGTTTCACTATTAGAGCAAATACTACAGTGAAGTTTTGTTTTTGCTTAGCATATTATTGACAAGTTTTCAGTTGAGATAGATTCAGGACACCTCTATAATTCCTCAGAGCTAGAACCACTGGTACATACGCCTCCTGTGCAGATACTCCTCCTGTCCAGGCACTCCTCCTGTCCAGGTACTCCTCCAGTACAGATACTCCTCCTGTGCAGATACTCCCCGTGTGCAGATACTCCTGTCCAGGTACTCCTGGAAGGAAGGCTGGGCTGGGACTGTTGGCCTTAGCACAGGGCCACCTTGCTCCTTAAGTTTCTGTCTCTAGGTTTGTTCTTTGTGGTTTGCATGGGGCCTCTTTGATCAAATCAGAATCTACCTTTTAGGAATTTTTTTAGATTTAATTGATTTTATGTACACGAGTGCTCTGTTTTCATGCACACCAGAAGAGGGAATCAGATTCTATTTCAGGTGGTTGTAAACTACCATATAGTTGCTAGGAATTGAACTCAGGACCTGTGGAAGAGCAGACAGGGCTCTGAACCACTGAACCATCTTTCCAGCCCCAAGAATCATTTTTTTTTTAACTTCTGAAATGTGTGTTTTTCTTATTTTAAATAATCTTAGAAATGCTCATCTTCTCCCCCGCCAACCCAATTTTTAGGTGTCTTTTGTTGTTAGTTCAAAAAACTTAGGGTATCACAGGGGAAACAGACCAATTAGTATCACTATTTTTATGTAGTGCTTCTGGGATAACTCACTATGTTTAACTGGATAATACAGATTAAAACACTGAAAAGCACAAAGAATTACACAAGTTATCTAATACATAATGTTTAGAATTAATAGCTATTGATACTTTATCATTTTTAAGTTGCAGTAATACAGGTAAATTTCTTTAATATCAGTCACCTAACTTCCTTCACAAAGTACTTATGTGGCCTGGTTTGCTTTTTTGTTACTGTGATTGTGTATGTCACCTCACGTGGCTCAAGGTTTGTTTTTGTTTTTTTAATTCATTTATAGCTGTTGTCTGGCAGTGGGGCAAACATGACAGTGTACATGCGGGGAAGTCAAGGGGCAACTTCAGGGAGTTGGTTGTGTCATGCTGAGTGGGTTCGGGACTTGAACCGGAGTCTTTAGCCTCTACTCTGAGCAGATTTTATTTTTATGCTTAGTGTTCTCTCTAGCTTGTCTCATCTGAATGATCATCACAGACGCTAAGCTCTGAAAGATATTTTTCTGTATTTCTTGGGAGCTTTGTAGGTGAGAGTAGGGTTGGTGTTTGGTTTTGTTTCTTTGGGACATCCTCAAGTGCTAGGACGGTGAGTGTGTGCCACCACGCCTGGCTTAGGGGTGGGTCCAGCAGCTTCTCCCTGCTCTGTGCACTGAGCCACCTCACACCCCCCCCCCCGTTCCCCTCCCCCACCCCATTGGTTACTGCCGTTAGAAACGTCACTCTATATAGTCACACCTCTTATAAATTATACCTTACCCTCTTTTCACTTGTGCATTGTGTCCCCTGCCTTGTGTCACTGTAATGAATTAGACCTTTAGTCTTATTAGCAGTGACAATTTTGTTTCATTGTTCCTGATAACTTTGCTTTGACTTACATCTTGTGTTTGGGAACTTTCCACCTATATTTTATTCCTAACACCTTACCACATAAAATGTACTTAGGTGGGGATCAGGGAGCCAGTGTCATATGAGGAACAAGAGGAAGGACTGTGTGCCCTTTGTACCATACTGTGTGCCCTTCACACCATGACCATAGTTCACAGTCCCCTCTCCTATCCTGTGCGGGCTGTCACTGAATCTTGCAGATTTTTTAACTCGTTGTAAGATGCCTTAGACATTCATCTTTCCCTCTACATCTCTTGTGAGTGAAGGTAAACGCCAGGCAGTTTAAGTTTCTGTACCGGCACTGTGTGCGTCCTAAATACGCTCGCTGTGTGCGAGCTTGTTCTGCTGGGAAGGCTCTTACAGCCTTTACCACTGCTAATGCTGTGCTGTTTTCAGCCACTCGTTTGCTCGCCCTCTGCTTTAGAAGGAAGGAGACAAGGCCTGGCAGCTCAGGCCACAGAGGATCTACAACCTGTGTTTAGCACTACCAGCTGGAGAACAGGCTTCCAAAACCCAAGTGTGAGGGACATCCTGCTGTAGCGGCCTGGGCTTGGAGGAATCCAGAAAGGGGCACGGTGAGGAGGGAATCTCTGCTGTGCTCATGGCAGATGAGTGATGGGGCCCTCTCTCTCTTACTCATGCCCCCTGGGCCAGCTCTCCCCTGTTCTTCCCACTGTGCTGCCCAGGAGAGGTGCAGGGCCCTGTCTCCAGAGTGCTGCAGTCAGTGAGAGGCAGGGCCAGCTCTGCATGGCCCTTGGATATTAACATGGTCCTGGGCAGCTGCCCATACCAGGGCATTGCATGACAGTGTTGAGTGGATCTGCACAGGGTGAAAGGTCTTCCATCTGCCCCGTAAGGTAAGCTTGCCAACCCTGAAGTAACTTATTGGAGACTCTCTGTTCATCTTTTCCACCACTGAACACCAAACACTGACGTGACTTTGTAACTGCTCTCTGCAATAATTTTCTCCCATTAAATCCTTTAATATTCAAGCCAAGTAATTTTCCTCAAATTAAATGAATCCACTTAAGTGCTGCTCGTCATGGTGGTTTCATTAGTTGAACTCTTCTGGGTTCGTTCTTGTGGCTCTTGGTTACTGTAAGAGAAGTAGAATCCAAAGGAAGAAAAATGTCATTAGCATCAGAGCCCAGAGCTGGAGGTGGCCAGCTTCTGAACCGTCAGCAGTACAGCCGGGCATCCAATTGAATGGGAAATTATCTCATTTTTGCTGAACACTGACAACCTTTCTAAAGTTTTGTTGTTGTTGTTGGTTTTGTTTTTAATTGGTAAAAAAAGGAAAACATTTTCTTTTGTAATTTAACTCTTACAAAAATGTCATGTAATGATTTAATGAGACAGACTTGCTCACTCTGCCTTTTTTCACAGCAGACATTGCTGTCAGAGCATAGTGAGTTCTTCTCTAACCCGTTTGCTGACGGGCGAGCATCACAAATGTGCACTCCTGCCTGGGACAGCAAAGCGGACAGTCTCTTCCTGGGGTTTGGCGGTGTTCCCACTAGTGAGGTCGGTTAGGCCAGCCCTAACCCATCCCCACTTTCTCCTCTGCCCTGCTCCTGGGAAGGGCACCTGTGTTTAGTACAGACACACACAGGGATGTGACAGCAGGACCGATTGAAGGGTTTCCTGCAAAGAGGAAAGGGAAGGAAGAGTTCGTCAGATTATTGTTCTCTGCTTTATGCTTGTGAGTGTCCTCAGAGTTCTGCTGTTTGTTTAGCCTAAAAACTGTTCAGTGCTTCTTGTTACTTTATTTTCAAATTACTTTTCTCATATATTTTTCTTCCTTATAAGTTTAGTTTTGTCTGTAAGTAGAAATCCAAACTCAGCTGTGTTCCAAGCAAGGGTTTTCATTTTCACATCATGAGAAGTTGAGGAACTGAGTGCTTGGATGTCTCCAAGGACAGGCCCTTCCACAAGGCCCTGCATTAGTAAGGGTGTGATTAACAGCATGGCCAAAGCAACTTGGGAGAGAAGCTCGCAGCTCTCAGGTCACACCCCGTCTCTAAGGTAAGTCCCTGTGTCAGGTTGATTTAAAAACCAATCAGCACACGTTCCTTTGGAGGAGGGGCTGTTGAGCTCTCTTCAGAGCTTGGCTGAGTAAGTGCAGCAGAAACTGCCCAGACTGCCCTCATGTCTTGTTGCCCCCCTGGATCACACTGAGTCTTAGATTCAAGAGAGACTAGAGAAACAGAGATACCAATGCTCACAATTTCTTTATGTTAAGACAAGCAGAGAGGAGGGTTAAAAAGAGGTCTGTGAGTTTGCCTGCACCATGCTCCTTTCTCACTTAACTTTTAAATTTTATTTTCTTCATGTGTGTTTTGTCTGCATGTCTGTCTACGCACCACATATCTACCTGGCACCTCCTAAGACCAGAAGAGCGTGTCAGATCCCTTAGAAGTGGAATTATAAATGGTTTTGAGCTGCTGTGTGGGTGCTGGGAATCCAACCTGGGTCCTCTGGAAAAGCAGTCAGCTTTAACAGCTGAACCATTTCCCCAACCCCTCACATAACTATCTGGTCAGTTTGACTGAGGTATATAATCTTCAGAGAATATAGAATGCATTTTCGATAAGCCTACAGCGGTATGATAAGGCAGGTGTCAGCACCTAGAGTTTCCTCTTCTCATCCTAGAGTTTCCTTGTCCTAGAGTTTCCTCTCCTCATCCTAGAGTTTTCCTCAATCTAGAGTTTCCTCTCCCCATCCTAGAGTTTCCTTTCCTCATCCTAGAGTTTCCTCTCCTCATCCTGAGTTTCCTCTCCCTAGAGTTTTCTCGTCCCCTTTGCTATTCTTCCCCATGAACCACTGATCTGTCTTCTATCACTTTAAGGGCTGCCTTTTCTCAAGTGTCACTTTAGCATAACCATGATGTATAGGGCCTTTTCAATTTGGCTTTTCCCACTTAGCATATTCTTTCAGCCCTTCACGTATAATTTACCTGTGGTGGTTTGGATGGGAAATGTCCCTCATAGGCTCAGATGTTTGCACATTTGGTCCCCAGTTGGTGGCATGGTGCCGTTTGGGAAGGTTTGGGTCGCACAGTCTTGCTAGAAGAAGTTTGTTCCTGGAAATATCTGCCTTGTGCTCACAGTAAAAAAATGTAGTCTCCTAGCTTCCTGTTCCTGTTGTCATGGTTTCTCATCATTAGAGACTCCTACCTTTGTGAAACCGTAAGCTAAAATTAAATTCTTCTGTAGGATGCTTTATCACAAAAACAAAAAAGTAATAATACATTATCAATTTCAGGGCACATTGATTCCCTCTAGTTTGGACTATTGTAAATAAAGCCACTGGAGATGCAGCTCATCAGGTGAAGGTGTTATCCCCGAGCCTGAAGACCTGAGCTCCGCTTCCGAGACCCTTCCTGCGTAAGGTCTGATTTCTGCAAATTGTCATCAGACCCTCCATATACGCATACATATTCCGGAGACTTCGGAGGGCCCACCCGGTTTTCCTGTTACTATTTCCTTGCTAGTTCTCCCCCCTTGTTTGCTCACTTGCCGTTGGTGTGCGCTGTTGGCAGTGTCTTGGGTTGACCCTCTCAGTAATAACTGCGTGTCTTGTACTGGAGTTTGCACTGTGGCACCACACCCTTCTCACTGTATTTCCTGAGTGTTTGTTGCACAGATGATCAATAGATTTAAGACCACAGTGGCTTGTAATACAGTTGTGCCTCAGTCGAAGAGTGACAACACATAGAAACCCCTCTCCTTGTTAATATCTAAACCTCTTAGTCTCTGCCTCTTGGATGCCCTGTCTTCTCTCACAGATGCCCTTCTCTCATCTTTTTTAGCGTGTTTATTGAAGTAGTTTCATTTTATACTCGTACGGTGCTTCTCCTGTATTGCTTGTTTTGTGCATACAAGACCTCTACTATTGAGCTATGTCTCTGACTTTCATATTTGAAATTATTATCATTTCATTGCCACCATAAGGAAATATAAATTTAGCAGCTGAAAACTCAGAATTTTTATCTTGAAGGCTGAGGGTCTGGGCACATCAGTGTGACTATCTGAGGTCTTTGTTCCCTCCTCCGCACTCTAAACGTGAGTTCTTCATGCCATAGTGTGGTTTCTTGTAGTTGTGGAATAAGGTTCCCCCCTCCCCAATTTCTGAGACCTCCTGAGTTCTCAAGTTCATCTGACCTCTCCTCGCTCATCTTTCTTGTGCCTCTTTCTTCAGCCTCTCTTGTTTATAAAGGACATCCAGATAACCCATCTGTCCCCCTGAGATCGGATGCCTAATAACCTTCACAGCAGTGTCCCACATTGTTGAAATGTAAAGCAGGGGTTGTCTCTAGAGTGTCTCTCCTTGAAGCCTTTCTTAAATGTCCATTCACAGTTCCATGATGATGCCTGCATTTCTGATAGGGAGTTTTGGCTGGGGCTTAGGTCGCTGCCCTGCCTCAGAGAGCAGAGTGCCGACCCTGAGTGTTTCAGCTCATCAGCTCAAGGACTTCATCCTGTGCTGTTTCAGTTTTCTGTTGAGAGGATCCTATAGGCAGGTGAGGTGGATTTAACACAGTAATGGAGCAGGAGGCTATGGCAAAGTGTTTCCACCTACAGTGCTTGGGTTTCGGTGTCTGCGTTCCTGGCGTTTGGCCCAGTGAGTCAGTGGCCCTTGCCTCTCTCTCCTCTGATACTTCACCACATTGGTCAGCCAGTTCCTGCTCTTCTGTCTGGCTTATTTCTTCTCATTATTTAGTTTGCATTTGTTCATAGTTTTGTTTCTTGGAAACAAGATCTTGCTTTGTGCCTAGGCATAGGTTGGCTTTGAACTTGTAGGCATCCTGCTGCCTCAGCTTCTCAAGTGCCAGTATTATAAACGTATTCCATTGCGTGTACCTCTTGACACTGCTGTGCTCCCCTGCCCCCTTGAAAACTCTTTCCAGGCAGGTATTTCTTTGTCATTTGGGAAAAGTAAAAACAATTAACGCACAGACTCATTATACTTAATCAGAAACTCACAAGAAACATTTTCTTTAAAGAAAATCTAAAATTATTTTCCTCAGACACCTCCGATGTACTCATTCTTAGTTCCTCTATGTCTAGGCCCTATAACTTTATATATGTATGCAGGTATACATGCACTTGTGTTATACATACATGTACAGTATTTATGTAGTCCATCTAGATTATCAGTCAGTTTGATAATGCTGATTTCATAAGCATTAAAGCCGCTGTTACATAGTTTAATGGAGTGGCAAGAGATGCAGGAATGTTGTTCTGTATAGTCCTTGTGATTGCCAGCTACGTTTATTATGCAGTGGGATGTATGTTTTATGTCTGACATGTCTCAGTCCTGTATCGTCCTCCAGTCCCACTCTTACACTTAATTTAGATGCTTTAGACTTACCAGTCCCTGAAAAAAGGCACAAAGTCAAGTCTGCTTTTTATTTTTTAAAAAAAAAGTGTAGGTGTGTGTGTCTGCAGGCCAGTTTATACAGAAGAGGGTGTTGGATCCCCTGAAACTAGAGTTTATATAGCCTGTTGTGAGCCATCCGCCGTGGGTGCCAGGAATGAACGTGGGTCCTCTGCATGAGCCTGTGAGCTCTTAATCCCTGAGTTATCTCTCTAGCGCATAAATCAGTAAATTCTAAGCTTCCTTTCATTAGTACGACAGTCTCCTACATGAATGATTAGGTCTACCTCTTGCCGTCACTATAATAAAATGAGAATCAACTAGCGATATTTCCTGTGCAGCCAGTGGCTTATGCAGGCCAAGGGAGAGACTGTCAGCAAGCAGAGGACTGAGGCAAGGAAGGAATAAAACTCACCCTAGAGAGCCTTTGTCAGAACTCAACTCCCATGCATGCTAAGCAAAACGCAGGTCTCCAAGCGAATTGTTCACCCGGTGTAGTCCGTCTAGAACATCAGTCTGGTTGATATTGTTTACTGTTTTGATTGACTGGACAAGCAGTTCCCATTGGTCCAGTTGATTAACTGCTTATAATAGACTGAAAAGTTAGTTACCAGTTTATTGTTGCTGTCTTAGTTACATTTATCGCTGTGAGCTGGACAGGAAATGACTTAGGAACAAAACTCTCAGTGTATGAATGAGCAGTGCAGAAATTCTCAGAACCTAGGAAACATACCAGAGCACTTACGAAGACTTCAGATGACACATGCTTCCCTCTCCAGCTGGTCAGTGACAGGGGTGGTGGAGGTGTGTCACAGCTCGGCTGACTCCCTTTGTGCCCTCCGGTGTTTTGGATTTTTTCCCATATACTAATGTAGTTTATCTAAGGGGAAACAACTGTGGGGGAAAGAAAGCTTGCCGCTGCGGCGCCACCAGCCTGGCCCTACTTCGTACCGAAGCAGGAAGTAAGCGTAAACTTTATTTTTTAAAAGATTTATTATTTTTAATTATGTATTTGTCTATTTGTTTGGGGTGCGCATGAGTACAGGTTCCCTCAGAGGCCAGAGGAGTCAGATCCCCCTGTAACTGTGTTAAAGCTGATGGTGAGCTGCCTCATGTGGGCGCTGGGAATTGAACTCAGGTCCTCTGCAAGAGCAGTATGTGCTCTTGAACTGCCTGCCAAACCATCTCTCCAGCCCAGCATGGAATGTTCTTATGTCCCTCTCTTCTCCATACATGGCAGTGATGGCATTTAAACCCAAGGGTGCACTGAGTACCAAGAGTGCAGCTCATAAATACCTGTTAGTCACTGTGACTGTGACATATACCAGAGAAACAGCTGAAAGGGACATCGGCTTTACAGGTTTCCATCCATCGTGGCAGAAGGGGTCTGGTGGAGCACAGGAAGTGCCTGTGCCATGGGCTTTTTTCTTTGTTGCTTCTAATTCCATATAGGACCCAGGCTGTCCACCTTCTGGGCAGCCACTTCCCCCTTAGTCCTCACAGGAGTGCCCTCACACGCAGGCCCAGAGGAGTGCTTCACTAGTCTTACATATCTGTGCTCTCCTGCCGATCAAATTGACAGTGAAGAGGCCACCATGTAAGGTCTGTCAGATGTTAAATTTGTTGCTTTAAGAAGTAGTCTGTGGGCTGTGGATATAGCTCAGCAGTGGAAAGTACTTGTTGTGCACCCATAGAGGTGTAGAGTTGAATCTGCAGAGCCAGCTGCATTCTGGGTGGGCCTGGTGGCTGGACTGTACAAGACAGGGACGGCAGAGACCAGCGATCTGGAGCAGCCTGGCTAGTGAGACTTAGCTATGTTTCTGAATTTGATATAGAAACTCTCCGCCAGTAAATAAGGTAGAAAAATGCTGGAGGAAGATTCCTGGTCCTTCATGAATATGCACACATCATGCATGTCCACACATACATGGGCGTAGATATATACACCACATATGTGTATGAAAAAGGAAAAGTAGTCTAGGAGAATCATGTGATTCATTTATATTAAGTAAATACAGATCAGAACATTCACCTGAAATTTCTTCTGGGTTTCTGAACATACCCAGTTAGTAATGAGGCATCAGATCTAAATGCTACACATAGGGGTGAACTAATATTACATAAGAATGAAGAGCCAGCCATGGAGGTCCACGCCTCTAATCACAGCACTCAGAGACAGAGGCAGGCAGATGGCTAGGGGTTCAAGGCTACATGGTGAAGGAGACCCTGTCTCGAAAAGAAAAACCCTTGCTTCTTAGTTATGTGAATAAAATCACTGTATTGTTTTTGTCATGTTGCTAGTGGTACAAAGCACGGATAGCCATACGCCATTGTCCTGCATACATCCTATCACACTTTGCTCATAGCCTGCCCCATGACCCGCCCGTTTCTCCTCACACTTATCATGGTTTCCTGCCTGTGTGTAGATTGATAAATGTAGATTCCCCTAAACACAGGCTTATCTCTTCCTTCCCCATGATGTCGTATGTTCTCTTACATATCGTTTGGCCCTTCATCCTCCCACATGATCCCCTTCTGATTTCATGTTCACACATAAGTATGTATGTGCTTGTGTGTGTGTTTGTGAGTGTGTGTGTGTGAGAGAGTGTGTGTGTAGAGAGATTCTGATTATGAGAAAAATGGAATATTAGTCTTTAACTCTTCAATTCTATTCATTTTTCTGAAAATGTCATTAATTTTATTCTTCCAGCAGAATGAAATTGTTGTGTTTACATATCGCAATGTCTATGATATCCATTCATCTGCTGATTATCGAGGCCAGTCCCAAAGCTCAGCTCTCATGAATGGCGTAGATGCTGACTTTCTGAAAGACCCTGAGTGTGTATCCAGGCCTGCTACAGCTGGAGCAGACAATAGCTCGATTTTCAGTTTTGAGAGAAAGGTCCACACAGATTTCTGTAGTGGCTGTACTAGTGCATGCTCATTAGTAGTAATAAAGGGTTTTTACATTTTTATTTTGTGGATATGTTTCCCTGCATGTTTGTCTGTGCATCATGTCTGTGCCTGGTGCCCAAAGAAGCCAAAGAGGGCATTAGGTCTCCCAGGACTGGAGTTATATAGACAGTTAGGAACTGCCACGTGGGTGATAGGAATTGAGCCTGGGTCCTCTGGAAGAGCTGCCAGTATTCTTTAGTTGCTTAGCCGTCTCTCTAGCTCCACGTTGGATTTTTGGATGATAGCCACTTTCACTGGGGTGAGATGAAATTTCAGTGTGGTTTTTATTTGCATTTATTAGATCACTAATGATATTAATTTTATTTTAAATACTTACTGGCTCTCTGTATTTCTTCTCCTTTAGAATCTAATCTTTAAATTTAAATATTTTATGTGTGTGCTTTGCCTTTGTATATGTCTATGTACCACGTGTGTGATGTGCCCATGGTGGTCACATGGACTGGAATTAGACAGTGATGAGCTGCTGAGTGGGTGCTGGGACCCAGCCCAGGTCCCCTGGGAAGGCAGCCAGTGCTGTGCTGTTAACCGTGGAGCCGCCTCTCTAGCCCTCTCTGTATTTCTACTGTGGGATTCATTTGCCTATTTTTGATTGGATGGTTTAAGGGGAGGGGTTATTTAATGTTTTGAGTCTTTAAATAAATATATTCCAGATATTAATTACCTGTCAGATAACACATTCCAGAACCCAAGCCTGGAGAATGGTGTATTTATACCTTCTGAAGAGAAGCCACAGTATTCTCAGCTAATTTTCAATTGTATTAAGTTATCAATTACAACTAGCCATCATATCTGTCATCCTAGTCCTTGCTTGGAAGGTAGAGAATTCAGGAAGACCTGGAGTCAAAGGTCATCCTCGGCTATCTACAGAGTTCAAAGCCAGTGTTTAAAAAGTAAGATATATGCCTATTGCTCTACTTTTGCTTTAAATTAGCATGCCTCTGGTAGTAATCCAGTCATTCACACACACACACACACACACACACACACAATTGCAAAAGAAATATGGAGTAGAAAAAGATGAACATAGGTGTTTGTAGAAATATTTATATCAGAATTAAAATAAGTAGTCATATTTACAGAGAATACTGTGTAGATGTTAAAATTATCTACATAATTATGCTTCAATAAGAAAATATTTTAGGGGTGCTTAAGAGATGGCTCATCAGTTAAGAGCACTGACTGCTCTTCCTAGGGGTCCTGAGTTCTATTCCCAGCAACCACCTGGTTGTTCACAACCATCTGTAGTGGGATCTGATGCCCTCTTCTGGTGTGTCTGAAGACAGTGACAGTGTACTCACATACATAAAATAAGTAAATCTTTATTAAGTATTTTAAAGGAGACAGAGGCAGCTGGATCTCTGAGTTCAAGATCAGCGTGGTCTAAATAGTGAGTTCTAGGACAGCCAGGGCTACAGAGCAAGATCTTGTCTCAAAAGAAAAAAAAAAAAGAAAAAGAGAGCATTTATAAATAATTCATAGTTTTTCTATTTCAATTTTTAGCACAACTATATTTTCTTAGAAGAAAATATTACATGAATTTATATTCCCACTGTGTCTGTGGTTTCACTCCCCAACATTCCATTTACTAGTGGTCAGACACAGTTTTATAATATTTAATGAAAAATTCTAGAAATCAAGTATTAAGTGAAGTGAAATCTCGCCTTGCCTCACTGGGGGTGAATCAGCCCCTGCCCCTAGCCACCCAGTAGTCATCAAATATCAGATAAACGCTCAGTAGCTTGTGTTTAACCTACCTTTAGTAGTCTCGGAGGGCAAGAGACACAGTGCTGGCAATTTGGCCTGCAAAGAGGCCTAAAAGTGCCCTTGAATGTCTGTCTCAGATACCAGAGGAAAGGCAAACACTGATATTGGCAACACTGTATTTATGGGACTTTTGTTTGTTAGAGTCTGTGTAGTGATTGTTCTATTATTAATTGATCTATTATTAATCTCTTATGGTGCCTTATTTAGAAGTGTGCTTTCTTACAGGTGTGTATTTACAAGAAATACTGTAGAGCCTGGCGCCACCTGAAGTGGCAGGGCATACATTGGGAGTTATGGGATGTGTGCCTCATGGACAAAAGGAGACTTGTAAAATAAAACAGCTCTTGTCCCTTAGTTTTTATAGCAGTTGATAAGGAAGCTGAGACCCGGACAGGCTGGGAAACTTGTCTGAGTTCTGGTAAACAAGGATCTCAGGTTCGAGTTCAGGTGATTTGGAGGTGCATTTCTTACCTTAAATTGTGCCTCTTGGCCCTTCAGCCAGATTGTAGATCTTAGTCTCTGGTTTCTTGAGACTGAGAGCTCTTGACTCGTGACTCGTGACTCACACTAGTGGGTCAAACACAAGCCTGAAGCTGGAAGGCCGCCACTCCTGAGCCGCGGGTCCTGTGGTTGAGCATGTGCGCCAGCCTGCTTCCTGCTGCCCTCTCCCCTCTTCACTCTTGGCCCTTCGTCTGCCTGCTCCGCTCCTTTTCTCTTCTTTTCTTTTTTGGTGTTTTGGATTTTTTTTTTTTTTCCGAGACAGGATTTCTCTGTGTAGCCCTGGCTGTCCTAGAACTCACTCTGTAGACCAGGCTGGCCTCGAACTCAGAAATCCTCCTGCCTCTGCCTCCCAAGTGCTGGGATTACAGGTGCATGCCACCACCGCACGGCTCTCCTTGTCTTTTAAGAGAGTGTCTCACCAGTGACTCCGCCTGGCCCGGAGCTCACTATTTAGACCAGGCTGGTCTTGAACTCAGAGTTCTCTGTCTGCTCACTGTTGAGTAAAGGCCCCGAGCTCCCATACCTGGCCCTTTAGATTTTTTTTAAATTAAGATTATAATGCAACCAATAAACAACTGTCTTATACCCATTTGAAATGTCAAACTTTTGGTTTTTGTTGGTTTTTTTGTTTTGTTTTGTTTTTGTTTTTTGAGAAGGCCTTACTCTAGAACCCACTTTCTAAAGTCCAGCCTAAACTTGACATCCTCCTGCTTCAACACACAGCATGTCTACACTGTGAAGTCACCACAGTTGATTTCCATCTTCTGCCAGAGGTCCTTTGGTACCACTCAGCTGCTCTCTGTCACTGAAATTCGTTCACATTCTCTGGAATTTAATTAGCGAAACTATAGATATTAATCATAATTTTCTCCTTTTAGATTAGTTTCTTTCACTTAATTTAGAGACATTCACTTTATACTATGTGTCAATAGGCTGTTTCTTTCTACTGATGAATGGACTTTATTGTATGAACATTGTTTCCAATGATATGCAAATTCCACATTTTTTTTTATCCATCTTGAATCACTCCCAGTTTTATGAATAAAGCTGTTGTAAATGTGCCTTTCACTTTCCTGGGTATATGGAAGAACATCCAAGTAATATGTTAGCTACATGTTTAAGCTACAAGAAACGGAAGAACCATTTCCACACTCTGTCATTTCCCTTCCCAGCTAGGTGAGAGCTGCAGGTGGCTGTTGCCTGAGTCCTAGCTCCAACCTCGGTGTCTTTGAACATGCTGTATTCTGTCCAGGGTAGGGTGGGCTGCGGTAATAGTGCTATTTCATAATTTAGCAAACGTTTCTTTGAGTGGTAACCATTATCTTTTCATGTACGTCTGGGCCACGTACAGGAGTTTATTCCGCTCTTCAGCCTGCTGGCCTTATTCTTGAATAGTACATGTTCTTCACATATTTTGAATACAAGTCTCTAAACATTTTATACCAGTATATTGCTTCTCTTATTTTCTGAACATTACCTTTCAAAGATCAGGTTGTTTAACTGTTTATTATTTTTATTTTATGTATATGTGTGTTTTGCCTGCATATATTTGGTGCCAAATGCATTCAGAGTCAGAGGTGGGCGCTGGTGGCGCACACCTGTAATCCCAGCACTCTGGGAGGCAGAGGCAGGCGGATTTCTGAGTTCGAGGCTAGCCTGGTCTACAGAGTGAGTTCCAGGACAGCCAAGGCTGTACAGAGAAACCCTGTCTTGAAAAACCAAAAATCCAAAAAAGAAACAGAGTCAGGAAGAGAGTATTGGGTCCCTGGAACTGGAATTAGGTTTGTGAGCCTCCATGTGGTACTGGGACTCGGATCTGGGTTCTCTGGAAGAGCAGCCAGTTCTTTTAATCACTGAGATATATTTCCACCCCACTTTGTTAGTTTGTTTGAAGTAAAAGAAATTTTTGAAAGATGTATGTGTTTTTATTTTATGCTTGAGTGCCTGCCTGCATGTGTATCTATGTTTGACTTGTGTGCCAGAAGAGGGCATCAGCTCTCCTGGACCTAGAGTTACAGGTGGTCGTAAGCCACCCGGTAAATGTGGGTATTCTGCAAGATCAGCAAGAGCTTTTAACTGTTGAGCTGTCTCTCCAGCCTCAAAGGCAGTTTGTGGAGTGGAGGGAGGGAGGGATGTAGATAATTACTTTTCTGTTGTCCTGACAAAACACCATGACCAAAAGCAACTCACAGGTGAAAGCATTTATTTTGGCTTTTGGTTCCAGAGTGTAAGTGTCCATCATGCAGGGAGGCATGGTGGCAGGCAGCAGGCATGGTGGCAGCAGCTGGCAGCTGACTGAACACTTCTCCTTACTCACATGAAGCAGAGGGTGAGCTGCAAGTGGGGCGAAGCTGTAAACCCTCAAAGCCCCGCTGAGTGCCACCTCAGACAGACGTAGTCCTTCATCAAGACTCCACAGCCTACGAGTTCTACAACCCGCTCAGATAGCTGGGAACCGAGCGTTCACACCCGTGAGCTTGTCTGGGGACATTCTCAAACTTCCGCTATCCTTTCTAAGCAGTCTGGGTCTACCTGTGTCCTCTAGTTTTACTCTTAGATGTAAGTTCACAATTCACTGAGAATTAAATTTTAACACATCGAGTTAGGTAAATGTTAATGTTTTCTTTAAAAACTTTGAATCTTTGATTGTTTAGCAGTATTTGTTGAAGATTTTCCTGTCCTTCTGAATTGCCTTGACACCTTCATGGATCTTCTGGCTACCTCGTTACCACTATAGCTTTATGATGAATGAAAATCAATTCACCAGATTAACAATTATGCTGAGTATTCTCCCTTGGAGAATGGAACAGTTTCTGTCTAATCAGGAACTTGTCACAATTTCCTTTCATAGAAGATTTCATAAGAGATTTTTTTCTACTTCTATTATGTTTAATGTTCCAAATAGATTTTAAAAACTGGTTGAGTACATATTACTTTTAGCTTCAGAAGATATTGTGTATACTTAAGAGGCATTTAACTATTATAAATTATTTTTATGACTTAAAAATAAAATGAAATATAATGTCTCAAAAAGGAAAAAAAAACTTTTTAAAAAAAGGACTGCACTGTCTCTTCTGGGACCGTTCCATTTTCATCCAAGGTTATAACCGTGAGGGTGGAGTTGGCTCACAGGAAACACTTAGCGCATAAGCAGGAGGCCTGCGCTTGCGTTCCTGACGTCATGTAGAAGCACACCGGTACTGGGGAGGTGGAGCCGGCCTCAAGGCCACGAGGGCCACTGACCAGCCAGCCAGTGCACTCCAGGTTCAGTGCAAGACCTCGCCTTAAAATGTAACATGGGGCACAGTTGAGGAAGATGCCTGATGCTGACTGACTGCCTATCTCATGGACACACATGCACACACAATTTTTAACCTGCTTATCAATCGTGGGGGTGTTAACTGAGGCCCCACTAATTTTGGGAGAGTAAAAAGGATACTCTACAGTTAATTAGCTTCATGCCCAAATGTACTTTATGAGAATGATTGGTACCAGATAGTACAAAATCTTGGATAAAAATGAATAAATAAGAATTCTAGGATTTTCTTTATGGTTTTGGACAGTGTTTTTTAGATAGTGTATTATTATGTAGCCTTGACTGTCCTGGAATTCAATATGTAAACTAGGCTGCCCTTGAATTAGAACATAGTTTTACCTGCCTGAGATTATAAAGGCATGCACCACCCCTTCCAGTGGATTTTCCTTCTGTGCCCTGTAGATTTCTCTGTCCAATTTTGAGGTTGTTACACTTACCATCTAATAATGAATTGTTTGGACTTATTTTCTCCAGGGCCTTGTGTGAGCTAGGTATACTCTCCTGCTGTAATTTGGGGGACTTTGAGCATATCATTTATGTCAGTCTTCCATGTGATAGGAGTGTTGGGCAGAATACTGACATCCACAGAAGGAAATGACAAATTCACACCTCAAACTTACTGTACTAACCTCTTTTCATTTAACAGATATAAGACACCCTGAAGAACTTTCTCTCTTAAAAAAACCCAGAGATCCCACAAAGAAAAAAAAGAAAAAGCTAGATGACCAGTCTGAAGATGATGCGCTTGAATTGGAAGGACCTCTTATCATGCCTGGATCAGGTGAGACCCAGACTCAGCAAAGGCAGAACGTGAGGCTCCTGTACCCTGTGTCTTCTGTTAAGGGTGTGGACTCATAGAGGTCAGGAGAGTGGTCCAGTTCCCTTCAGCCTCTCTCCTCAGTCACAGTACTGAGGGCCTGCCTGTCATCATGTCATGTTACTGATTGGATTAATGAAGAAAGAGCCTCTTTGATCACAGAGTCTAAAAAGGATATTCTACAGTTAGAGTCAGTTATTTAGTTTGCAGAAATTGAAAGCGTTTTTATAGGTAGAATGTGAAAAAAAAATCACTATTTTGTTGATACATTGGTACCTAAAACCTTTCTTAATTACTTAAGACCTTTCTGTGCTCTGCATATCCTGTCTCTGTAGCCCTGCCTTGTTCTTCGGGAGTCCTTCCTTGAGAAGTGTCCTCATATTTGCACCCATTCCTTCCCAAGCTGAATTAGGTATTCTCCCATCTTATGGCCTTCTGTGTGTATGGTGAGTTGTGTGCTCTAATAATTGTTCATTCCCTACACAAAGGGAGTCCCTTACCCTTTTTGCTTTAAAACGCACTCAGTATATGACATCCATTAGGCAGGTAGGTGATTCTAATCTCTGGAAGACTAAATGGGTTAATGGTTCTTTAGTCCTGGACATATCAACATCATGGTCACCACATTTCCATGGGCCACCCATTACTTGGAATCCTTGCCTGCTGAAGATGTCTGAACTTGGCTTTGATGTAATTCATTCCTGGCCATGTAAATCCTGTCATGGTGAAGATGAAAGCCAACTCTAATGAGCCACAAATCATGCGTTGTCCATAGCTGTGTAATGCACTTGGGAAACTGGATTCCCACCCCCAGCCTTTCAGGTAGCTCTGTAACTATCATCCAACTAGGATGGAATTATAGCACAAGAAAGTTAGAAAGGCACTGCACTGTTACTACTCGGCATTGGCTGGACTTTGAGAAATACAAACAAGACAGTGCACGCACTTCTGAAGTTACAGGCTAGTTGGGAAACAGTTTTTATATTTAGAGGAGTTAAACATAAATGCTAAATGAATTAGAAAATGTGCTAGGAATTCAGAGGCCAGTATTACTCATCTCAGGGCATATTCAGTTTTATGGGTTGAGGAATTTAGTTTGTGAATTGAGTTTAATTTTTGAGACAGGGTCTCTCTATGTAGACCAAGGTACTCACAAAGAGACCTGCCTCCTGAGTGCAGGGATTAAAGATGTGGCAGAGGTTAGAATTTTATTGCAAAAAGAATGGCAGAAGGAATTAGCAGACTAAGATCATCCTGGTACAAGAAATTCCTCTTCCATTTGCCTGTCCCTGAGTAGACTCCTTTGGTTATGAAGTAGTGATGTAGTGAGGAAGTTTGTGAGTTCTGTGAACCACCCTAGGGAATTATGAAGGCAGTTGTAGGAGCTCCGATGGATAGCCAGGATTAGAAGCTCATATGAGCATATGGACAGTGTACCTAGCCCCAGAAGTCACCCAATGTTAACAGATAACAGTGGAAGATCTCTTCCAACAAAAAGATTGGATACTTTAGGGCCAGATAATGTCTTCAGAACATAGTCCTTTATTTCACTTTATGTAGGTCTAAAAGTGTATGTATTTTTAGTGTGTGTCTGCTGGCCAGAGTTCCGAATCCTTTTATATGAGTGTATGTGGGGGAGGGGTGCATATGTGTGCAGTGCTGGAAGATGCCAAACCACTGCGTCTGATCTCCTGGCTGGCGGTTGTGACCCACCCGACCTGGGTGCTGGGAACCAAACTCAGGTCCTCTGGAGAGCAGAGTGATGAGATAAGATTGTTCTAAGCACGAGGACGTCTGCAGTCGCCAGAGTCCAGACTCCCACCCCTCGGCCCTTGGGCTCTTTGGTAATTACTGCTCCTTCCTCCCTTCAGCCAGTTGCTTCTGTTTTTCAGTTGAGTGGAGCCTTGATGTAGCTAGGGCTGGAGCTTGCTGTGTACATCATTCCGACCTCACATACCACAGTGGTGACCCTCAGCCTCTGCCTGTAGGTCTGAGCAACTACACCCGCTGGGTTTCTTCTTTGTGTGGGGACAGAGATCACGCCCACTGTAGTTTAGAATTCATGATGTTCTCCTCCCCTGCCTAGTACTGGTGATTTCCCTTTCACTCCGACTATAGCTGATCTTTAGTTCTGGACCACGCATCATTCTTTAGTCCTTTCCTCAGGCTTGACCTCTCTGGCAGTTCAGTGTGCCACTGGACAGCTTCGCAAGAGACTTTAATGGGTTTTTTTTTGAGATTTTTTTTTATGTGTGGGTGTTTTGCCTGCATGCATGTTTGTGCATACTACGTGTGTGCAGTGTTCACAGAGGTCAGATGAGGGTGGCAGAAGCCCTAGATTGCTGTTTCAGACAGTTGTGAGCTGCCACGTGGATGCTGGGACTCTACCTCCGTCCTCTGGAAGAGCAGTGGGACCCGCCTGGCCATCTGCAGTTCCTTCACATCTTTTTAAGAAAGGAAAGCCAGGGTTGTGTTGAAAGGTTGCAGCTGTGGAAGGCCATGTTCCGTGAGCAGCTTATTTTCCTGAACAGGACGTGCAGGGCTAGTGTTGAACTCACCTCGGTTCTGAGTAATAGGTAGCATGAGAAACTCAGGCTGAGTCAGTTGCCTGTGATCAGAGCCGGTAAAGGAGAGCGGAGGTCTGTCAGGTTTGTTTGTCCCCAAAGCTAAAGAAAGCTCTGACCATGTGGCCACGTGCCCCAACCCACTGCTAAGGACACAAAGGCCAGAGTCTAGCTTTGACTGATTTTTTTTTTTTAACTTCGATTACTATAAAGAAAAACAATTTCAGTTCCTTAAGTAATCTTTCTTTATACTATACAATGTGTGTGTGGTAGTCAGAACAGTGTGAGATCATCCAAATTAGAAACTGTAACGTGGCCGGGTGGTGGTGGTGCACGCCTGTAATCCCAGCACTCTGGAAGGCAGAGGCAGGTGGATTTCTGAGTTTGAGGCCAGCCTGGTCTACAGAGTGAGTTCCAGAGAAAAACCCTGTCTCGAAAAAACCAATCCAAAGAGAGAGAGGGGGGGAGAAGGAGAGAGAGAGGGAGGGAGGGAGAGGGAGGGAGGAAGGAAGGAAGGAAAGAAGGAAAGAAGGATGGGATGGATCTATATCTATAATCTATATATCTTTGAATATTTGAATTTTAAATATTCAAATCCTAAAGGTTGAGATTTTCTTCAATTTATTTTTCCCAACTACAGTTGAGATTTATATGAAAGAGAGAAGAGAGATTCCTTCAATCAGTAGTATGTTCTAATAAGTGTCATATTTTCAATTACAGAAGTCAGATAATGAATATAATTTCATTATAACAAAGTCAAATAATACAGAAGATAAGCTAGTGAAAGTTACTTTTAAACTTATTCTGTGCCTGTTCCCTTTCAAGAGCCAGCCATTTCTTTCTTTTCTTCTTTCTTTTCAATGTTTGTTATATAAACACAGGCAAATAGGAAAACAAGATCGTTAGTTTTAGCCTTTGAGCTGGACCTGAAGGAATTTAAACAATGCTACCCTCTGACCCCACGGTGCAACTAGAATTGGGAAATAAGTACAGAAACTATTTACTGAAGCTTCCCTTATCGTGACACGAAGATTCTAAGCAATCGGACGCACAGAGTTGGATGGTTAGAGCTGCAGTATGTGAAGTCATGTGCAGGCAACTGAGACGGGCTGGTTCCTGCCACGGATCCACAGCTGCTAGCTCAGGACAGCTTTTTCTCTGGGCTGAAAATCGATTCGTTAGGACACGAAATGATTTGTTATCCTAGATTATCCATAAGACAAATAGAAACTATGGTATATAAAATAACATATTCTGTATGGGAAACTCCATAAAGAGTGGTCAATTTTAATTTTAGTAGGTTCTAAATAATTCTAGTATTTTAATGGAGAAGGTCAATATTCTGACATTTTTAGTGAAAGGTTTATTTAATAGTTCTTTTAACTAAACAGGTTTCTTCTTAGACAATATTTCCCGTACTGTATTTCTTTGTACTCCCTTAGCAGTGAACTGGGGCAGTGATTCCTGCCTTTGGTAAGTATGGACACATGAGGTTAAGTTTGAAAATGATTCCCTAGTGAACAGGTCCTCGGGGCTGTGTCCCAGTATCTGCTTTAAAGGTGGAGCAGAATTCAGGCAGCCTCTCTGCCTCGCACACAGCCTTTAGATTGATCGACAGGTTGTTTGAGCACAGCACAGAACACAGGAATAGCAGGTCAGATATGGGTGCTGACAATATCTGAACTCTCAGGTTCAGTGAAAGCCCTTCCATTTATTTTCACTGTGACCTCTTAGTTGTAGCTCCTGTGCTCACATGGGTGGGAGGAGGGAGGAGCTCTTAAGCGCACTCCCAGTTACATAACTGGGGGAGAGTGACCTTTACTCCTCTTTCCACGTCCAGTGACAGTGTCACAGCAATTGCACATTTTCTTTTTTAAAAGCATGATTATAGCCAGAAAATGAGTCAAGTTTGAGCCCAGCCTAGACCATGGTGTGAGACCCCGTCTCTGGAAAACAACAACAACAACAAAAAGAAAACACAGGACAGGACCAAATTTAGCAGAGTTAAGGCAGATGTTTTTACTTGGTGTCTTTGAGCGCCTTAATGGTGTTATTCAAGTGAAAGGACATGTATCATTAGCAAGGGTGTTTTCTTTATGTAGCCTCTTCTGTACCTGTCACTGAGGGTCCCGAGGTCACTGAGGTGATGCTCTGACTTGGTTAAGTCAGCTTCACATAACCAAATCAGGGTGTGCTTGATTAGAGCACAGCGTTGGGCAGAACGTTGTGTTTATGCTGAAGCTCCTGAGGTGTTGATGTGTTTACTTACAACTGGGGCAAGTCTGTTTTCCTTTTTCCCGTTTCCTTTCATTCTTTTGTCTTCTGTTGTTGCCTTTCCTTTGCCTTCTGAATTCCTTTCTTTCCTTTCCTATAGGCACCGATGTTCTTTACATTGGCCCTCTGAAAGGTGAGCCTCACCACAGTCACACACACGGTGTGTCGGTCTGCGCGCTTCAGCCATAGCCCTAGTCCCCTCAAACCAGCTGGCTTCTTCCTCAGAGTTTCTGCCAATTTAATTACACTCTCACGGCTTTGGTGCTGTGTGTTCTAATGTACGAGCAGGGTTCCTTTGTGTTCTGAGGCAGGTAATTAATGTACTAAAGCTTTCCTTCCAGATCGAAGCTTGTGGCTCAGTGTGCTTCCTACCGTAGTGTGTGTCATGACTGCGCTCAGGTCCTGAGCACCTCCTCACAGCCATCTCTTCTCACTCACTAGGAAGCATATATTCAAGCCCGGGACTTTATAGTAAAACAATGACCCCTACTTACGACGCTCATGATGGAAGCCCCTTGTCACCAACTTCTGCCTGGTTTGGTGACAGTGCCCTGTCAGAAGGCAATCCTGGGATACTTGCTGTCAGTCAGCCGGTAACATCACCAGAAATACTGGCAAAAATGTTCAAGCCTCAAGCTCTTCTTGATAAAGCAAAAACCAACCAAGGGTAAGTTTTGGGATTTTTGAGACAGGGTGTCTCTTAAGAGACCAGGCTGGTTCCAAACTCAAAGAGAACTGCCTGACTCTGCCTCCCAAGCCCTGGGATTAATTTTACAAAGCCATGCACCACCAGGCCTGGCCGAAGTTGGTTAGGATTTGTTGGTTGTGTCTGCTCAGGGCTGCTCTCTGCTTTTCCAGGTGGCTTGACTCCTCACGATCGCTCATGGAGCAAGACGTGAAGGAGAACGAGGCCGTGCTGCTCCGATTCAAGTACTACAGCTTTTTTGATTTGAATCCAAAGGTACCAATGATTTAAAGGGCTCTTTCTACCTCTTCCTCTTCTCATCTGATTCTTAAGAAACTATAGCAGGTTTTGAATAATAACTCAAAAGCCAGACCTTTAGGCAAAGGTATTTGTATTCTGAATAAATCTGGTATTTTCCTAGGTTGAGACCATGTTTAACCATTTTCTCCTCATTTGTTAAGGTAATTATATTTTCTTTGTGTGTTTCAAAGGTACTGGTTACTTTAAAAAAATGTATCATCTGCAAGTATATTGTAAGGTACAGAATAATTTTCTGGGGATAGAGAGATGGCTCAGCAGGCAGTGGTGGGGCACACCTTTAATCCCAGCACATGGGAGGCCGAGGCAGGCGAATTTCTGAGTTCAAGGCCAGCCTGGTCTACCAAGTGAGTTCCAGGACAGCACAGTGAGTTCTAGGGCTGCACAGAGAAACCCTGTGGCGGGGGAAGGGGGGAGATGGCTTAGCAGTTACGAGCACTGCTCTTCCAGAATTCCAGTTCAATTCCCAGCATCCTCACGGCAGCTCCCAACTGCCTATGACTCTTGTTCCACATTATCCAACACCTTTACATAAGCATACATGTAGGCAAAACACCAGTATACATAAATAATTATTTTAAAATTAGAAAAATTACTTTTCTGAAAGTATTATTATTTGTATTTTTATTTGGTGTTTTGATTTTGTTTTGTGTTTTGGTTTTTGTTTTTGCTTTTTTGTATTTGTTTTTGTATGTATTTTTGTTTTGGCTGACTGGTTGGTTTTTGGGTTTTGCTTTGTTTTTTTGTTGTTTTTGTTTTTGTTTTTGTTTTTTGAGACAGTGTAGCCCTGGCTATCCTGGAACTCTATATGTAGACAAAGCTGGCTTCAAACTCACAGAAATCCACCTGCCTCTGCCTCTCAAGTGCTGGGATTAAAAGTGCGCACCAAACCTGCTTTGTATTGTTTTATCATCTACATGTTATCCTCCTACCTAATCACTAATTAATTTCTGTGACTGGTAAGTCTGCTTAGCTATAACTTTGCTTTTCTGCTGCAATTTAACTATGCTGTGAAAATCTGTTTTTCCCCAGATGGCACGGAGGTCTGGATTCTTTGGGGAGAGGGGCGCTTGGCTTGTTGCTTGGTCTTCATGTCTGAATTGCACTCTAGTTAGTGCAGTGGGTCTCAGCCTCCCTGATGCTGCAATCCCATGATACCATTCCTCATATTGTGGTGACCCCCAAGCCATAAAGTTATTTTTGTTGCTGCTTTATAACTAATTTTGTTACTGTTAAAACTAATTTTGTTACAGTATGTTTTCTGATGGCTTTAGGCAACCCCTATGAAAGCGTTATTTCATACACACACAAACACACAACACACACACACACACCAGAATTGCTACCCACAGGTTGAAAACCACAGATCTAGTGTTTTTCATTATGTGCTCATGTAATTCTTTACATACATACATACATATATACACACACATACATATATTTTAACATATATATTAAACTATATATAATAGAACTATAAAAGATTTATTTTCTGGCCACATCATATCTACTTTTAGTTGTAGGTTGGGGGTGGAATGTTTGATTAACATTTTAAGAGCATTACATTTTGCTAATATAATTAAATGGACAGTCTAATAACATAGATAAACATACTTTCCAAATTGTGTATGCACTGTCTTCTTTGGATACTTAAAATTACTCCCCCTTTGGAGGGCCTCCCTCCTTGTGTGTTTCCCTCTGAACAAGGTATTTTCCAAAATAACTAATTTGTTCTCACTGACTTTTACAGTGGCAAGTCACAATAACAATGTTAAAAAGCATCTCTATTTGTAGTTTGTTTTAATTTTTCCAAATATATTTCTCACCACCACCACCACCCCCTTTATTCTACATTTGGTCTTTGAGCCAGTTCAGCCTCTCTTCATAGGCTGCCAGGAACTTAACATGAAACCCAGGCCCAGGCTGGCCTCAAACTTGTGATCCCTCCGACTATGGGTGCTGATTACAAGGCTGCAGCAATATCCAATTTCATGGGGTTTGTTTTGTTTTTGAGACAAGATCTGTGCAGCCTGGGCTGGCCTAGAAATGAAGGATCTTCCTACCTTAGCCTTCCAAGTGCCAGGATAACAGACATGTACCACGTACCCTACTTCAAGTTTGATTTCTTACACTGAAACAGTGACCCTTAGTTGTTACGTGAGCCCCTTTCTCCCCTTCAGTGCTGGAGATTAAATCCTGTCACACTAGGCAACTCCCTCCACCTACTGAGCTACATCCTGAGTAATTCTCTTCTTATATTTATATCATTTTGAGTGGAAAATTAGATGTATCTATAGTCATGTCTAACACTAGCAGGTCTCTTCCCTTTTTTAGAATTATTTTGATACTAAAAGACTGAAAAAAACATTACATTCACTTTTTCCCATGCCTTAAAAGTCAGTGTTTAGTTGGACATTGTGACGTGCCTTTGATGGCAACAACAGGAGGTAGAGGCAGGAGACTCTCAAGTTCAAGACTAGTTAGTCTAGATAGCAATTTGCAGGCCAGCAAAGCTATATAGTGAGACCCTGTCTCAGAAAGGTGAGAGAGGGTGCTGAAGAGGTAGATCACTGGTCAAGAGCACTTGCAGAGGACCTGGGCTCACTTCTTAGCACCCACACAGCACCTCTCAACCATCCATAACTCCACTTCCAGGCGACCCGGCAGGCACCAGGCATGCATGTAGTGTACAAGCATACACAAGAGCAAAACATTCATAAATATTTTTAAGAGACTATTTAAAGACTTATCATTTTAAAATTAAGGTGTATGTGAGTGCCAGTGTCCACAGAGGCCAGAGGTATCAGAAACCCCTGGAGCTCAAATTACAGGCAATTGTGAACTGTCCTACATGGATTCTTCCACAGTAGCAGTATGCACTGTGTGCTTGGCTTGTCCGCTTAGCCATCTCTCATTGAGCTTTCTGGTATTGAAAACACTGTCTTACAGACCATGTCTCCTTTGTTCTACAGTATGACGCCATCAGAATCAATCAGCTTTACGAGCAGGCCAAGTGGGCTCTTCTCCTAGAAGAGATTGAATGCACGGAAGAAGAGATGATGATGTTCGCAGCCTTGCAGGTAGACGGAAGAATCAATGGATGACTTTTACTGGGGAGAGGGAAGAGTGCTGTAGGGGCAGTGCAAGCATTTGATGGCATTGCTTTTGCTGTGTAGAAAGTCGTGGTTAGCAAAGATGGTACAGCAGGCAGATGCTTGCTACCCAGCTTGATAACCCAAGCGTGGTATTCAGGACCTCCTTGGTGGAGAGAGAGAACCAGCTCCAAGACTTGTCTTCTGAGGCTGGACATAGGGCACTTTTAGTCCCAGCCCTGGGGAGGCAGAGGCAGGTGGATTTCTGTGAGTCTGAGTCAGGGTCTCATTATGTAACACTGGCTCTCCTAGAACTTGCTCTGTAGACCAGGCTAGCTTTGAATTTACAGAGATCCACCTGCCTCTGCCTCTCTGCCTCTCTGCCTCTCTGCCTCTCTGCCCCTCTGCCCCTCTGCCCCTCTGCCCCTCTGCCCCTCTGCCCCTCTGCCCCTCTGCCCCTCTGCCCCTCTGCCCCTCTGCCTCCTGGGTGCTGGGATTAAAGGTGTGCCACTGCTGCCCATTTTTTCCGTTTGGTTTTAAAGTCCTCTCAGCTCCATGTATAAACATGCATGGTACATGGGCCTGCACACACAATAAACGAATGAAAAGTTTTAGAAGTTGAAAGTGGACATTTAAGAAAGTAAAACAAACATTGTTTTGTTTTGTTGTTTTAAAATAAGAATCAAGGATACTTTTAGTTACTTTTCTGAATCTTGTGGGGAAAATTGCACTTTCCCTCCCAGTACATATTAATTTGAAATTGACTCAATTTTCTCTTGGAAATAAGAAACTGACAATATTAAATTGATGATGAGATATATTTCCAGCTGGCTGTGGCAGAAATTATAACTTTTAAGTAATAAGAATTCAAGAGACTAAGATAAACATAAATGCTTTTATGATTAATAAGTTAAAGTTAATGGCCGGGCAGTGGTGGCACACACCTGTAATCCCAGCACTCGGGAGGCAGAGGCAGGCGGATCTCTGAGTTTGAGGCCAGCCTGGTCTACAGAGTGAGTTCCAGGACAGCCAGGGCTATACAGAGAAACCCTGTCTCAAAAAAAAAAAAAAAAAAAACAAAAAAAACAAATTAAAAAATTTTTAAAAAAAGAGAAAGTTAATGTTGCTGGATACCATATGCTTCTGAATTATAGTGGTACTTACTAAAAAACTAATTATCCACTCCCATTGATGATCCACCTCAGTGAAGTGGCTTAGACCAGAGCTCTTAGAAGCAGTGATGTCCATTGTCACCAGGTTGGTTCTTTTCCAGATTTCACTGTGTCTTGAGTTGGGGCTTTGGCAAGAACTTCTGGGTTGTGATGGGAGTCTAGTCTTCCCTAAGGTCCCAGTGCAATTGATACTCTTTAAATAGAAGTGGGAGAAGCTGGATTGACCCTCAGTTAAGAAGCTCTTTCTGTGTAGAGATTGTACTTCTTTTCTCAGAACACAAAAATGCTTCCAAATGTGCCAAAATGTCAGGAAGTTCACAGTGACAACCAGAGTCATTGTTGGGAAGTTCTTGCTAACTGATGAATTAACTCATCAGTTGTTTTAGAACGATGATTAAGCGTTTGATTAAGTATCTTACACTGTTTCTGGGTGGGTTCCACTGTCTGGAGAATTTCCTGAATTAACTTTGGGCACAGTTCATTGGGAGCCTCACTTGAATGACTTAAATTTCTTTTGTACTGTGCATACAGACTTACTGTTTTCTGGTGGACGTTTTATCAAAAACAAGCATTAGACGTGTGAAACGTATCTGTTTTATGACCATACATGTTGTTGTAGAGCACTGTTCTTTTGTCTTCTGTTGTTGTTTTGGTACGTGCCAGTGATTGAGCCCAAAGCCTTCACGCTAAGCAAGCCTTCTGCCACTGACATCCTTCCTAGCAAGACTGAGATTCGATCCACAGTAACTGGAGGCCTTCAGGGCATTGCCCTTTGAACCATTTTGGAATCTAGATATCTATAATGAGGGCGTTTCAGAGTACAAATCCAAAAGACTGACAATTCAAAATAAACTGAATAAAAAAGTTATTAGGCTAGCTTTTAAAGCCTTTGGATACAAGTGTATGCTGTAATGTTAACTGGTACTCCATAAATCCTTTGGAAGTAAAGCTGCTCTGGTCTGTCCATAGCCAGGGCCCCTCCAGTGGGACTCTCTGAGACCTGTTGGGTCAGAATCATCCAGAGTGCTTTGTAAAAATGCAGATTTCAGGCCAAGTCAGGATCTGTAGGGTGTCTAGGATTTTTAACCAGCTCTGCACAGGATTCTCAGGATTCTCCACATTTGAGGACACATCTGACAGTCTGCATACTTTGGTCTTACTAGTTACCATAGAAATTTATGTCACCTTAAAGATCTCACATTTGCCAGACTTGAAGGTATGACCAGAAAAGTTTACTACTGAGTGTTAGAGTACAAGACACTGGTAATAGGCTGCAGGTCCGTGCATTGAGTGTCCCCTCAGATAGACTTCATTGGGTAAATGGATTCTTCAGAAGTTCAGAGCCACTTACGCTTTGAGAAGCAGCTACACCAGATTCTGTTGATCTCTGTGTAAGATCTCTAAGGCTTGACATCAAAACTTATTATATTGTTAGTATTCTGAGTCACTATGTGCATTTAAAATCAACTATTTTATATTGTAGAGATGACTCAGTAGTTAAGAGCACTGACTGCTCTTCCAGAGATTCTGAGTTCAAATCCCAACAACCACATGGTGGCTCACAACCATCTGTAACAAGATCTGACTCCTCCTTCTAGAGTGTCTGTAGATAGCTACAGTGTACTTATATATAACAAATAAATAAATATTTAAAAAAGAAAGAAAAGAAAAAGAAAATTCTACACCAAAGATTGTTTCCTAGATAGATAGAGGGCAATCTAACTGTCCCCACACATGCTCTGTTCACTTATAGAACAGAGAATTCTTATATGTAAAGCATTGAATCAGAACTGGGGAGAGAGCTGACTTCCTCTTTGTCCTGGGTAATTGGCATTGTAGGGCAGTGAGGGTTAATTTTCTCCAGTGATGTAAAACAAATGGCTTAGTTAATTCCTGAAGAAGACTTCATACATGTATAAGGCCCTGTTCTAATCGGTGGTCACCAACTAGCCAACAACAGATGTCAGAAGTTCTGTTGGTGTAATGTAGCAGACCAGTAAATTCCCTTCACACCAAGGGAACCAGAGACTGAGTTCATTTGTGTGTATACAGAAACTGCTCATTCGAGTAAGTCTTTCTGAGTAGGGCTGTCACAATGATCCGAGGTGCTGGGGCCCGTGATTTTTATCCTTCCAGTTCTAGGACACTTTCCTTACTTTGATGTGTATAGGTCTTTTATCTGCATTTTGTCTGTGCACATGTGCATGCAGTGTCTGTAGAGACCAGAAGAGGGCACTGAATCCACTGGACCTACAGTGAGAGCGTTGTGAGCTGAGTGGGCGCTGGAAATCAACCTAGGTCCACTGCAAGAGCAGCAAGGGTTTTTAGCTCCTGAGCCCTCCTCTTTCCAGCTCCCTCAGCCTGATGCTTTATCTTTGCAAATCAGATGACCAAAAAATCCAATAAAGAGTCAAGTAGTAATTTCATGTTAAAGTTCTACAGTTAAACAGTCATTTCAACAACATGTTATTGTGGTTTCAGTATCATATCAATAAGCTGTCAATCATGACATCAGAAAATCATTTAAACAACAGTGACAAAGAAGTTGATGAAGTTGATGCTGCCCTTTCCGACCTGGAGATCACTTTGGAAGGCGGGAAAACATCAACAATTCTGGTAGGGTGGCTCTTCAGCTAATGGTTGATTTTAGTCTTACCTCGGTGTGGGTTTTCCATTGCCAGATAAGGCACCTGCAAGGTAGCTTCTTTATAGAAGTCAGTCATGGGTTCTCAGGAAGCTTATGGTGGGAAGATTGACCCCAGGGCCTCATTCTTCACCCTAGGAAACCTTTTGTGAAGAAATTGTGTTACCAGTAGCTAGGGCATCCAACACAAACACTTGTTTTGCAAGTGGTGGGAAGGCTTTTCTCCAGGGGAAAGAGTAATCAAGTCATGGTAAGTTTCATGTGGTAGTCCTTGGAGATAAGCGTCTCACGGTAGCAGTTAAATACTGCTTCTTTTTAAAGCTAATGAATGAGTTATTGCTGAAGAAACACTTTCTCAGTGTCATTATGATTTATGATATTTCCATATGTTGCTACAAACTATTTTAGCTATATTTAGAAGTAACAATGTAGTCTTAGAACTGTGCAAATTGTCATTTTGTGCAAATTTTTAACTTTCTATACTATTCCAAATTGTTTTTGTAACAAGACCATGTAATATGATCATACCATTTAAGTCTTTAACATATGAATTTTGAATATTAAATAAGCAGGGTTTTTTATATCAGATACCAGACTAGATTTTTTTTTAATTAAGAGAAATATTAATTGAATTCTTTCCTTAGGGTGACATTACTTCAATCCCAGAACTTGCTGACTATATTAAAGTTTTCAAGTAAGTACAAAAATGGGAGAGATGTCACATACGAATAAGAACTGTTTTATAGCCATGTTCACAGTATTTACGTTTGCAGGAAGTTTGTCAAATTTGTAAAGTAAATCTGTAAGACTTACCAGTTAAACACTTAAAATTAAGGTATCATGCTCATTAAATTAAAGCCACAGCAATCATTGTTTTAATCTTTTTATTTTGATCTTAAAAGCATCAAGGTTGGGGCTGGAGAGATGGCTTAGCTGTTAAGAGCACTGACTGTTCTTCCAAAGGTCCTAAGTTCAAATCCCAGCAACCACATGGTGGCTAACAACCATCTGTAATGAGATCAGATGCCCTCCTCTGGGGTGTCTGAAGATAGCTACAGTGTACTTACATATAATAAATAAATAAATCTTTAAAAAAAATAATAAAGCATCAAGGTTGGTTGTATCATACAGTCGGTGATAGGGCTGACCCCAGTGGGCTCTCCTGGTGCCCCGGGACTGCCGGTGTTAGCTCTTTGCTAGAAGCTCCAGACTCCGTAGGCTTGTGTTTATGCACTCCTGAACCCTCCCTACAAGGTCCCAGTAAATCCTTGTAAACGTTTAAGCAATCCACCTTTAGTCCTCAAAACTGAGAGCCGAGTAGTAAGGCAGATGGGAGACAGAGACGTGGTGCCCACCGCCCACTATGCTTCTGCGCTGTGCAACTGTTGCAGTGTATCATCACAACTCACAGTATATAGATAGCGCTTACAACAGCAAGATTTCCAAAGGCCACTGTCTCTACCCTCTTCCTTTTCCACACTTGGCATCTGCCTGTACCCTCACTATGTCACCTTCTGTGTGTGGCACTGGAGAAGCATGTTGGTGTCAGGACTAGACTCTTTCCTGCAGTCACGCTGAGGACATGATGCAGGGGCTTCAGCGGCAGTGACACTGCGGACCCCACTGCCTCTGCAGGCCGCTGCTGCACATGGACCCCTGCGATCCCCAGTGAGACGTGGGGTTGTGGGCTCTGCAGCCTCTCACTGGGGTGTGGTGGGGTAGACTGAGAAGGGAGAGCACACCAGCAGCCTGGACCAGGAAGAAAATGGCCAAAGGGAGATGATTTCAGCCTCTGGCAAAGTTACGTCAGAGTGGTTATTGTCTCAACTCTAACTTCTAGGCCGAAGAAGCTGACTTTAAAGGGGTACAAGCAGTATTGGTGCACTTTCAAAGACACGTCCATCTCCTGCTACAAGAGCCGAGAAGAGTCCAGTGGCACACCTGCTCATCAGATGAACCTCAGAGGTAGGGCCTCGTGACCTCTGCCACCCGGATAGGATAGTAAAGGTTATGTGTCAGCGCCTGCCTAGCACTTTCTTTACACCTTTGGGGTTTTCAATAGGGTTTTGGTTCTCCAGTTTGGTATTGAGTTGCATGTGGATATTTTATGTTCTGTGGGCAGATGGAGCTGAAGTGTTCGATTTGTACTTTGTCAAGTAAATGATGTTGCTCTTTTGGCCCTGAGCGTTAAGAACGTCAGGTTCCCTCATTTCAGCTGTGGTTATCACGGCTGCATGTCTGGCCTCTCCCTTGGTGGTTGCCATCCTGCTTGCTCTTAGCCTCTGGTCACGGCTAGTTCTGGTCAGCGTGCTTAGCCTGTTTCCCTGGCCACAGCCTCTTTAGGGATGCCGCCCTGTGTCCCTCTTCCTCACCCACGTGGGTTTTGGCGTGGGTTTTTGTTGTTGTTGTTTCTGTTATTTTGGTTCTGTTTTTTGTTTTTGTTTTTTCAAGACAGTATTTTTGTATGTGTGGCCCTGGTTGTCCTGGACCAGGCTGGCCTAAAGCAGACATCCACCTGCCTCTGCCTCCCTGGTGTTGAGATTAAAGATGTACACCACCACCACCCACACATCCACTTTTTTCTCCTTGCTTTTTGCTTTCCCCTAGGCAAGCACAGGATGTCCCTGTTAGGCTCCTAGCTGCCAGCTTGAGTCTCCCTCTCCCTTGTCAAAGCTGGCTGAGGTGTAGGGACTGGAGCTTAAGGGTGTGGCTCCTTACAGAGCACCTGCAGCATGGGCCACACCTTGGTACCAGCTCAGCTGTTAGCTCTGCTTTTTTACTTAGTGTTTTTTAAAGCTTTATCTCATTTTGAAGTGTGTGTGTATCTGTCTGTCTATGTCAGTGTGTACAGCTATCTGAAGAGTCTAGCAGAGGGTATTAGACCCTGGAGCTGAAATGAGAGGCAGTTGTAACTGAGCCACGCCTCGTCCGGCACCTAGCTCAGCCCCTGTCCATTCTGGTCTGTGGATGGGGCTACAGCTTCATTTGCCAAGTTGGTGGCCTCTGTCACTTCTTCCCCTTTGCTCCTAATGGATGCACAGGCTCAGGTAGAAGGACACTTACCTCTCCATCTGAAGAGCACTGGGTGGCACTCAGTCGTACAGTGTCTGGTATGTGTGAGAACCTAAGTGCAGTTCCCGGTACCTTTTGGAAATCTGTACCAGTTTCTGCAGTGATGGTTTAGAAAAGGTCAGCAGGGAGGAGGTGGTGAGAGGCCCTGGTTGTTATTGTCCATGAGGGTGTGAATGTCATGGGCTAAATGGTCAGACTCAAGATGCAGAGAGGGATTCTAGTAGAGCTCACGAGTAAAGTGTGTGCTAGCAATGCACTCTAGGCCCTGGGTCCCCCCCAAAGTAAATGGTAGGAGATCTGTGGAGCAGAGACAGGCGCTGGCAGAAACTCCGAAGCGGGTGCAGTTGGGCAGAAATGGGATGAGGAGATTGGAATATAAAACAGGGTTTAGGGAAAGAATAGTTTGGATGTGGAGAATGGATCAGGGGAAACCTGTGCTACAGGTACTAACAATCAGTATGGTTGGCTCTAATATGAGAAGAAAAACTCCTGGTTCCGTTCTTGATATTTTTTTTAAGGCCTGATAACAGAATTACTACTATCTCTAAATCACCTAGAGATTTGTGTATCTTCACATATTTATTTTAACTTCACCACATAACTTCTCCCTTGTTTGAAAAGTTCCACAAAAGGCCTTATAAGGCCACTATATGTGTAGTGTTCCTAGAGAAAATAGGACTCTTTACCTAAAGTACCCTTTCTTTTAATGGTTTAAACATTTCCTTGGAGGTAGAGCTGAGTCAGGTCCGCATTTCTGAATCCTTGCTCTGCACTCACTCGAGTGCCAACGCTGTCGTAAGTTGCTGTCCACCCAACAGGAGTGTTCTTAAAATGGACAACTTCAGCAGAGTCTGACCTCACAGAATGAAGCTATTGTGTGGGCTCAGAATCTCTTTTATACATTTCTGTAATTAGATTTATTTTTCCAGGATGTGAAGTTACTCCGGATGTAAACATTTCAGGCCAGAAATTTAACATAAAACTCCTAATTCCGGTTGCAGAGGGCATGAATGAGATCTGGCTTCGTTGTGATAATGTAAGTTTTCCAACTAAACATAAACCTTCTCTTTCTGACTCCAAGCGTGCTGGTCCTCTGGCCCTAGATCGTGTGCCTGGGCCCTGAGCACCCTGTCATTTCATCTTTCCTTTCTCCAGGAGAAGCAGTATGCACACTGGATGGCAGCTTGCAGATTAGCCTCCAAAGGCAAGACCATGGCAGACAGTTCTTACAACTTAGAAGTTCAAAACATTCTTTCCTTCCTGAAAATGCAGCATCTGAACCCAGACCCCCAGCTAATCCCTGACCAGATTACAACTGACATCAATCCTGAGTGTCTGGTGTCCCCTCGGTACCTGAAAAAGTATAAGAACAAGCAGGTATTTCATTCTGCTTACTCTGATGGTTTTATCACTTTGTGCACATACTTTAAATGCTGTTTCTCCTATTAAACGAAAGATACCATCTTTGGTAGAATAAAACACAGGAAATGGGGGAGGTATAGGTCAGTTTAAACTGGTTGTTAGTGTGAAGTTAATAGATAAAGCCAGTTTGTTCTGCCCAGCCCAAGGAAATTATTTTGTCCTCTGTGGAAATAGGACAGAAAAGCACATTCAGCTCTTTTCCCAAAGGATTTAATTCTTGGTTTTGCTGAGGAAGATTTTTCTACCTTTAGAAATAAACTGTTATGTGGTAGAGATGATTTAGCCTACATCACTGTCTTAACAAGAGTAAAACCTAATGGAATCTTAGACAGGGTTACAAAGTTTGATCAATTTTAACTTAGAATTCACTGCCTTTGTCCACTCTTTAGAATTCCTGCCCTGGAAATTAAGACCATAAAAGGTTTGCTATTCAGGAAAATGGCTCTTTGATGCATCACGAAAGGTCCTTTGCAGGGGAATTTGACTGGAGAGCCCCCAGGATTCTCTTCACTGAACAGCACTCCATAAAAGGAAAGATTCAGATTAGGTGGGGGAGCAGAGAAGGCTTCTAAAATAAATAAATCATTTTTACCAAGTTTAGGTTTTATCTTTCAGAAATAATTTTAAAACATTAAGGTCCAAACAGGACATTTCCTTCCTTAAATTTTAAACATAACTTTATTAAAGGAGTCTGAAACAGTTTCGCTTTCCACAGAAATGTTCAGAACTTTAATCAGGAATGGTCTGTCTGTGCGGTTCAGAGGCCGTGTCAGAGGAGGGACATTGTTTATCCTCCAGGCCAAGACTGTGGGAGTGTGTGCTGAGGACTGGCGGAAGTGCTGCCCAGAGGGGGGGGAGGGGGCTTATGGAATGCAGATGAGCGAGGAGGAGGAGGGAGGCCCTGCCTCTCTGCTCACTGAAGACCTGTGTTTAAGGAGATAGTTTCTGAAAGGACCTCCTCTGCCTTCAGATGCTCTCAGACCTTAGCGGTTTGTTTCCATAGGTGTCAGGCATCCAAGATGATAGTTTTCTGTCTTTGAATTGTAGACAAAATTGTGATCTGGACTCTTTCTTCGGTTTGGTGACAAGAGCAGTGTGTAGCCCTTGGTTAAGGGCCCCGCGCCCTCCACAGCCCTTCTTTCTCTGAGGACCCTCTGAGGCCAGTTCCCTGAAAGCTGGGCTTTCACATTGCTGCCCTGGTAGTAAGATTCACAGGCACGAGGTTCGCTGCAGGTGACCCTTGCCGGGGCACAGGACAGTCAGCATAGCTTCTTAGTCTGTGAATATCAACTAAACTCCCTAGGATTAAGTAAGAATGAATTTTTAACTATAAAAAAAAAAGTTGCAGTCCCCAACTGAAAAGACTTAATACTTGTGTGGCCACAGCTCCCAGCCCTGTATGGCGACCTTTTGTTTCTCCTTCCAGGAAAAAGGATGCAAAAAGCAGATGGTAATTGAAGGCCTGCTGCCTTTGTGCACATAAAGGGCGGTGTGGCCAGCAAGCTCACAGGCAGCCCTTAGCTCTCTTCTGAGGAGAGTGCATGCATCCTGTCATCTGACTAAATCTGAAAAGACTGCAGTGGCTTTTGATTAGTAATTGTTATTTTGCTACTAAAATAATTAGCTTTACCCTCACTGTGAGAATTGACACATGAGGGGAGAGAGGGATTTGCCCCTTTGCTCTTTTTTCTGTGAGCTCCCATCCTTCATCTGAGTGACACTTGCTGTGCTGTGGCGCCTGTGGCTGCTTGCTCTCGGTTCTCATTCTTCCTTGTGTTCCGTTGCCACCTGAGTGCTTTCTTTGCGCATGGTTTTCTGCTGGAATCGTGGGTTGCGGTGCTACCGCCTCTGCTTTGCCCCATTGCCATTTCCTGATCGCCACTTTTTTCCTTTCTGCTTCCTTTTTCTTTCCTCCCATTGCCATCTACAGCCAGGCTATCTAAGAGATTTGGTAAGTTCTCCATATTTACAAAGAGAAAGCAACTAGACATGCAAAGTCATGGTCCTAGCCAGCTGTACCTCCAATAATGCTTCTCGTGCAGTACAGAAAAACTGAAATTAACATTGTTACTTTGTCGGGATTCCCAAATGAAGCATTAGATAATTTTTAATTCCAATTCAGTATAATATTATGGTTGTGCACATTTTATCTTTATAAGAGAAATTAATGTCTAATTATTTAATAAAGCATTTACAATCCTGCTTAGATAACAGCGCGCATTCTGGAGGCCCACCAGAACGTGGCGCAGATGGGCCTGATTGAAGCCAAGATGAGATTCATCCAGGCGTGGCAGTCCCTGCCGGAGTTCGGCATCACGCACTTCATCGCGAGGTCAGTTTGTCCACTGTGACGTTTAGATCTTCACCACTGGCGGAGGGGCTGCTTGGTCACACTGACCTCTTCTGCCACAAGCGCCTGGTATTGTCTAGGCTTTCAGTTTTCTCAGTAACAGCTCATGATGGTCCTCTTTTATAACAGTCCCGTTGTTTTTAGGGTTAGAGAAAATCCCTTTCCTCATTCTGAGTGATTTTTCTTCAATATTGCAGATTTCAAGGCGGCAAGAGGGAAGAACTTATTGGCATTGCATACAACAGATTGATTCGGATGGACGCCAGCACAGGAGATGCCATCAAAACGTGGCGGTTCAGCAACATGAAACAGTGGAATGTCAACTGGGAGATCAAAATGGTGAGCTGGCTTAGCACTCCCTCAGTACAAACACCTGAGGGTGTAGCTCAGGCTCTGGATTTGATCCCCAGGACTTAAGACAAAAGGTAGAGCCTCATAAATTTTGAAGATTGGATTATGTGAGGTGATTTGGCCGTGGTATTTAACACCCCCATTAACTGCTAAGGCTGATTTAGATTATGGGGCTAGTGAATTTTCCTGTCTGCCTTCTCCTCTCATACTTGGTGGGAACAGATGGCCTGCCCCGATAGAGAAGGACCTTCCTTCTGCCAGGACTGCCCAAGCAGCTGTGTTCCCACGCTTGACCCTTCAAACAAGCTGGTTTGTTTTGCTTTTCGAGACAGGGTTTCTCTGTGTAGCCCTGACTGTCCTGGAACTCACTCTGTAGACCAGGCTGGCCTTGAACTCAGAAATCCACCTGCCTCTGCCTCCCGGGTGCTGGGATTAAAGGTGTGTGCCACCGCTGCCTGGCTCAAACAAGCTTTTAAAGGCCACCATTGGAGAGCCAGCCTCTAAAGACCCCATCCCCATCCCCATCCCTGTGAGGCCCTGGGTAGGTTAGTCTGTTTACAAATAATCAGAGAGAGGAGATGATTCAGAAGCTAAGAGTTGTTGCTCTTCTAGAGAATGGTTCAGTTGTTAGCACCCACAGGGAGGTTCACAACCCCCTGCAACTCTAGTTCCTGGGAATCTGATAATCTCATCTGGCCTCACAGACATAGCAGACACAACACCTGTGCTCATAAAAAAAAAAAAAAAAAAAAAAAGTTGCGCCTAAGGATATAGTGCAAGTACTTATAGAGTGTTTCTTTGTCCAGCCTTCCTGAAGCCCTGGTTGGTGTAGCACACCCATAACCTAACACTTGGGAGGGACAGAGATATCTAAGGAGTTAGAGACTAGCCTGGGCTGCATACAGAAGAGTCTCTAAAAATGTGAATAGTAAAAAATAATCTTTAAAGTGTGGACCATGCAGTTGGTGACTCCTTTCTCACTTGAACTACCATCATAATTAAGGATAGCTTTCTGTAACAGCTAAACCCATTCTCGTAACAGCAGTCAGAGGTTATATCCTACACCTCCTCTATGGGCCAGGCATGACACTAGATGTTTGTATTTATACTGGCCTCTAAGCCGCATCACAGCCTTCTAAAGCAGGCAGGTTGCCTAGACTTCCCAAATGAGAACACTCCCACTTACAAGCCTTAGGACTGGTTATTGTCCACACCCACACACTTCTTGACTGCCTAGCTGGTGCCCTTCTTTGTTACATTTTGATCATATAAAACAGTCTCACTGGTAGGCTGTTTGGCTTGGCATACTTACACTGTATCAGCTGCTATCGGAAAATCACATCTTCCTGAAATATTTAAGCTTGATACCTAAAGGTTAAATATTGAAGCAAATGTTAAATAAAACACAGGAAGTAAGTTTTCTCATAGGACCTGAGGAGGGACACTCTATTAATTGCATCACCAGAGACCACTTGGGACCTTAATGACTTGAGAACTTGCTAACTGAAGGAATTGGGGGATAATACACTTTTCTTACTGTTTAGACTACAGACATAATGGCTGTTCCCGGAGTCCCTGGGGAGAGGGTACCATAACTTAAAGCCCAGGAACTTTCCTGGGGAACTGACAGTTCTTTGTCTTTGCTCCAGGTCACTGTAGAGTTTGCAGACGAAGTCCGGTTGTCCTTCATCTGTACTGAAGTAGACTGCAAGGTGGTCCACGAATTCATTGGTGGTTACATATTTCTCTCAACTCGTGCGAAAGACCAAAATGAAAGTTTAGATGAGGAGATGTTCTACAAACTCACCAGTGGGTGGGTGTGAATAGGAAAACTGTGTAATGAAACTCCACAGCCATAACAATATTTAACTTTAAAGCTATTGTTTCTTATATGCTGCTTAATAAAGTAAGCTTGAAATTTATCATTTTATCATGATACCTTTTTGCCTTACCAGACCGGTTAATATGTGCACTAACAAGCACGATTGTTACTCTGCTGCCTACCTTGATGCCGTATGTGGACTATGAGATATCCAGCAGTCCTTAGGGCCACAAACTGACAGCCGACGTAGTGGGTGAGTCAGGGACCGCCTGTCTGATGGACAGTAGGCAAACGAAGAAACAAGCCATCTGCTACCAAGCTACCCAGGGCTTACATGTAACCGATATGAAGTCTATTTATCATGTGTAATGCATGTGTTTATGTTTAATTGATGCCCTCCTTTAAAGTATCCTTCTGGTACCCAGTTAATTCCCTCTCCCAATATAAAAATCAGGTCCGCAATAGATGCTTGGTATTTAATGATGCCATTGACCTGGAAGGAAACACTGTTAACCTGTTGTTACTGGGTGGGTTTTGTCCTTGAGGAAGCATGTTGTACATTGTTTTGTGTTTATTTTTACACCAAACTGTATTACAATACTCTTAGTATTCACCAGCATAGTCACCGTTGGCCTAAGATATGCAACCTTTGTGTTACAATATGAAGTAAAGATCTATGAAGTATGCATTTTGTGTAACTAATGTACAAACACAAATTTTATAAAATTGTACAGTTTTTTTAAAAAAACTATTCACAACTAGGAAATGGCTTAAATGTAGCATCCTTACATTAATTAAATGCTTTTAAAGTATATAATGAATATGCAGTTTCAGTTTCTGCTAAATTGCGAATGACTCCATGATGCTCATGACTTGCCATGATGCCCTTAACTACAGCCTGGATGGGCTGCGTTCTAGTCTGTTGCGCTGTTACATCTGCGTTGGTGCTAGTTAGACAATTCCTAGCTCACGAGCCCAGAAGGGCACCAGGGAGGGGTGGACTTACCAGTATTGTCCAATAATCCATGAATTAAAGACTGTATAAATGCATTTTATTTTAAATAAAAGTAAAACCTTTTATTTAATGTTTTCTTTTTGTACTTCTGATCTCTCCACACTCCCTATACCACAGCCCTCCAGTGCTAGGCCGTGTCCCAGATGAAGAGCTCTCTCTAGGAGACAGCCTTTCTCCAGCATGGAGAGACCTTGGTGGTTATTCAGTTAGACTCTATACTTTCCTCATGAGCCTGGCTGCCACCTCTGTCAGTGAGTCGCATACCTGTTCCTGTGAGGCCAAGACATCCTCTAAAACCAGGCTGTGCTCACCCGTCCATCTTGTGTCGTTGTCCTGTCACCTCCCCACAACCCCCCCCCCCATCTTGGTCGGCCAACTTTAGGACATAAGAGTTCTTTCCCATTTTTAAAAGTATGATAATCTGCATGCTATCACCTACTGAAAGCTTAAATATAGTGTTGAGGCCGCACTGTGGTCTTCCCCATGCCACTGCCCACAGCACCTGCCCTGCCTGCTGAGCCCCAGGGCAGCACTGCCCTGGCTGTTTTCATCTCGATGACTGTGCCCTGTGGAGCAGAAGCTCAAGCCCCACCGGTCTCCTCCAGATCCTGAGCTGGGGCATCTCCTGGGGGCATTGCCCATTCCTCCTCAAGCAGTCTGGCTGGCCACAGTCTCCAGGCCAGTGGTTCTCAATCTTCCTAATGCTGTGGCCCCTTAATGCAGCTCCTCTTGTTGCTGTCCCCCCCCACCATGAAATTGTTTTCTTTGCTGCATCATAACTGTAATGTTGCTATGTAAGACCCCCAAGAACCGAGGGTGCCCCGGCACCCCACACCCCGGAAGGTGACACCCAAATCACTCTCAAGAAACGGTCTTGATGCAATAACATGAGGATTTCTTTATTCCAGAATTCTGGGTTCCACAGCCATACACTGTGCAGGGTTAGAGGACTGTGGACCATGAGTGCCAAATTGCGACAGCTTTTATAAGTTTACGACAAAGCCCGTGAATCACAAACCAATCATTTCTTAGCATGGAGAGCCTGCGAAGTTCGAGCCAATCGATTTGTACGTTCCATAGTTTTTAGGCCAATCCGTTTAAATTATTGGAGCCCGCACTCAGTGGACCAATTAGTTTCCTATTTTCTTGAATGTTTATAGCTGCGTGAACTCCAGCTTAGGCGTAATGGCGCAGCAGTTTACAGAAGCAAGATAAGCTTAGCCCATTTCCAGTTACCTTGTGGGGCCAGGATCACCTATTCAAGGCCTTTCTGCTACCTCTAAACAAAGGGCGGGCTCTGGAATGTGACCTTTTACCTAGTTTCTAACAAAGCGAGATAGCATTTTAAACTTCTGACTTCTTGGGGTCATTAGAGTTAGGCTGTATTATTTTCTATCCTTTCATCTACTGTTATGAATAATATAAACATCTGTATTTTCCCGTAGCCTTGGGTGACCCCTGTGAGAAGAGGTCAGAACCCACAGGTTGAGAACCACTGATCTAGCCCTTCAGCCCATTGCCATATTATTTCCTAGCCCTGCACCTAGTCCTCACATGTCCAAATCTGTGTCTCCTGTTAGAAATTTTAGTTTATAGCTGTTCCTCCATAAATACGTCTAAGTTTCCTTGGAGCCAAGCACACTCTTCGCCTTCTCTGAACAGACAGCTACATTTAATGGAAACCAAGGCAAAACTAGAATGGACCCAGATGCCCATCTCTCTGTCCAGTCAGATGGCAAGCAAGCCTTTGTGAACCTCAAACCTGTGGGCAGCAGCCTCTATTAAGAAAGGCATTTTGCGACAGCAGGGCGGTCGTGGCGCACGCCTGTAATCCCAGCACTCTGGGAGGCAGAGGCAGGCAGATTTCTGAGTTCGAGGCCAGCCTGGTCTACAGAGTGAGTTCCAGGACAGCCAGGGCTACACAGAGAAACCCTGTCTCCAAAAAACAAAACAAAAAAAAAAAGGCATTTTGTAAGAACACTGTCTAGGACTCCCAGAAACCTGCATTTCAGTTTCTGTTCCCTGTGATTCAAGTTTACAAGGGCACGGGACTAGGATACTAACCAAACTCCATCCAAATTTTGTTATTCTCACTCACGGGCTAGTGGCCTGTCAGAAGTTTCTGATGTAGTAATGCCAACTCCACACAAACTAGTTTTCTCTGTAACCTTGAAAGACATTTGCAGTTCTTGTCTCTCCAACGTCACACATCCAAAAGGCAATGGCAAGGCAGACTGTTCTGTATTGTCTAGTTGTAATCTATGCCTTATTAAAAGGGTTTGAAGTTAGTAGTGATAAAGGTTGAGGCCAGTCTGGGTTCCTGGCCTTGGCTGAAAGACACCAGCCAGGGCTCGGTATTTTAAAGCCAACACGAGCAGTAGTGACACAATAGCAAGCCGTTTGTTCAGCTTCTCTGTACTGTATCTGTGTCCAAGTCACTTGACTCGTGAGGCCATCCCTAGCATGAGAGCCTTCTAAATCTGTGCCTGTGCTTCATGCCAACGTGTCAGAACTGTCCCGAGTGCATGGCCCCCACACACCCGCCACCTACACTGCCTCAAATGTTCACCATGTCCTGTGGCCACCGCACCAGTGCGTCTCAAGCCATGCCATGTAGCGCAGCAGAGACAAGGGTGAGTCCGTCTGTTCTATGGGTTCAGGCCTAAAAGGCCAGTATAATAGAAACAGCCAGTTTTCATCCTGCAGAAATACCGCTGATGCCCTCTACACAGCCATCCCTTCCCGGGAGCTCAGTGCTGTTCAGCAAATTAACTGAGGCTCTATCTGTTTGGCCTGACTTGTTTTGGCAGCTCAAGGATGGGGGAGGTGGGAGTGAAAACTAACAGGAAATGGCAAATCAGGCGAAGGGCAGTGAGATTCTCAGTGGACTGCAGAGCACCCAGAACAGGAAACAGAAGCCAGAGGCTTATCTAGTGACCTGATTTCCCACTGTGTGAGCCCTCTGCTGCATTTAATTAAACAAAATCAAGTTTCCCAGGATAAGCATATATATGTCAAGTGTCCCTTCCTCTTAGTAGATTTGCTCCCTGTTCAGTGTCCCTTCTGTTGTTTGTGCTTCGGCCTAAGTATTACTAAAAATTACAAGCACTTAAAAATAATTTGAGACCATTATTTCATGAGATCTAATTATAGTCTCCTGCGGCTTCGCTGCTCAGGCATTATTCATAATACTGCTCCGGGAACTGGTCCAGGTTCAATGTTAATTAAATTTATGATTACAAACAGCACAACTTTAAAGCCATGTCTGAATCAATGTAGCAAATGCATGATATGAAAAGATTTCTGGGAGCATGGAATTCTGATGTCCGGGTTTCTAAAATCTAGTGAACACGTGGACTCTGATCCTACTCACAGCTGCACAGCCTCTCAGCATTTTGCCTAGTTACGGACTCGGTGCTTAGAACACTTGGAAGAGCCAATATGCTCCTGAGAAATAACAAACCGCGGAGGGACCAGCTTTGCCAAATAGGGCAGTGGGTGAGAGGAGTGCGGACAAAGCAGAAAGCATGCACACAAAAATGACAGAAGAGCCCCGCCCAGCATAGAGCCCCGCCCAGCACATAGTCCCGCCCAGCGCATAGCCCCGCCCATCTTGGATCCCAACTTTAAAGTTTTAAATGCAGAAAGTGCTAGGTGCAGTGATATCTTTGACCCTAACACACCGAGGCCAGCCTGATCTACAATAGTGAGTTCCAAGACTATGCAGTGAGAGCCTGCCTCAAAAAACAAACAAATCCCACAAACAAAGCACGATATTGACAGAGATGATGGAAACACCGCAGAGTCAGAAGAGACTGGAACCAAGGGTGTAGGGGCAGCTACTTGTTTCTGAGATCATCACAAAAGAGTTCCCCAAAGAGCTTGGACCACAGCCTCCCTCGTCTGGTTATGCAGTCGTCGAAATCAGTTCCAGGTGGACCAAGGACTGAAGTCTGGACAGGAAAATGCTCTTGTGGTCTGAGTTAAAGGATCCTGGCCTACGATCCCTGAGGAGATACAATGCGAGCTTTGTGAGGTGTAAATCAAAGCTGGAAGAGGAGAGCGAGCACTGGAGAGGCAGGAAGAGGCTGAGTCTGAAGCCAGCTTGGCTGCAGAGTAAAACCTTTTCTCAAAACAATCAACAGAACAGAAAATGTGGAGAAGGTATTTGTAACATAATTGATTGAAGATGAGAACCCAGACTATAAACAGATGTGCACACGAGTCTGTGCTCACACAGACCAATCCAGAGGAAATGCACAAAAACTTAAGATACTCATTTCACGCTGGGCGTGGCGGCGCGTGCCTGTAATCCCAGCACTCGGGATCTGAGTTTGAGACCAGCCTGGTCTACAGAGTGAGTTCCAGGACAACCAGGGCTACCCAGAGAAACCCTGTCTTGAAAACCCAAAAAACAAACAAACAACTCATTTCAGAGAGGAAAGGAAGCCTGAAGTGGAAGCCTGATCAGCCTCACAGTATTCTGGGAAAAGGGTGCTTTGTGTGTGAAGTGGGGCGACTGAAGCAGCCCAGAAGGCTGCGTGTAGTAGACACATGCTCTGCCTCCGAACCACACCCCCAGACACCAATTTTAAAGTAGTTTCTTGCCTGTGGTATTAGTAAAATGGTGAAGATCTGACAGAGTCAAGCAGTACTGGGAAAACAGGATATTTATTGGTGCACTTATAAACAGTATCACTCCAGAAACAGTCGCCGCCATCTCGTGCATTTAGGCCTCTCAATTCCACTGTGTATGTGGAGAAACTAAACACGCCCTCGTGACCACCGGGAAACGCACTGCAGGACACACAGAGCCCCGTGATGGTGCCGGTCTCTAATCCCATCGTGAAGCTGAAGCAGGAGAATCACAACGCTAGCTTGAGCAAATTAGTTAGACCTCGTGTCAAAAAGTCAAGCGGGCTGGGAAACCTGTGTGTAATTCTGGCACGGGGAGGTAGAAAGCAGGGTCTGAAGTTCAAGACCAGCCTGGGTTAAGGAGTCCAAGGCTAGCCTGTCTGAGCTACCCAGGAGTCTCTCCACTTCCGGAACCACGTCCCACCCATGCAGAGTTCTATGGTCAATATCTAGCACTGAATTAAAAATAAAAAAAATTAATAAAAATAAATAACAGAGGTCACTACATAAAGCAACAATGACTCAGAAACAAAGATATGAAATAGTAGAGTGAAGGACATACAGAAAATACAATTAGCTTTTAAACATGGGGGATTTGAAGCAATGAAAAATGGCAAATGGTTTTCTGGACCTGGCTGAGCAGGAGGCGCCATCATGGGGGTTGACAGTCACCACAAGGACCGAGAGGTTCGGCGCAAGGAGCCCAAGAGCCGGGACATCTACCTGCCGCTGCTAGTCAAGCTGGACAGGTTTCTGGCCAGACGGACCAACGCCACCTTCAATAAGGCTGTGCTGAAGAGGTCACTTATGAGCCACACTAACTGGCCTCCTCTGTCCCTATCCCGGATGATACAAAAGAGGAAGCTTCCTGGGTGGGAGAACAAGGGCGCTGTGGTTATGTGGATGGTCACAGAGGAGGAGCGTGTGGATTCTGGAAGTGCCCAAGATGAAGGTGTGTGCACTGCGGGTGAGCGGCCCTGCCCGAAATCGCATCCTCAAGGCCAGGGGTAAGAGCCTCACCTTTAACAAGCTGGCTCTGGAGTCTCCCAAGGGCCGAGGCACTATGCTCCTGTCTGGTCCTCGGAAGGGCAGAGAGGTGTACTGACATTTTATCAAGGCCCCAGGAACCCCACACAGCCACACCAAACCCGATGTCTGTTCCAAGGGCCAGAAGTTTGACTGTGCCAAAGTTCAGAGGGCCAGCAGAGGCTACAAAAACTAACCCTGGAATCTTACTGTTAATAAAAAACCTTTGGCCGGGCGGTGGTGGTGCACACCTGTAATCCCAGCACTCTGGGAGGCAGAGGCAGGTGGATTTCTGAGTTTGAGGCCAGCCTTGTCTACAGAGTGAGTTCCAGGACAGCCAGGGCTATACAGAGAAACCCTGTCTCAAAAAAAATCAAATCCAAACAAAACAAAACAAAAAAACCAACAACAAAAGAAAAGTGGCACATGTTTGTCAGTGTAGCAGGCAGGCTGTGCTTTAAATCTTTATTATTGTTGAGGGGAAGGTGCAAGCACATGAAGGTCCCCCCTTCCCTCTCCTTCACATGGATTTCAGGGTGTAAGTCAGGCTCATGTTAGGCTCACGTGGCAAGTACTTCACCCTACCACAGCATCTGGACAGCTTCCAAACTACTGAGAGGCCATTCGGGTTCTAATGTCCCATATGTAACAGTGGCACTAAGCACTGAAGGCCAGAGGGAGGAGAGGTCTCAGCAGCAGCCACCCTGTCCTGGATACCTGTTCCCCAATTCTGGCCTCTGCTGCCAGGCGAATCTCTCGTTGGTGGCCTACGAGGCTGCTGTGATTTAAGAAGGGAGCTCATGAGCCCAGAGCCAAGGCTTCAGTTCTTCTTCGAGGTCCAGTTAACCCTGCACTGCTTCCTCCTCGGGCTATACCGAGACCCCATGCGAGGCCCAGACCCAACAGGACCAGTGAGAGCACCGCCAATCCAGCGGGAAATCAAGCTCAAAGCTTGCCTCAGCTTACAACTGCGATTGTGAAAACCAACCCAAATCTGCTGAAGCCACCTGAGCCACAGCTGAGGCAGGGCCTGACACCTCCTCCTGTAGCCTCTTACACAGACTGGAGGACAGCAGCCACACTGTGAAGTGCAAAGGCCTCCTGGCTCAGAGCGTGAAACTGGAACTAAATTCTCTGCTTGCTTGCTGTATGGTGACTGGGGCCCGTGCTGGGAGCCTGACCTCTTTCACATGCCCCAAATTCTCCCTGCGAAGTCGGTTTAGAAAGGAAACTGGACAGATGTCTCCTTTCATCATCACTACTTAAGACACAGTAGTAGAATGGAGATCTTTTAAGTGCTTTCTGTTTGGTGTTTTTTTTTTTTTTTTGTTTAGCAAACAGCCTTTCCTCTAACCCTAGGAACTGCTTCGGGTCAAATCATGTTGATCTCTGAACAAAAATAATTTCTAAACCTATGAAGTGTGGTCAGAACCCCTTTGATATTTGGAGCAACTGGGCTAAGACGCTGAGTCCAGCAAAGCCCGAGGGCATGGCCTGTGGCCCTTGGTTAGGCTGCCCTGATTTCTCAATGGGGAGAGGCAAAATAATTAACTGTTTGGTGCCTAGTTAATTGGGTGCCATCTCTAAGGAAGGTCACGGGTTGATAAAGAAACCAGTCAACTCATTTGGTTCCCAGAGAGCTCATGCTCCTAAAGATCTCTGCATTCAGACCCAAATATGTCACTGCCGCCAGAGGTAGGGGAAGAAACAAGGAGTTTGTTTGTTTTTTAATAAATCGTGGTGTGTGCTCTGGAGGAGAAAAGATGAAGCCTTCAGGGCTCAAGAAAGAGAAGGTTGCACGCTCTGACGACCGCCCATGACAGCCCCACAGCCGCTAATGACCAACTGCAGCCAGGGGAAAAGGGATAAGTGCTCACGGGACATAGCCCTGGGAAAGCCGTGTGACCAAGGGGACACCAAGGCCCAAGGGAAGCCATGGGAGAGCGCAGAGACCAGATGGCAGGAAATAAAAAAAGCCAAAGCCCATCCCCCAGGAAAGGGAGAATCTCAAGAAATAACCCTCAAAACCTCAATGAAGGGTTGAAAAAGGAAAAGAGAAAAAAATTACGGGGAGTAATGAGGTCTGTTCAAATTATTGAAATAAGGCTAAATTTAGCTGTTTTTGAAGTACGGATGGGAAAACCAGATTTCCTGGGAGTAGAGCCATTTAAAAAAAAATCCTCCTGGAGAAACAAAGCCAATCAGTTGCATCCGTGTGAACATCAGCCATATAGCCCAAGTCAACTTAAGGCCTATAGTGTTAAGAGGTGGTGAGGAACATGGAAGAAGACAGCCAGAAGGGCTTTACTCCTGAGATACAGGAGCCCAGAGCAAAGGCTGCTGTGAACAAGATGCTGTCAGGGACCAGTGGGAAAGCCAGCTTGCATTTTCAAAGATGCTCTCCACTGAGGATGAGGGACATCACACCAGAGCACATCCGGTGAGAGGGCAGAGGGGACAGATCGCAGCCTGCAGGGAGACAGCGCATCGTGGGAATCTCCCAACAGGAGGAGAGTGTGGGGACCTTAGAGCGGGAGCAGATGCGCCTGTGTGTCCTTTTGCTTAGGAAAACTGCTGAACTGAGAAAGACCACTGCCGTAAATAAGCCTTCGAAGTCAGCTCTTTCTAGCACATTCCATGTAGAATCTCTGCAATGGTCTGGGGCTGTTATGCATTCAATTGCTAAATACTGTACTCAAGACCTGGTTGCTCCAAAAGGAGCAGATCAGTGGGTATGTCAGCTCTTGTTGTGTAAACCTTGCTGTACCCCCCCTGCCCCCTCCCCTAGCCACCCCTTCCCCTCTCCCCTCCCACCCCCAAGTTATTCCTGGTTAGTTAATAACAATGCCTGCAGCCTGGTCTGGGCAGAAGAGAGGGCAGAGTGAGTGACAGTCAGGCTGGGACCAGGAGGAGAGAGCAGGCAAGAAAGCAGTCACCGTGGGGTAAGTGGATTGTAAGGCCTGGCCTGTTAGCCAGGAGCTGCCTGGCAGAACAAGGCAAGTGACATCTCGGAGTTATTGACAGGGAAGTAGACTAAATAGCATAGAGGGTTGATATCTGCCCAGCTTTAATGCTATACAGCTTATTATAAATCTAAAAGGGTTTTGTGGCTTTTATATGGAAACTATATGGTCAAAGTGGGGTAACCCCTCCCCCCAAATAATATATTACCACACATAACTCTAAAAAACCAAAACTAGGAAAAAGGGTTCTTGTCACCAGACAGGATCTGTTCTCATGACTTCTTAGGAGGCTGACACTGACCACAACTATGAGGTGTCCCTGCAAAGCATTACTAGCAACTCTGAGTATCTCAACCGGGAATGTAGACCACAGGGCCACACAAGCCCAGACCCTTAGGAAGCCAGGCATGCAGAAGTGACTCAGCACAGACTTCTGGGGGGCGGTGGGTGGGATCCAGATTCAAAGAAAAGGATTAGCTTTAAGAAAACATTGATCGATCAATCGAGCGATCCAGGTGACCTGCTTGTAAGGTCGGCAGAGCTGGGGCTAAGAGCTGATCTGCCGAGCACTGAGCATGTACACAGCCCTGGGCTTCATCCCCAGAACTAGCGGGAGCTGGAGGACTGGGAGGACAGCACTCAGGTCCAAGTGTAAACATAGGCTTTAAACTTGTTTTGGGGTTTTGTTTGTTTTGTTTTTGTTTAGGGATTTTTTTTTCCCATTAGCCAGCTAGGGATTTTTCTCTGTTATTTTTAATTCAAACATCATAGTCTTCCCCTCCCGCTGCCATTTTGAAATCAGGAAATTGTACCCATTTAAATAATCATGACCCGATCGATCAGAACTTGTAGACAGGTGCTTCCAACAGAAAACGTAAGCTCAAAAAAACAAAAACAAACAAAAAACCAAAACAACAACAACATAAAAGCAGGGACCATCTCAGTTATCCTGTTATATGTTTTATGCAGAAAAAGCATTCTCACTGGGAAATGGAGGGGTGTATGTGCACACCTTTACTCCCAGGCACTCCAGACACAGAGGCGGGTAGATCTCTGAGGTCACTGCCAGCCTGGCCTATAGAGTGAATTCCAGGGCAGCCAGAGCTACACAGAGAAACCCTGTCTCGAAACAAAACAACAATAACAAAGACAAAAGGCGTTCTCACCAGAATGGAGGCATTCATTCTCAGTTAAAGTCCTAAATAGGCGCCCACTACGAAGCCTTTTCTAATTTCTTCTCTGATAAAGCGTCCACAAGACTCTATCACACCCAACCCCACTCATCAGCAAGCCAGCAAGCAACACCTTAATTAAGCAAAAAGATTCCCGGAAGGCATTTAAGAATATATATATATCTATATATATATATCTATATATATATATCTATATATATATATATCTATATATATATATATATATATATATATATATATATATATATATCACAGATGGCTAAAGGAGGTGGCTAGCACTCATTCACCTCCAAATTCACAAGGAGAGACCAAACTAAAGTCTATGGCTGCATTTTGAGGTGAGCACAGGTCAGCTGGAGAGAGCAGAGCCAGGCATCTGCCCCCAGGCTCCACAGTCAGGGAAGGGGGAGGGCGGTGGGGGTGGCTGGAAAAAGTCCCAGCAAACTCAGAGCAGCCTCGGGCAGCTTTAGCTTCTGGAAAGCTGCCCATCCTCCTCTCCTCCTTACAGTCAGGACACCTAGGTCAGTAACCTGACCTCTGTGCAGCAGCCTGGCCTTGGGAAAGATCTCTCCTCCCAGGAACCTCCCCTCCCCAGCAGGGTGCTGTAGCCAGAAGCCAGACTGAGAACTGGGCATTTCTCTCGCCTGGCCAGAAACTCCTGCATTCCCACTTCTGGGCTCTCAGTGCAGTTGAACTGCACTGACTTGAGGAACCTACCCTGGCCCAGGAGAATGACAGAGGCCTCTGTGTACACTACCTTATAGGGGGCACTGGTATCATAACATGTAGCAAAATGGAAGAAGCCCTCCTGGAGAACCAAGAGACCTAGATACTTGCCCCCTTAGACTAAGGGCGGGGTCATCTGCCTGAGTCAGCGCACAGTGCCAGGATTGACAGCAGGTGCCCTCATGGTCCACATCCATCCCCCCAGGTTCAGGCACATATTACTGACAGGAAGCAGAAGGACCACGGCTGTTGCTGTTGCTGGCCTGCACACAGGGCCACACTTGGAGGCCTTGAGCCAGTCTGTGGCTACCCTCGGACACATGAAGCTAGAGGGCACAGAAAGCAACTTTGCCTAGCCTGTACCCGGCTCCTATTCAATCCTAGGAAGACTCAATAGCTAAAGGATCTGGAGAGGCCAAGCAAATGCCCTGCTCCAGCCAGGTGACCTCCAAAGAGGACCTTACCGAGCTTTAGCCGTGGTCCTGCTCCCAGGCAGGAGTGCGGGACACCAGCTCCTGCTGCCACACTGCCTTTGGTTCCTCCTTTCCTGTCCAGGCACCTGGTCTGAGCACTGCTGTCAGGAGAGCCTGAGTACCAAAAGAAGCAACTCCAGCTCCCCCACTAACCCTGGAAGCCTTTGGGCCTGCCCTACCAACCCAACTTTGAGATCAAGTGCTGCCGGCTCCCCTTAGTGCCAGCCGCACTACTGGAGGAGGCCCCGATCAATACCCCGAGGACATCCTCATCAGCTCATCACTCATTGCAAGAGTATCTACCCCGTGACAACCCACCACCCACTGCTTCTACACCACACCTGTCTGGGCTGCTAAGGAAGTCCCTGCTAGCACAGCCCACAAGGGCAATAGGTCTGTCCAATAACACATCACACCTGTGTTGGGTCCAAAATCACTAATTAACAGCCCCCAAAGCCGTAAAAGACTACACTACAAAGCCAACACCGCCTAATGGGATGCTACAAGGCACACCTGCATGGTGGCAGCTGCCGGTGACATAAGCTGGTGGCCTTGAGTCCATGACAGGTGGGCGGGAGGAGCACCTGATTTACAACCTGGGCTACTATGAGTGAAACTTCATATCCAAGCTTGATCTCACTCTCTCGTTCTATCTCTCCTCTCTCCCCCTCTTTTCTCCCCTGCCACCCCCCCCCACACACACACATGTGTATGTCTCCACATGTTTCCATTTCTCCTAGGAATGGCAATTGTAAGTCTGGAAGAAGGATGTGTGTCTGATTTTTACATAAAAAGTCCTAAACATTCTTCCAGAGTGGGCATGTTCCCAGTGCTCTGCATAGGTGAGCTGGTTAGAGTTCTCCCCTGCCCTAATCTTGCACATCATTGGAGGCAAATTACAGGGCAGCAGTTCCTCTTCAGGTAGCCTAGCCCAAACCAAATAAATGTAAGATGCGGCCACATAACTTCCAACCTCATTATAATCTAATTTCCGTATTAAGTAACTGTGCTTACCAGCTGGTAAGAAGCACCAGGCCACAAAAGGAGTTCCAGGTGTCCACACCACCTAAGGAAAGACAGAGCTGCAGGAAAGACAGAGCTGCCTTCCTTCCACACTCCTGCCCACGCTCATCATTTCCTCTGCTTCATATCTATAGCTTCCTTTCCTCAAAGATTTAGAGAAGGTGTCTACGGGCCTCACCTGCTGCTTCTCCACCCCCGGGCCACCTGAAGACACTTGCGGCTCTTGTTCAGATTGATTTCATCTCCCTGGCTTTGTGACATCAAGGACAAAGACCTCCCTACTAGGAGGTCTGGCATTGGAGGGTACCAGACAGGCGGTTTAAAGTGTCCACGGGCCCTGTTGGGTTACTAATGTGAGGCTGTCAGTCTTTAATGTTTTAGCCGCCCGAATGGGTGTGAAGTGACTCTAATTTGCCTCTCTCTAAGGAGAGAGGATTCTGGGCATCTTTTCAGGAGCCTGCTGCCTGCCCATGTGCCTCTCCCTGGGAAGTGTCTCACATTTTTGCTCATTCTTGAGAAACTTGTCTCTATATTGAATCTGTTCTCCAGAGGAAGGAAGGGATTTCTCCATTCAGGAAACAAACCCTTTATTGAATATGTGTCCATAGCTTCTCCCAGGCTGTGAATGGCCTTTTTTTTTTCCCTCAAAGTGTTTCTGATAATTAGAAATACTTAATTTTGAAGATGCATAATTTATGTTTCCTTTTGCGAGTATTATTTTCTACTGAAAATCAGCTGCCTCACTTCAGTTTGTGAGAAAGTTCTCTTGACTCCTCTCTAAAGCTTCAAGGCTCCACAGTACAACATCCGGACATGATGGTGATATCCCTGCTCTGGAGACTGAAGCAGGATTGTAAGTCTGACACCAGCCTGGGCTACATAGCAAGACCCTGTGTCAAAAAAAAAAAAAATCATAATTTTATTTTTCTCATTTTAAAGTATAAGACCTATGTTATTTTATTTTTAAATTGGGGATTCTTTTTAAGATTTATTTTATGTATATGAGTACACTGTAGCTATCTTCAGAAACACTAGAAGAGCCAAGCGGTAGTGGCGCACGCCTGTAATCCTAGCACTCTGGGAGGCAGAGGCAAGCAGATTTCTGAGTTCGAGGCCAGCCTGGTCTACAGAGTGAGTTCCAGGACAGCCAGGGCTATACAGAGAAACCCTGTCTTGAAAAAAACAAAAACAAAAACCAAAAAACCCTCAAAAACCAGAAGAGGGTATCAGATCCCATTACAGATAGTTATAAGCCACCATGTAGTTGCTGGGAATTGAACTCAGGACTTCTGGAAGAGCAGTCAGTGCTCTTAACCACTGAGCCATCTCACTAGCCCTTTTAAAATTGAGGATTCTTTTTAAGATTTATTTTAGGTATAATAAGACCTATTTTAATCTTTGTACATGACACAAGGAATTAGTCATATATGTTGTTCTGTCTTGAGGTAGTATTTTGATGTTGTTATTTTGACCTATGAGCTCACCTCGCCCAGGCTAGCCTCTACTCTCAATGTAGCCAAGAAACAACTTTAGCTTCTAATCCTCCTGCCTCTACCTACCTTCCACATTCTGGAATTAACCGATTTACCATCCACGATACCTGGTGCATTCTGTACTCGGTATTGAACCCAGTGCTGTGTGCATGATTGGTAAGCTCTTTACCAACTGAGCTATTATAACTGCCCCTGGTAGGTATTTTTGTTTTAATATGTGGGTATATAGATATTTGTGAACTATTTGTAGAAAATACTGTTGTTTTCCTATTGACTTACAATCCTCTTTTAACAAAACTCTGTTGTCTATATTAAAAAAGGATCCATTTTGAAGGTTAATAGGATTTGTGCTAAGTATAGAATTCAGAGCCTACTTTTTATTTTTTTAATTTTGTTTATTTATTTATTTATTTATTTATTTGAGACAGAGTCTAACTTTGAACCCCTCGGTATCCTGAAATTCACTATGTATACTAGGATGGTCTCAACCTCACAGAGATCTGACTGCTTCTGCCTTCCAGGTCCTGGAATTAAAGGTGTGCACCACCATGCGTGACATCTATCTTCTGTTTTTGAGATAGGATCTTATATATCTAAGATGTATATATCATATCTTATATCATATAAGGTTATGCTCCATGGTTGCTTCACGGGTTGGGTTTCTGTTTTGAGAGCATGGCTTAGATCGAAAATCCTAGTCATACACAAAAGTCTTCCACCATTGATCCAATTGTGTGTTGTATGTATATGTAGGCATGTGGATGCCGGACCCCATGTGACTACGAGTTCTCGTGTGTGCTGTGTGTGAAAGCCACCGACTAGTTTCAGGTAGTGGGGCCACCTACCTTGTTTTGAGAGACAGGGTCTTTCTGTGTGTGGTCTGGCGCTCCATCCTTAGGCTGGAAGGCCAGTGAGCTCCAGGAGGGCATCTCCATCTGCCTCCCCTGCACTGGGATCACAGTATGTACTGCCTTCCCACGTGGGTTCTGGGAATAGGACTCAGATGTGTGTGTGTGTGTGTGTGTGTGTGTTCATCCACTGTACACGCCGTGGGGCCAAAGGCTACTATCAGGAATCTTTCCACCTTAATCAATGAGGCAGGGTCTCTCCACACTCAAAGATCACCAGTATGGCTGACAGCTTGCTCCGGGGTCTCCATCTCCATTTCCCAAGGCCAGATTTGCATGCAGGCCTCCATGCCCACACAGAATTTACATGGGTTTCTGGGAATTCCAGTCCTCACACTTTTAGGCACTGAGCCATCTCCCCAGACCAGTAATTTTTCAAAAACCATTTTGGCAAAAAGGAGGGCCACACAGTCTGCAAGGGAGGATTGTTTCACAAGATTTCACAAGATTTGATTCATAAAGCACTCGACATCATTATAAAAAAAAAAAAACATATCTACAGCATAAACGCTATGGAAAGGGTAAGGCCCAGCTTCCTAGTGATAACAGGAGAGGCCTCCCCTGGCTTCTGAAACAGTCCTGTGACTTGCTAGAGCACAGGGATTAGCTGCAGCACTTTCTGGTATCTTGCGGCCTCCTGTCAAGTCTACTTTTGTGACAGGATGGAGACCAATAAGAGAGGTAAGGCCAGCTCTGCAATAGGAAAGCCTCAGCAGGAATACAACCTTTTGGCCTCAGTAGAAAAAGCCTGATTTGTATTAATAGCTGAGCCCCTCAGGGCCAAATTAATGACTAACGAGATATTAATGTCATACCAATTCTGAGTGTAACCCAAGTAAAAGGAGCTTCAGAGATAAACAAAGCTCGCTGGGTTTTGTTTGTGTGGGGTTTTGTTATTGTTGTTGTTTTAAGCAATCTCGCACAGCCAAGGCTGGCCTGGAGCTCACTACAGAGTTGAGGATGCTCTTGGATTCCTGATGCGTGTCTCTTACTTCTCCATGCCTGGGCCTGCGTGTATGTACCAGCACAATGGGCTCCAAGACAAATGTAAAACTACGTGTTTCTTCTGTGTATTAGAGGTGCTTCCAAGACAAAACGCTAGCCTTTGGCAACTGAAGAGCATCCCGTTCTTGAAAGCCATAAACAGACAATCGAAACATTTGCCTCAATATAAGTAACTCGGATGAGTTACATTTTAAATATCTGCTGTCTTGCTGGGCATGGTGGCACCTGCTTTTAACCCAAGCACTTATGAGGCAGAGGCAGGTGAATCTCTGTGAGTTCTAGATTAGTCTTGTCCACACAATGAGTTCTGAAATACTATTTACCAGACACCTGTTTGTATAGAACTTTGGGGGCTTACATAGAAAGAGCTATACGTTGTAAGCCAGCTTGGGTTGCAAGGTAGAAAGGCCACATAGCAACTCCTATATCAACTCCTCACCTCTTTTTTTTTCTACGTGTAATTAACTAATTTAATTAGATTATGAAATCATGACAACTTGCCCTTCCCTAAAACAGAATTGCCTTGTGCACGTGGAGTTAGAGGTTGATGTGAGGGTCACAGGAAGAAAACAATTAGAGAATTTTAGCACTTAAACTTTTCATGTTTCCCTTCAAAGTCAGACCGTTGGGAGGGTTTGGCCTGGAAAAGCGAAGGCTGGCTAGCTTAAAAATAAGCAAGACAGGGCGGGTCCGGAGCACGTCTCGGGATTCTTACTCTGACTCCCAGAGCCCCTCCCTGGCACAGCTGTGCGCAGACAGTCTATCTTTAGACTCCCGTGTTTCCCCTTTTGCAGCTCTCTCCTAGCACTTGCTGTCTCAGAGCAACGGGAGTGGCTCCACACCCTGGTCTGCCCTCCATGAATCTGCCCTTGACCTTAAAGCAGAATGTCTTCCTGTCTCTTCCCTTCTCCCCAATACTTAATAAAGACAGATGGCGAGGATAGAGACGGAGGCCAAGGTATCAGGATGGTTGAATCAGCCTGGGCAACAGAGTGACCGCCTTTCTCAGGAATGGAAATAGGGTGGGCATGTGGAGCAGTTGGTGGATGCTTTCCTAGCAGGCCGGGGGTGGGGGTGGGACGGGGTGAGGAGCCGTTCCTGGGTCCAAACCTCAGCTGCACAAAGGGCCAGTCTGGTGGCTTACGTTTATAATCCTGGGACTTGGGAGGCGGAGCCGGTGGAATCCTGAGACGGGAGGTGGAGAAGCTGAAGGCCATGGCTAGCTTCATAACACATTTGAGCCCAGAGACATAAGACTCTATCTCAAAAGAAAAGAGGGACGAAGGCAGGGGAAAATTAAAGGTAAAGCCCCGCCCCGATGATTTACTGGGAGGAAAGCAGTGCTGCAAATGAACTCACACAGGCTTGTGAGGAACTGCAGCTTTTTATTCCTCTGGTTTACACTGGCTTTCTAGAGGTATGCGCCCCTGAAAGGGGAGCTCCAACTGCAGGATGCTAAACTAGAAAAGGAGGGTGGGGTGCATTTCGTCTAGGCTCCGCCCCCACGGTTACCTGGCAACAGACAGGTATAGCTACTCACTATAAAAGGGGTTGCTTGCCCCCCTCCTCCCTCTTGTGCTTTTTTTTTTCTTTCTTTTTCTTTCTTTTTTTTTTTTTTTTGGATTTGTTTTTTCCCGAGACTGCCCTGGAACTCACTCTGTAGACCAGGCTAGCCTCGAACTCAGAAATCCGCCTGCCTCTGCCTCCCAGAGTGCTGGGATTACAGGCGTGCAGACACCACGGCTCTCTTGCTCTTTTCTCTTGCCCCTGCTCCCTTACCCTCTCCCCCCTCCCCATTCTCCTCCCTCTCTGATGCTCATGGCCAGCCTCTCTCCCACCTCCTCCTACCCGTGCGCCATCCCCCCATTTTCTCTCAACTGCCACCCCCATGCCGTGAATAAACCTCAGTGGCTGCTCCCTCTGGGGAAAGGAAGCCTCAGCATGGGCCCGAAGAGGCGCCCCTTCCCCCACACCACGCTGCCCCTTCACCAAACACACCCTGCATTCTCTTTCCTTTTATAAAGCACAGCAGGGGGTAGTTTCTACTATTATAACTAAACAGCGGAGGCTGGATAGAGGCTGGATGGCTTTATTTAAAAAGAGCTCGCGCTTGTGGAGGTCACGTGGTGAGGCCCTCACGGTGGGCTGCGTCACAATAGCGGGAGTGCAGAGGAGATCTGGGTGTGGGAGATCGCAACTAGGCCTGGGAGGAGCCAGGCTAATTCTCTGACAAGTGCGCGCCCGCGCTCTCTCCATGAGGATTCCATTGGTCCCTTCCCAGGCAGGCCTGAAACTCAGTAGCCTCCCACTGTAGAAACACCTCAATACCACATGACTCAGGACACCCCTTCAGCAGAGGCACCGTATGCTAGCCCCCTTCTCCTCGTCTTCCTCCTCCTCCTCCTCCTCCTTCTCCTCTTCCTCCTATTCCCTTATTTGGCCTCCTCCTCTTCTTCCTCCTCTTCCTCCTCTTCCTCCTCCTCCTCTTCCTCCTCCTCCTCCTCCTCTTCCTCCTCCTGAAGCTGACTACCAAGGTCCAGCTATCACAGCCTTGAAGCCCAACAACCAAAAGTCCCTGCCTGCTCACCTGATTAATATGCCCAATTAAAATTAAACACCTCACCCTAACTCAGGGTTCCCCTTTTATCTTTATAAACCACCATTTGCCTACGGGCCTGTCTGTCTCCTCTATCCAGATGCAGTCCTTTGTCTTCCTGCAGGACAAATACCCCTCTCCCTCTTCTCCCTCTTCCTCTATCTCCTGTCTTTGACCCTTATCCCTGCCCTCTGCCCCTCTGGGACAAATAACTCTCCTTTGTGCTGAGAACCTGGACTTGGGAGTCCTGAGCTGATACTTTCCCTTTCAAGGCCTGATAACCTTTGTGAGAGATAAACCCACACTCTCATTGTCCCTTGAGTAAAGGTGTAATGGATGCAGAGATTTTTTTTTTAAATCTACCAAAATGTGAATGTCAGTCCAGAAGTTGAGATGTAATTCTAATGTATACAGTTTCCTTCTCTCAAGGTAAACTAAAACAATGACCAGTGAAGGCGCCAAGACCATTCAGTGCTAAGAAAGACAATCTTTGGGGGCTGGAGAGATGGCTCAGTGGTTAAGAGCACTGACTGCTCTTCTGAAGGTCCTGAGTTCAGTTCCCAGCAACCACATGATGGCCCACAACCATCTGTAATGGGATCTGATGCCCTCTTCTGAAGACAGTGTCAGTGTGTGCTCATATACATTAAGTAGATAGATAGATAGATAGATAGATAGATAGATCTTAGGGGAAAAAAGAAAGAATCTTTTCCTTAAATGGTACTAGAATACTGGATATCCTCATTCAGTAGAAGGAAACTGAACTCTTATACCATATATAAAATATTAACTCAAAATGAATTGAAGGCTTTATTGTGAGAGCTCTAACTCTAAAACTCTTGGGAAAGACAGGTCAAAAGCATTGTGGTGCTGTTTTGGCGATGTACTTCTGAAGAGCACACACCCACATGCACACACGCGCGCACGCATGCATGCACGCACACACACACAATCAACCACTCTTGTGAAATAGGAAGCGTATCAGACACAATTATCCTCACTCCCCGTCCCCCACCCTGCAGGACACTGTGCCTTGGCTTTTTGTGTGTCACAGCACTGGGCGTCGTCTAGACCTGCTCTGAGAGACCAGAGGAGGCTGCTGACACTGTAGATGACACAAGATGCAGCTGCCGTGCGCCCTTCTGTGCTTAGCAGAGAAAAGGCCCGGGCAGCTGGAGCACCATCTCCATGACTCACTGCTGCCTCTCTGGAAGGAAATGAGGAACACGGTCTCTGAATTCCAGGTAAATTAAGGAGTAGAAAACCACTCGCAGAAGTAGGAACCTGCTCTTCAGGCTGTGAGACAGGAGGCTGTCCAAGGCTGAGAGCCAGAGGCTCCCACTGCACGCCCCCCCACCCCCACCCCCCCATCGTGTGCTGGGTCGCTGGAGACCCGCGGTTCATCAGAGTTGCTAGCCCTTAGCCAGCAGCCCTCCTTTAGCTCAAGGCCGTATGGGTTTCCAGAACACGGGCTGCTAACTGGATGGATTAGCTACCATTTGTCTTCATAAACTTTATGAGTGGCGTCCTGGCTCTGAGTAGGCCCCATAACTAGCTTGTTTCTAAAGAATGGTGGTTGGTCTTTTAAGTGGGCTTTTCCTTATTTTGTTTTGTTTGCTGAGACAGGATCTTATGCGGTTAAGACTGGGCCAGAACTCCGCGTTCCCCAGCCTCTTTCCTTCCCAAGCTCTGAAGCAGAGAGCTGCTGCCATAGCAACTTCTAAGAAGCAAGGATTTTACTGTTTTCTGAGTAACACCCACCCTGATCCATGAGTCTTTTCTACAAAGGAAGTATTGGCTTCTGGAGATTTCTGATTAGTAATCACTAAACATGCATGCCCTTCCCTATCAGATTTGAACTTAAAATTCACTCCTTTGCTTTTTTAAAGAACTAAGTTCTTTTATTGTTCCCAAGAAAATGCTTTTAAATAACCCAGGCTGGGGATATGGCTCAGTAGAGGAGTACTTGGCTAGCTTAAGCAAAACCCTGGGTTGATCTCCAGTATACATACACACACACACACATACCACACTCAGATGCACACACAGCACACTCAGATACATACACACACATACCACACTCAGATGCACACACAGCACACTCAGATACACATACACAGCACACTCAGATACATGCACATAGCACACTCAGATACACACACAGTGCACTCAGATACGCATATACAAACCACACTGATACACACACAGCACACTCAGATACATAGCACACTCAGATACATACATACCACACTCAGATACACTCATACACACTTGCATACTCTCATACTCTCACACTTACATATACTCACATACATACCACATACTCTCACACTCAAATACACACATATACATGCCACACACATGCATACACACTCACATATTCACACACACATACACACACACACATACACACACACACACACGGCTCCTTAACTGTGCTCTTTCTGCTGTTATCTGAGGCAGTTTCCCTCAGTGTGGTGAACCTTCTCCGTCTCATCTGCAGGAAACCCAGGCCACGTGAGTCACCCAGAGAGAGCAGCCTGCACGCACTCCTCACTGCCAGCTTTCCATTTTCAGATGAAAAAAAAGTTACAGTATATGCTGCCGACTTCCAACCAAGTTATTTAAACTGGACTCTCTGACACTCATAAAAAAGCATCTCAAGGGGCTGGAGAGATGGCTCAGCAATTAAGAGCACTGACTGCTCTTCCAGAGGTCCTGAGTTCAAATCCCAGCAACCACATTGTGGCTCACGACCATCTGCAATGAGATCTGATGACTTCTTCTGGTGTGTCTGAAGACAGCTGCAGTGTACTCATATACATAGAAATAAATAAATCTTTTTTTTTTTTAAAAAAAGCATTTCAAAATATAGACATCTTCTCTTTAGTTACGTCTGTGACACTGCTTGAGTCTTTGGTCCCAATTAGCTGCACAGTATCACACATCTTTACATGCCTGAGGGGAGTTCCCTGTCCAATGTTATTTTCAGATGAAGAGTAATTTAATCAAATGTTCCCCTTTCTAAAAAACAAACTCAGTACTTGATATGACTAAGTCTGCCCTAATTGTTTTTTTATTTTTATTTTATTTATTTATCTTTACGAAATATATTAAATAAAGCTTACAAGAACAGATGCCCGAAAAGCCTGTGACCAGGGCCTTCAGGGTTTTCTTATTAACTACTTTTTAACTCATGCCTTTAAATTTTGTTATGAATTAATTAGGAGGAAAATAGATCTGGTTCTAATTTGCAAGACCACCCCTAATCCAGAATAAGCCGTTCATCACAGAATTTCAGACAGGAAGGCTGAGACAGCTAATGACTGCCCAGAGCATAGGCAGCGGCTTAGGTCAGGACCCCGGGAGAACACGGTTAGGTCAGTGATGGCCACACCAGGCATCGCTCGAGCCCGCTTCACGCCCAGGGCGGTGAATGGGCCGAAAGAGCCTAGTAAGAAAACTACAGCTTATGCTGTCCATCTACAAAGCTGTTTCATGAAAAAAAAAGCTTTAAGCTAAGCACCTACATCATAACTCACAGCATATATCATAAATAACAGAGACAAAGATAAATTTCTAGGTTAGAGAGGCAGCGCAACTTAATCCTTTATTAAAGAAAAATAAAATGCTTTAGAAGAAAATACCACACTAATAGATCCCTTTGGAACATGGATTCTGGAACAGATGTGTTTGGGCAGTGTTAAAATCTGTCTGTGAACTACTAGGGTATCTCCATCCCTGAGAAATACATACTGCAACATGTCAAGAAAAAGTTACAATATATGCTGCTGACTTTCAAACCGTTCAGAATACATATGCGCATGCACGCTCTATTCTTCCTCTTGCAGCGTTTCTGTAAGCCTGAGGTTACAACCAAATGCAAAGCTAAAATCCGTGACAGCTAAATTCAGTCAGGTTTGGAGGAAATGGCTGCACTTAGCAACGTTCTCAGCTTCTGGAGGAGGCAGGGTCTACCTGTTTGCTTCTGAGGAGTTGAACTTTCTTGAGACGGGAGATCATAATGGAGCCCAGGCTGGCCCCAGTTAGCCCTGCTTCAGTCTCTGCAGAGCTGAGGTGAACAGGCTTTCAATGGGATCATGTTTGCAAACAGACCGCCTACATGGTAGCTCCCCCAAGGTCTATTCCAGGTAGTTCGAGGTGTGATCTCTGAACACGCCTGGCCCCCAAGCTGGAGATTCAAGGAATAGTGGATGCTACAATGGAGTCGGAGTTCCACAGGGTGGGTGTCTGTGCTGCAGGTTTAAGTAGGATTCCTTCCACTTCAGAGACCTTCAGACCCTCAGTTCTCCTGTTCTGGCTTTCACTGGATGAGACCCACCTGTCATAAAAAGCTTTTCTCAGGTTCTACTGATTTAAATGTTACATTGTAAAAATACCTTCAAAGCAGCACCGTGTTTAACCAAACAACTATGCTTCTTAGCATAGCTGAATGGACTGGAGAAGTTAACCACAGGGGTCCTGGTAAAGGCTTTGTAGGAAAGCTAACCTTCCATCAAGCTCCACAGAGGAAGCTGTACAAGGCACCCAGGAAATAACCACAGAAACGCTTGAAATGTCAGAATGGAAACCTCTTTACCAAGGGGCTAAGTATGGCAGGACAGAGCAAGTGAGAAGACTCGGAAAAGAACATGACTGCAACAGAGGAGCGGGGCAGATTTAAGGATAAGGCTTCCCTAAAGAAGAGGGGGGTAAGGCTCTTCCAGATGACCTCAGTTAATTCTTTTGTTACTTAAAAAAACAAACAAAAACAAAAAACAACAAAAAAAAAAAACAACAAAAAAAACCTTCTGAGAATTTTAAAACGAGGGCATAAAGGGGCCCCTCAGCAGGTAACATTGTCTGCAGACTTTATGCCCTACTTGAAAGAACATCCTTGGCTAATAAATCCAGTTTACAACAGAACCTTCCTACTATAAAGAACCACAGACTTGAAAGCCTGTTTTACAGTTGTCTAATTGTCTTAATTATTTAAACATGTGGGAAAATTTTTGCCTTGAAGATGATCACCACATTAATTTAGTTTTGTTAATATTTTTTTCCAGAGTAGACGTTTTCAGACCTTTGAAACTTTGTGACCTATTATTTTATGGCTTTGCCATGGGTTTCTTCATCCGCAACTTGAGCCCGATTTGAGAAGAGGCTCCAACCGCCACTGCTAATTAACAGGAGAGGTACGAGTTGGCATTATCCCAGTTTACCTGAGTGCAAGTCTTGGAAATAATGACTCCCAGATGGACAGGAAATTGCTACTAGAACAGTGGAGTTGGCAGAAGTGGGATTGAAGGAGGCTGCTGGAACCTAGAAGAACCCAGTGCACCTCAAATTGCTCTTTTAAACTCAGTCTTAGAATATTGGGGAAAATTCTGGAATCATACATCCCTGAATTTCACGTTGTCAAAATTAACACCCCTTCCAGAGGGGAGGCAAACATGTAGCACCATGGGAGACATCGGATTATTTTTAAAATCTGAAGCAATGTAATGAGTCAAAGGGACTCATCAAGCAGTCTCATGACTTACGTATGCAGTGTGCAAATGGAAAAAGCCGGTGCAACCCTGTGACTTACTTGAAAGTATTCGCTCACTCGCCAATCATTTATTATGTGCCCTATGATTGCTAAACTTCATGTCTGCTGTGTGCATGGGGGCAGGGCAGCACATTGCACAGAGGGCAGAGGTCACAGCTGGGTTCTCTCCTTGCACCCTGTGTCTCCTGGGGACTGAACTCAGGTCCACAGGCTTGCTGGAGAGTGCTCTTACCTGCTGAGCCATCTTGATGGCCAGTTGCTATATCTTAAGGGTGTTCTGGATTTAAACAAGGAAGTCTGCTGAGACTGGACTTGGGTGCTTTCCACCTCAGTGGCCAGTAGAGATGGGTTTCCACTTCATGTCTTCCAAGTGACAGGTCTGGAATCACAGGCAGATTTCAAGGACTTGTTCAGCTGAGGAGGAGACCACTTCCGGTTCTTCACTCCTGTGAGAATCTCTTTCCCCTCAGCTCTTCTAATGCCATTCTACCTGGCTCCCCTTCCTCTGGTTTCTCTCTGCCCACCACACCTCAGGGTTAGGATTTCCAGGTCCTCCTTTGAGAGTCATCTCCATCTGTCTGAGGAAGAGAGTCAATGTTGTGACATCACTGGCCACTAGAGACTGACAGATGTCTTACAAATCCCTTCTGAGCCCCACCTCTGCTGGCTGCCCAGGGAGGTTGGGATTCCATGTTCAGACATGTCTTGACAATCCCAAAGGCATGTCGGGGCTATAGAACCTCTCTCCCTCCCTCCTTCTACCCCCCCTCCCCGTCTCTCCCTCTCTTTCCCTTCCTCCCTCCCTCCCCACCTCTCCTCACTACCATGATTGTTATTATAACCCACACAGTTCTGGAAGTCCTGCCAGTGACCCCTCCATTACTGTCATAGCCAACACCACAAATACTTAAGTGGCCATAGAATCATTAAATCCTCCTTGTAAACTTTCCTTGAGTTTGAGCTCCTCTATCCCTTCCTACCCTGTGCCTTAGTTCAAGACCTCTCCCTGCACCTAGATTGTCTCTGTCATCTGCCTCTGCTACAGTGTAGCCTCTTCCAATTGGGCGTTTTCTGAATGTAATTGCTTTCACAAGTTCCCAGTCCCTGTCAGGTTTAAGCTCTAGCACTTGTATAAAAGATGCTACACAGGGATGTGGGTGGATGCAGATATTCTCATGATACATTCATGATTTCCGCAGAGGGAGCACAGTGCCTTTCTGGGTAAGATTATATGACGTTCAGGTGTGGACACTCTGGAGTCTTCGGACCTGGATCCCTATTTCAAGTTTGTAACTTGCTAGAGTACTCTAGCTGTGGAACAGGATTCCAGAGATTACTGTTAGCCCAGAAAGGACAGTCTGTCTCACCGTGGGCAAACGATTGTTGCAGGATATTTGATCACATTACAAACCCACAAGACTGTGTTATTTACTGGAAAAACCAGTTCCTAGTGGTGGTGCGGCTCAGCCCTAGCACACACCTTTAATCCAAGACCTTCCTGTTAATTGTAAAAGAGATTAAATAAAGTCAACCATAGGTCAAGAGGTGGAACAAGCACCAGTAGGCAGGGAATGAACGGAGGAAAAAACCAGAGTGTAAGAGGAAGCCAGGAGGATGGAGAGAGAGATGCACCGGAAGTAGAAGGGAGGGGCCTTGGGTTTAAAGGTGTTTTGAGAGGCACGGAGAAGGAGCGCTTGGTTTTCTTTTGTAGACATCAGATGAGGAAGAAGGTCAGTTTTGTGCTTTCTCTGCCGCTCCGAGCTAGCAGGCTTTAAATCCAGCATCTGGCTCCCAAGTCATTATTGATAAAATTGAACATTTGAGATTTTGTTAAAAAACAACAAATGATTTCAAGAGAGACCACAAGAGAGACACGTAGCCATCATCCCCCCCCGCCCCCCCCCCCCGCTCCCCCAGCTGTAACAACCTCAAGGGTCCCAGCCAACTTCTTCCCTGGTCGACCTCTCAATTTCCCACGGGAGAGAGGCTGCCCCTTGCCCTGTGAATTAATAAAGATAGCGTCATCTGCAAGAGGTCAGACTCGAGCCTGGCGGTGGTGGCGCTCGCCTGTAATCCCAGCACTCTGGGAGGCGGAGGCAGGCGGATTTCTGAGTTCGAGGCCAGCCTGGTCTACAGAGTGAGTTCCAGGACAGCCAGGACTACACAGAGAAACCCTGTCTCGAACTCCCCACCCACCCCACCCCCCAAAAAGAGATCAGACTCTGGTCTCTGCCTCTCAGTTTTTATGCCACCTCAGAAATCTAACATGACAAACGAGTCATGTGAGCTTAGAAGCACAACTTAACGTGTTAATGCCATTGCAAAATAAATCACCTCAAAACTTGATAGCTTAAAATAACCAATATTTACTGTCTTTGAGGTTAGTATAGGTCGAGAACCTGGGAGAAGCTTACCCAGGTGGGGTGAGTTGCCCAGGTTCCCTCCTGGGGTAGGTCAGAGCTGGGGCAGCTGAAGTTTGAAGGCAGCAGTGTGGCGAGGCCACCTTTCTGAGGTGGTTGTTCCTGTGGTGGAGCATGGGAGGCTGCGGTTCCAAAATGGCTCTTAGCGGAAAGTGGTCATTCCTTGCACGGTGGGAATCACTTCCTGACACTCCTTCAGTCTCCAGGTAAGGCCTCTGGCTTCCCCCGGGGTGGATAATGCGTCAGAGAGAGTGCGAGAAGACCCCATGCCTTTTACAACCTCGTCTTAGGAGTCACAGCTTGTCACTTCCCTGTAGAGGGCACAAGGTCCTCGTGCTCACAGTTAGGCACTCGGGGAAAACAGAAACCTTAAAGACTCAGGGTCAGCTCTTTAAAGGAAGGTATGTATATAACCCGTTTTCCACCCAGAACGCTGCAGTGGATAATAGCCTGGTACCTCCGTGCTCACTCTAGGGCCAGGCCGTGTCTCCCAGACTCTCCCAGACTTACATTTATCCCAGACATTGTTTCTCATTCAATCGAACCCATCCTTAGGGAAGACATCACATGCACTTTACAAATGGAGCAGAGGTGGTTAACAGCATGGTGGTTTGCACTATCTGTATGGCTAAGCCATACCAACCCCTTTTCCCCCTACCCTCCCTGTCAGTAGTTAGGGTTTCTATTCCTGCACAAACATCATGACCAAGAAGCAAGTTGGGGAGGAAAGGGTTTATTCAGCTTACACTTCTGCATTGCTGTTCATCACTAAAGGAAGTCAGGACTGGAACTCAAGCAGGTTAGGAAGCAGAAACTGAAGCAGAGGCCATGGAGAGATGTTCTTACTGGCTTGCTTCCCCTGGCTTGCTCAGCCTGCTCTCATATAGAACCCAAGACTACCAGCCCAGAGATGGCACCACCCACAAGGGGCCCTCCCCGCTTGATCACTAACTGAGAAAATGCCCCACAGCTGGATCTCATGGAGGCCCTTCCCCAACTGAAGCTCCTTTCTCTGTGATAACTTCAGCCTGTGACTAGTTGACATGCAAAGCCAGACATTGCACACACACACACACACACACACACACACACACACACTGCCCATGCCCCAGACTCTTGTTTATTTCAGTCTTCCTTTGGATCTCTATCTTGATCATTGCTTCTCAGTCAATAGAATCCATCTTTATGGAAGAGGTCACATGCACTTTTTGAAAAGAGCTTCAATGAAATCATGTCTTAAGCTTGTTTGTATATATGGATCTAGGTTAATTATCACCAGAAAACCTTTTTTTCCCAAATAGCACTGTGCTTAAATATCTCTAAAATAAACTTCCCAGTGTCAGACTCTGGTAGTTTGACCCAACGCTGGCTCCTGAGTTGTGTTGAACCAGACTTCCTACCTGTCTCACATGGATCGACACTCTGCTGGCTGTGGCGTTTACGGAGACCACAGGCTTCTGTCCTATTTCATTAGTTATAGAGTAATAGAATCAGGCCCCATGTCTTTAAAAGAACCAGAAATTCTGTGGGCAAATTTGAATGGCACCATGGGACCTTCCTCTGTACAATGGAGATAGAAATAGTAATATCTCATGGTGCTGACTGAGTCTGTTCGCTGTTTGGATTTGTTTTTATTTTTATTTATTTTTTTTCTTGTTTATTTATGTATGAGTGCTCTGCCACATGTACACCTGATTGCCAGAAGAGGGCGCCATTTCCCTTTATAGCCGGTTGTGAACAACCCTATGAGTGTTAGGAATTGAACTCAGGATCTCTAGAAGAGCAGCCAGCCCTCTTAACCATTACACCCTCTCTCCAGCCCCTGTTAACTGTTTGGAACAATGTGCTATCTAAGTACTAGCTACAACTATGATGCAAATTTATATTCTCCCATCAACTCCCCTTCACACAGCCTTTCTGAATTTCTCTTCTTTCCTGAGGAAGCTATAGAAACTTCTTTGTGGCCTGCCCTCTGCTCTGTCTTCCTGGAAGACTCTTTCCTTTTTCCCTTTTCCTTTTTTGGTTATTATGCGTATATGGGTGTTTTGCCTGCATATATGTCTATGCACTATGTGCATACCTGGTGCCCTCAGAGGTCAGAAGAGGGTGTTAGATTCCCTGAGACTGGAGTTACAGATGGTTGTGAGCCATTGTGTGCTTGCTGAGAATTGAACTCCAGTCCTCTGGAAGAGCACTGATGAGTTATCTGTCTAGCACTCAACAAACACACTTGTCTTTCTCCTCTAGCATGGTAACCAGTTCAGCCTCAGGTATACCCTGAGAATCAGGAGTTCCTTCCAGTATAATCTCTGGGAACCTCAAGCACGGTTTTTGTTTATGATGTAACATCTCTGTCTCCCACTGAGACTTTGTCTTAGTCAAAAAGCTCAGGTACGAGCCAGCCCTACCGATCCTCCTCACACTGTGGTAGCCAACAGAGATTTAACAAAGGGATGCACACTGGGAGCTTCAAAGGACAGTTCCAAAGAACAATAAGGAGAACCTGCTGTGGTGATGCAAGCCTGTAATTCCAGCCCCAGAGCCTTAGAAAGAGGAGAATCAGGAGTTCAGAGGAGCCCTGGAAACATAGAAAGGTGCCACTCTGGGCTACCTGGGTCTGCCTCAGAAAACCCAGTAAAACAATAAAAAACAAAGTAGAAGAGGAATCAGAGAATCACTGAAACAGATGAGATAAATTAGAACAGTGTATTGTCTGGGTCTCAGTTTTAGCCAGCAATAAATGAGCTGTGATTATCCCCGCACAAGGGCTAGGCCAATAATGTTACAGTGTATCTAGTAAACAGTATCCATATAGGATGGACATGTTCCCTTTCTTCAGTCTACTCTGTGTCCGTCACTAATTAAAGTAAACTATGCTTAATAATAAATTTATATTAATAGTTCATAGTGTACTTATATTCATAAACATGAGAGACTCTAAGAACTGAGAAAATTCCATTTGTGGTTTACAGGTTATAAGGCCAAGGCAGAGAAAATCTCCCACATATAAAAATATTGCTTAAATAGTGGGGCTATCTGACTATTAATGTTTGTAAATGCAGTGACTAAAATTAAGACCCTAGATTTACTATTTCCTGATGGCCAAAAATAGAAGGAAAGCACCGTTTAGGCAAATACAGAGTAAATCATGACCTGCAAGTGGCTGAGTTGTGACTGTGACGGGCCACTCAAGCACCGCACACCAGAAACAGAAAGAGCATGCAGAAACCTTAAGTGTGAACAGTGTAGTGTTGTTTGCTTGTCTGTTTGTTTATACTTGGACCTTGTATTGTTATTGTTGTCTTTTGAGACAGGCTTTTATTAGATAGTCTATACTGGCCTCGAACTTACAGTCTTCCTCCTTCTGTCTCTAAGTTCTGGAATTATGACATACACTACCACATCCAGCTGTAAATATTGTTAGCTATTATTTTTATTATTATTTTTACTTATGAGGGAATACATGTGTCACAGAAGGTATGTGAAAGGCCAAATGAAGATGAAGCTTAAACAAGTGTACCCATGGTGTTTCTCGTCCCGGGTTTTGGCACCAATGAGAGGGCTTAAGCAAAACCCATGGTGTTTCTCATCTGAAGTCACAGCACCAAATGAAGGGACTTAAAAAGGAGAGAATTGGGGGTTAAGGGAGTGTGGCACAGCGATGTGGGGGAAGGGGGTGCCAGGCAGGTCCCTATCCGGGCACCTCTTCTCCCTGAGGGACCACACACACACAGGCATGGTGTACAATAGAGTTTATTCAGAGTAGGGGATGGGAGTTAGTGGTAGAGAAAGGCAGAGAGAGAGAGAGAGTGTAGAGAAGTGGAGTGGAGGCTGGCCATGACCACATGGAGGGGGAGGGGAGTCCAAGGGGCAGAGAGGTGAGAGTATGTGGGAGAGTGGAGAGAGCAAAAGAGGGAGAGGAGGGGCAAGTAGCCCCTTTTATAGTGGGCCTGATCTATGAGGCAGGGCATACCTGGCTATACCAACATAATCCAATATTTGCTTAATTAAAAAAGAAAAAGAAAAAAGAAGTGATGGTGAAGCAGGAATAGGGTCGTTGTTGAGATCTGGCCGCTTCATGCTGACACTGGGGTGACGTGTCTCTGGGGAACCTAGAGAAAGGGGTATAGGGGGTTTGTCCAGTCTCAGGAGAACTGGCTGCTTCTTTGCTGTCCAGGGTCTTGGAAGTCAGCAGACAACTTGCAAGACTCAGCTCTCTCCTAAGTCAATGTGGGTTTGGGGGATTGACTTCATCAGGCCCTGGAAAGCTCTTTCTTTTCTTATGTGTCTGATTGGTTTTTGTTTTTGTTTTGCCTGAATGCATTTAGTTCATCCCATGAACGCAGTACCTGAAACAGCCAGAAGAGGGAATCAGATCCCTCTGCAGGTGGCATGAGCCACCATGTGTTTGCTGGGACTTGAACTCAAGACCTCTGAGAGAGCGGTCAGTTTTCTTAACTGCTGAGCCATCTCTCCAGCCCCCATTGTTGGTCGTTAATTTGACTACATCTGGAATTAACTAAAAAGCAATGCCATATACCTGCGGAGGATTTTTCTTGACTGAATCATTTGAAGTGGGAAGGACCCACGTTAATTCTGGATCATTGGAGGTGGGAAGACACACCTTAAATCTGGGTCACACTTTCTGGTGGCAGCATATATAAAGGACATACAGCCGGAAGCAGGAAGTTCCAGGAAGCACTTCCCTTTGCCCGCTTGCCCTCATCCTGCCTAGCACGTTTGTTCCATCACGATGTTAAAGCCTACTTCTTTGGGATTCCAGTGTACACTAAAGACCAACTGAGACATTCGGCCTCACGGACTGGATTCCTGGACTTTCCATTAGGAGGCAGACATTGTTGGACTAACTGGACCACAGCCTATAAGCCACTCTAATAAATCCCCTTCCTACGTGTATATAGAGATTAATTCTACTTGTTTTATTTCTCTAGAGAACCCGGAATACTACAACATCTCTCAAAACAAAACAAATAAACCCACCAACTGGTAATTTCTAATAAATGTTCATTCCTCACAGTTACAGAGTCTGGGAACCTCCTGAACAAAGTTCTGGCTCTGCTATGGGGTTCCTTTCTCACCCAGCACCTTCTGGCTACATACTCACACGGCAGACGGAGGCAGATAAGTTCTCCAGGCCCTGCTTGTCAGAGCTTTGATCTCCTGTCTTAGATACCACACAGAGGTCTATTTCCTGATACCCATCTGTCTAGCTTTGGAACGGACATGAGCATCCAGACCATAGCACTAAACAATGAAGTCAGGCCCTGGAGATGGCTCAGTGGTTAAGGGTACCCACTGCTCTGCCAAAGGTCCTAACTTCAATTCCCAGCACCCACATGGCCACTCACAATAGTCTTACGCCGTCTTCCGGTGTGCATACACACACACACACACACACACACACACACACACACACAAGTGCCTGTATACATAAAATACATACATACATTTTTAAAAGAGAAGGAAATGGAAGTTAATGCTGGTCCCTAAACTACACTTCTGGGAGAAAAATTAGTGACAAGGCGGGGAAGATGCTCCCGTAGACACCGTCCTGAAGAGACCCTGAAGGTTGCAGCGTTGAGTGCAGACTTAGTTCAACCCTGTGGGCCATCAGACAGTGAGTCACATCACAGGCCCTCTGGGCCACTAGCTTAACTTTATAGGAAAAGAAACAGGATAAATAATTTACCAAGCATCGCACAAGAGTCATTACCAGATGGAACGCCATGCTGTTAATTCCTAACTGTCCTCTGACCAGTCCTTGCAAGGTCGGCAAGGTCCTCTTGCTGAATCCCAGACTTCTTAGCCCAGACGCTAAACAGATGACCTGGATTTAAAAGGGAGTGTCCGGCGAGCGAGCATTTCTGCTTGCCAATGCTTGCAGTGACTTCATTTAAGCTGACGGCATTTTCAGTAACTGATTTTATGATGAACTGAGGAGCAACTGAGTTCATGGACTTGTAGTGATTAGAAAACTTGGTGTGAATTATGGCGCAGAAAATTAAAGTTTAAAGCGACATGTGGCACATACCTGTCGTAACCTCAGCATTAAGGAGACTGAGGCAGGAGGATCATAAATTTGAGAGTTTCCTGGGTTACTCACTCTGTTCCAAAAACAAAACAAAACAAAATTGGGGTGGGGGCACTGAATTATAAATCTGAGTCAACCAAAGCCATACATAAACTGAAGGGAAATTTTGAAGAAGACAAATAGATACCATAGACTCAGTCACATCTGTCTAAAAGCGTTTATTCAAAATTCCCTACGGTTTAATATGAACTTTGGGTGGTGGTGGCACATACCTCTGGTCCCAGCACTTGGGAGGCAGAGGCAGGTGGATCTCTGAGTTCGAGGCCAGCCTGGTCTACATCTAATGCGATGATCCTGTGGTTGTTTTTGTCTTTCAGTCTGCTTATGTGGTAGATTACCTTTATCGATTTACAACTATCCCTGTATATCTGAAATGGAGCTTATTTGATCGTGACAAATGATCTTTTGTATGTGTTCCTGGATTTGACTTGGAATATTTTTGGAGGACTTTTGCATTTATGTTCGCCAGGGAAATTGACCTTTTATCGTTGGGACTTTGTGTGGTTAGCTATCATGGTAATCAGGTACTAAAAAGAATTGAGCACTGTCCCTCCTGTTTCTATTTTGCAGAATGATTGGAGGAACATTAACACGGATTCTTTCCTGACTGTCTGGTAGGTCTCTGTGTGAAGCCGGCTTCCTTTGCTTGGAACTTTTTATTGCTTCTCTCTCTTCTGCATCCCTCCCTCACATCTGTATCTGTCACCAGCAGTTCTGGATATGTTTAAATTGATCGTCTGATCCAAATCTCACTTTGGTAAGTTATATATATCAAGAAATGTATCCATATTTTTAGGTTTCTCAGTTTGGTGGAGTATAGATTTTAAAAGCATGTGTTATGACTCTACGGATTTCCTCTGTGTCTGTTGTGATGTCCCCTTTCACCTCTAATTTTATCAATTTGCATCTTCTTTCTCCGTCTTTTAGTTAATTTGGCTGAAAGTTTATTAATTGTATTGATTCTCAAAAATTCAATTTTGGTTTCATTCTTTTTTTTTTTTTTTTCTTTTTCCAGACAGGGTTTCTCTGTATAGCCCTGGCTGTCCTGGAACTCACTCTGTAGACCGGGCTGGCCTCGAACTCAGAAATCCGCCTGTCTCTACCTCCCAAGTGCTGGGATTAAAGGCGTGAGCCACCACTGCCCAGCTGTTTCATTCTTTTTATTATTGTTCTTTATTTGTTTCTATTTTTATTGCTTTCAACCCTGAGTTTCACTATTTCTTGCAGTTTATTCCTTGGTTTCTTTTCAAGACAGGGTGTCTCCATGTATCTTTGGCTGTTCTGGAACTTGCTCTGTAGACCAGGCTGGCCTTGAACTCAAGAATCTGCTTGCCTCTGCCTCCCAAGTGCTGGGATTAAAGATGTGCACCAACACTGTCTGGGTTGTTATAGATCTTTCAAGTGTGCTGTTAAGCTAGTAATATAAGATCTCTCCAATTTTATGGTGTAGACACTTAGTACCTCTTAGAAGCATCTTCACTGTTTCCATTACATTTGGGTATGTTGTGTTTTCATTTTCATTCAATTCTAAAAAATTTTTAATTTTTTTCTCTATATTTCTGTCTTGACTCACTTTTTCATTCAGTTGTGAGTTGGTCAGTTTCTACCTATTTGTAAAGTTCCTGTTGTTTCTGTTCTTGTTGGTATCCAGCTTTAATCCATGGAAGTCAGATAAGGTAGTAGTTTCAATTTTTTTTTTTTTTTGTATCTGCTGAGACTTGTTCTGTATCCAAGTATGTGGTTGATTTTAGAGAAAGTTCTGAGAAAAAAGATATATTATTTGTGTTTGAGTTAAATGTTCTGTAAACATGTTAGGTCCATTTGATCTATAACATCAGGTAGATCCATCATTTCTGTTTAGTTTTTGTCTGACTGATCTGTCTGTTGATGAAAATGGGGCACTGAAGTCTCCCTCTATCACTGTATGAGAGTAAATATATGATTTTAGTGCAGTAGTGTTTTGATGAGTGTTTAGTTAGGGTTTCTATTGCTTCACAGAGACAGCATAACTAATGATACCTCTTATAAAGAAAAACCTTTTACTGGGGCTGACTCACCGTTTTAGAGGTTTAGTCCATAACTGTCATCATGGGAAACATAAGCAGGCAGATATGGTGCTGAAGGAGCTGAGACTGCTACATCTTGATCCACAGGGAGCAGAAGGAGACCTTGAGCAACATGGGGCATAGCTTGAGCATAGGAGACCTCAAAGCCCGCCCCCAAAGTGACACACTTCCTCCAAGGCCACACTCAATCCAACAAGGCCACACCTCCTAATAGTGCCACTTCCTATTGGCCAAACATTCAGACTCATGAGTTTATGGAAACCATACGTGTCAAACCACCACACTGAGTGTGAAGTGTCTTTCTCTATCTCTTCAGACTAGTTTTGATCTGAGAACTATTTTGTCAGAAATTAAAATGGCTATACCTGCTTGCTCCTTGGATCTGTTTGTTTAGAATATCTTTTTTCATCTTTTTACACAGAGATGATGTCTATCCTTGATGTTAAGGTGTGTTTCTTGGATGCAGCAGAAAGTAAGATCCTGTTTTCAAATATATTCTGTTATTCTATGTCTTTTTATTGGGGAATTGAGAACATTAATGTTGGGAGTTATCAATAAGTGTTTATTGATTCCTGTTGATCTGTCAATGAGATGTGAGGTTTTCCCCCTCTTTTGATTTGCTGGTCTGGGATTGTTTATTCCTTATGTTTTCTTGGGCATGGTTAACCTCTTTATGTAGGCTTTGATTTTTCAAAACCTACTTTAGTAAAGGCTCTTAAATCTTTAACCTCCTTTCTAGTCTACCACCCACCATAGTTAGTGGAAAGGAAAAGTTAATAGGGCAAAAGGGGGTTGGAACTGTTTAGAAATAGCTCTTTGGGGTGATTCTAGTCTTCAGTGTTGGGATATCAGCAATTCAGTTCACATAAATCATCAGCGGTACCTTGATCCACTTGCAAGCACAATTTATGAATCAGTAATGGCAGTTCAATCCAGAAGAAACTGAGAGGCTCTGCCAATTACCCCAAATCTTTGGGAGTGGCAAGAAGCCACTAGAATATCATAAGAAATTATTTGGTGCGGTTCTGTCTATGAAGTCACAAAAAATGATGATCAGCAAAGAAGGCAAGGTGACCCAATGCCACAGTGTTGTCAGAGAAGACCAGCAAAGAATGGCAAGGAAAACCGATGTGACAGCGCCATCCACTGTCTTTGGGTTATTCTTATATCCTTTCCAAGCATCACATGTTCTCTCACGCATCCACTTTAGTAAAACATCACATGCACCCTTTCCAGGAAGCTTCCAGGAAAACACTATGTGTCTCTTCTCAGCTATGGCTACTTTGACTGATAGTTTGGCTGGGTATAGCAGTATGGGTGGCATCTGTCATCTCTTTGAGTTTGTAGAACATCTGTCCAATCCCTTCTGTCTTTTAGAATTTCAGATATTATTCTAATAGGTCTGTCTTTACATGTTATTTGTTCAGACTGGTGAGATGGCTCAGTGGTTAAGAGCACCAACTGCTCTTTCAAAGGTCCTGAGTTCAAATCCCAGCAACCACATGGTGGCTCACAAGCATCCATAACGAGATCTGATGAACTCTTCTGGAGTGTTTGAAGATAGCTACAGTGTATTTACATATAATAATAAATATTTTTAAAAGTGAAAAATAAAAAACATGTTATTTGTTCTTTTTCCCTTGCAGTTTTTGATATTTTTTCTTTGTTCTATACATTTAATGTTTTTATTATGTGCCATGGGGATTGTCTTTTCTGGTTGTGTCTTTTTGGTGTTCAGTATGGTTCTTATATCTGGATAAGAGCCTCCTTCTTTGAGTTAGGGAAATTTTCTTCTATGATTTTGTTGAAAATATTTTCTGTGCCTTTCACTTGTGTTTCTTTTCCTTCCTCTATTCCTATTATTTATAGATTTTGTTTTTCCATAGCATCCCAGATTTTCTGGATGCTTTGTGCCTTGATTTTTTTTTTTTTTTGTATTTAACATTTTCTTTGACTGACACATCCATATCTTCTACTTTGCTTCAATTTTGGAGATTTTCTATTTCACAGGTTATACTCTGTTGGGTGAGTCTCACCTAAGATTTTTGTTTGACTTCCTGAAGTTTTCATTTTCACTTTTATTTCAGTTTAGGTTTTCTTTAGTGATAATATTTCTTTTTAAAATTCTTTTATGTTTTGAATTGTTTTTTATTATTTCATTCAATTGTTTTTCTGTTTTCACAGACTTTAAGGAATTTGTTCACACCCTCTCTAAGGCCCTTGAACACATCATAATTACTGCTTTGAAGTCCTTATCTTGTGCTTCAGCTGTATTACGCTTCTCTTAACGGGATTACTGGATTTGGGGGAGGGATGTAGTCTCAGCTGTTATCAATTGCGGTTTTACTCTTGTGTCTAGGCATCTGGGCTTGGGACACTTGTGATCCTGGGTGTTGATGTCTGCTCTTGGTTTTGTTGGGTGGGTCTTCCATTTGATGGTTATTATTGGCCTCACTAGATCTTAGGAAAATGTGATTGATGACTGTGGGTTGTGCGGTAGGAGGTGCTTCTGCTGGTCAGTGGGTGGCAGAGAAGAATAGACGTGGGCTAGAAGTGGGGTTAAGGGGATCCTGTTCACATCTACAAGTGGGGTCCTCAGGGCTTTGAAGGTGTGATGGGAAGAGGTTATCTTGCAAGAATGTTACAGTAAGGCAAAAAATTTTATAGAGAGACAAGGATGAAAGGAATAGGGGACCCTGCGTCCTAGTCAAGATTTGGAGTCTCTAGTGAATGAGGTTGAGGTGGGGGAAGGGTACCAGTAGGCATGTTGTTGCTACAGTGAGGGTGGTAGAGAGATTGTAATTGAGGACAGAAAGGATATTGTGATTCACCAGAGTCCCTGCTAGATGTGGATGCTGAAGGTACCACATATAAACTATGTCTAGGTGTGTGTTTGTGTGTGTGGAGGGCAGCTGACAGGAAGTGAAGGAAGGAATGTGCTAGAATAGGGTAGCTGAGAGGGTCCATGGGAAGGAGAAATGGTATGTCTACTCCCCAGAGTGGAGGCAGGTGGAAGGACTGAGATGAGGCTGGAAAGACTGCAGTGGGGACAGGAATGAGGGTGACAGTCACCTACTGACTCCCAGTCTAGTGTGGCCACTGAGGTCCCAAAAAGAGTGTTCTAGGTACCTGCTGCTGACAGAAGGGCATGGGAGGGAGATAGCTGGGTCTACCATGAGGTTGGTGGAGTCCACTGAGAATGGAGGGAGAAGGAGGGGACCCTGCGAATGGTCTGATACAGCGGTAGGAATGAGACTGAAGCAAGAGTAATGGAGGGCAGAAAGGAGAGAGAGAGAAGGACTTACCCAAAACTCAGCCAGGTAGGGTGTGGCAGCTGGATTCCCAGGTAGAGTGTTTCTCTGCTCTTTTTATTTATTTATATCATTTTAAATTTGTTCCGAGTTTGTAAATGCCTGTCAAGTAGCATATGCACACACTAATTTATGCAATAATTATATCTAACACTATAATCCATTCCCTTATGTGTGCGTGTGTCTATGCTTCTGATTATCTCCTTCAGAAGCTGAAGTACTAAGTTTAGACATTTTAAGACCTCTCTCTCTCTCTGTCTCTCTGTCTCTGTCTCTGTCTCTCTCTCTCTCTCTCTCCTCTCTCTTGTGACAAGGTCTTGCTATGTAGTCCAAGTTCTGGAATTACAAGCTTGTACAAAGTACCTCTCACTGCTTTTGCTTCCGCGGGGGCTGGGGGGGGGGCTGCTTTATAAGACCTGTTTCTGTTGCTTTAGTTCTGATTGTTAGCGAGTTTGCATACATTTTCACATAGCTATGTGAATCTGTATTTCTCCCTTAGGAAATCATCTTTGCGCTCTTTATTTATTAAGAGCCTTAGTACAGCAATTTGTGTGTACAGGAAGGGATGTCCTAAGTAGAAAGAAACATTTTCATAGAATAATTTTATAAATCAATAAAATAAATCCTTAAACCTGCCACAATAGGGCAATACTGTTTGGAGCTGAGAGATGGCTCAGTGGTTAAGTGCATGCAGTGCTCTTAAAGGGACCTGAGGTAATTTCCTAGCACCCACATCAAGCATCTCACAACCAAGTGTGACTTCAGCTCCAGGGAGATTTCAACCCTATGACAACACCTGCACTCATCTGCACTTGTGCAAGCGTGCATGCGCGCGCACGCACACACACACACACACACTCACTATAGAGTGACCAACTTTTGACAAATAAGTAATATATTAATATTAATATTTTATCTCCAACTTATCCCACACATTTCCTGTTAGCTTTTGAGACAAAGACTAAATATGTAATCCAAGCTGGCCTCAAACTTTCTGTGCTCCTAAATGGTACTATGACAAGCATGCACCATTATATCCAGCTCCAAATCCTAAGTTTTTACTTTAAAAATTGCCAATAGATTGTTTTTCAGTAGGTGGTTTGTGCTCATCAAAAAAATAGTAAAATTAAAATTAAAAAAAAGTCGCACACATAGCGCCATCTAGTGGTAACATAATTTTCACTCACTAAAAACACTTTTTAGAACTAGTGATGTAGCTTGGTTGGTAGCATTCTTACCTAGTATGCATGAAACCCTGGGTTCAATGCTCAGCACCATACGAACCAAGCATCCTGGCACTCACCTGTATATTAAAAAATAATACATTTAGTTTTAAAACCAAGTTGACATGTCAATATATTTTATATTCACAAAAGTCAAGTTTTAAAAAACTTTTTATTTATTCTTTGTGAATTTCACATCATGCACCCCAATCCCACTCATCATCCCTTTGTATTCCCCTCTGCTCTTGCAACCTCTCCCCAAAATAAAATAAAATAAAAACTAAAATAGAAATAAATAAAACAAATCCCATCTCACTGTGGAAGTCGCAGTGTATCACAGTGTGCCACCCAGTACACCCTTTTGTCCACACATCTTTTCTTGCAAATGTTCATTGCAGTGAATCATTGGTCTGGTTTGAGGCCTCTGGAGTCTGCTACACTATCAATAGTGGATCCTCACTGGGACTCCTCTGAGATGTCCTGTTGTTGCCCTGTGTCATGGAGATCCTGTAGCGTTGGATCTAAAGGACCTGTCCCCTCACATGCTCCAGCAGTTCATAGATGGTGGATAGATGTTGGGGTGGCCAACTCAAAGTCCTGGGTCTGGGCCTGGGTGGGAGCTGAGTTGGTCAACCCACAAGGTCTCCAACACCCACACCACCAGAACCAAATCTCCAGCACTGTCCAGGTGAGGGGCGTGGCCAGCCCTGCAGAGCCCTTGGACATCTCCATGGCTCCAGGCAGCAGCCCAGACCAGGGATGTCCACAAGGGTCTGTTCATGGACACAGACCCCTGCTGCTGCAGTGCCACGGACCCATGGGCTGGGACATCGCCATGGCCTCAGGAGGCAGAGCAGGCAATCACATCAGACTGTCCCTCGCTACCGTCCAGTCTGCAGCTCAGCCTCTCTTCACTGCACACATCCTTCTGCTTCTCCTCTTCTCGCATTTCTCCGCACTTACTTGCTTTTCTTAGTGGCACCCAGGTCTCTGGGTGTCTTCTGCTCCACCCACACTTGGTGGTAGCAGGCAAGGGTCATCTCCAAAATGTCTGGGATTTAATAGCTCTGTCATATAAAATAAAATTTGTGTGTATATGTGAGGTACTGGGATTGGATTTAGGACTTTCTGCATGCGAGGTAAACACTCTACCACAGGGCCGTATCCAGGATCATATAGGCTGTATCTGTTGTCTTGTCTTTTGATACAAGGTCTTGCTATGTAGCTGTGGCTAGCCTGAAATTTGCTAGATAGGTTAGACTAGGCTGGAATCTATGGTGTCTCTTTCTCTCAAGTACAGACACCACACACACACAGAGTCAAAAATAAAGCTTTTGGTTGTTGCTTTTGTCTGCCCCCCCCCCCCAAAAAAACAGAATTTCTCTGTTGTAGCCTTAGCTGTCCTGGAATTTACTATATGAACCAAGCACGCCTTTATTCACAGAGACCACCTGCCGCTGCCTCCCAAGTGCTGGGATTAAAGACTTGCACAAACACATGGACAAAATTTTTACAATGTATCAGTCATAGTAGCCACAAGAACTCTTGGTTCCCACAAAACTCTCTATCACTCTTTTGCATATTTGACTTTGGGTAAAAGGTCTTTTTTTTTTCAGCCTTCCTTAAGAATATCAGGGATATCACTAAGGGAGTAAATACCACAGGTGTCATACTTATCCACTACTGGGACACACTCTTTATCCAGAAGGTTGTGGATATGCATGATAAAACTGCAGCCTCTGGTTTATGTGTCTGTGTGCATCACATGTGTACAGAGGACAGAGGTGCCCACAGAGGACAGAAGAGGGCATCAGACGCCCTGGTGTTGGAGTTACAGGCATTTATAAGTAACCAGACTCCATGCTGGGAATCACGTTCAAGTCTTCTGTAGGAGCAGCAAGCACTTTTAACCTCTGAACATCTCTTGAGCCCCTCCAGTCACTATTTTCCCCCTTGCTTAGATATTTAATGTTGTTCTAGGCTTAGCTTCAGGCAAAGAATGCCTGAATTAGGAACGTGGAGAATAGCAACAGAAAATTGCTGTTGCGGTGCCCTGAATCTACTTAGACTTGACAAAAATCATAATCTATGTAGACAGGAGATCTGTGGCTGTCCAGTCACTGAGAACTCACAGCTTAGATAGAACACAGTTTATCATCAGGTGATAATTTCCTTTCCATGATTCCTTTTTAGAACTCTATTGTTTTAGTTTATTTGTCTAAGTTTTTCTGGGTTTCTCAATTTCATCATGGTTGGCTTTCCAACTGAACTGGGAACTCTTCAGGGTGTGTGTGGGGGGAATACAACCTGGATCTGTTCTCGAAGACCCCCAAGAGGATCATATCATGAGCATGTGTGTGGACCATATGATAAAGCTTGCTGAAGATCAGGAAGACCCAGTATCTCTGGCAAACCTGAGTGTACATGGTCCTGGAGCATTTGGATAAAGAAACAGTCAGTAACTGTTATGACAAAGGTCAGGAAGTGTTGCTTCAGATTTCTGTTTACCCTTGGGCAATGATTTAAAAGAAACACAATCTCTTTGAAAACTGCTCAGATTTGTATGGTCTCCAATTTATAATTCATATTTTGGGAAGGGATTCCCTTTGGGGAATTACATAATCATAACTTGTTTTTGACAAAGAATAAAAAAACTAATGGAAGTCTTTCCTAAAGTCTTTATTCTGAAAAAAAATTAAACACCCAGAGAAGTTAGAAGGAGGAGACCAAGCTCAGGATGTAGGCCTGCGAACAGTGCTTGCTGAACACGTCTGAGATCCTGGATTCAGTCCCGAGTACCAGAAACCAATACATTTAAGTACCGCTAATCTGTGTAACTATTTAAAAAGCATTTTCATTTATTATGTGTTGGGTGGGCAGGGCAGACACATATCATAGCACAGGTGTAGATATCAGAGGACATCTTTTTATAAAAACATATTTATTTATGTATTTTATGTATGTGAGTACTCTGTCTTCATGCACACCAGAAGAGCGCACACGGATGGTGGTGAGCCACCATGTGTTGCTGAGATTTGAACTCGGGACCTCTGGAAGAGCAGCCAGTGTTTTTAACCACTGAGCCATCTCTCCATACCCCTCTGTATAACTATTACTATCCATTATTAACATGCCACAATAAACAGAACCACCCACCTACATTTAGCTAGGAAGGATTAACAATCTTCATCTAGCCGTGTTTTGTTGTTGTTTTGTTTTTGGATTCTTTGTTCATTTGTTTATTTGAGGCATGGTCTCTCTTCACAGCACTGACGGTCCTGGAATTCACTATGTAGATTATGCATGCTTCAAAATCACGGAGATCTGCCTGCCTCTGCCTCCTAGTATTGGTATTAAAGATGTGCACCATCATGCCTGACTTCTAACCATATTTCTGAACCACTGAAAATAAGTTGTAAATTGTCATGACATTTAAAAAAAGAGCTGTATTGTCCTTCCAAGCTACATTGTTACACCTAAGACAATGCCCTGCTCAAACCTAAATGTTAATAATGGTCCCAAGAGTGTGTATTACACGTTTTAAAAATCATGATCTATTTAACATTTATGTTGATACATTATAAATGACTCTGCTGTTGGTGAAGTTCTCATCTACTGACACAATGTTCCAATGTGCATGACTATCCTGTTTGTCACATGAAGGGGAGGGTTTCATTGTGATGGAAAATGTAAAGTGGAGTGTTTATCTCTGAATACTTTGATAGATGTTTTTAAAAGATTTATTAATTTATTTTATGTATATGAATATACTGTAGCTGTATAGATGCTTATGAGCCATCATGTGGCTGCTGGGACTTGAACTCAGGGCCTCCGCTCACTTGACCCTACACTTTGATAGATTTTAATGATCTGCCATTACAGTCACCAAACCTTGACTAGTTCTAGGAACTAATTAACTGTGGGATCAATGGAATGGAATCCTTTTCCAATCTTGGGGTGACGGTGTGTGAGAGCACGGTGGGAAGGTACTTGAGTTCTTGTTAGAATGTTTCAAGACAGCCTCACTGACTTCTCTAGACATTTGAGTGGGTGCGTTTGACAGGGCTAACATTAGCTTCCTAAAGACACATGGTGCAGTACAACAAACACAGTTTATGTTGCTCGTACCTGTTCACCATATTGTGCTCGTTGTACGTGGATGTATGCAAGTGTATGTGTGCATGTGTGTGTGTGTGCATGTGTGTGCATGTGTGTGCAATGAGTGTGCCCCAGAATGCAAGTAAGTAGACTATAGGATGACATCGGGTCAGGATCTTTCTCTGCCACTCACCACCTTGTTTGTTTGTTTGTTTGTTTAAAAGAGTCATTCGTCCTAGAGGTAGACTGGGTATTTAACAATCCCAGGTGCCCTGGGACCCACCTCCCTGCACCTCCCCAGCGCTGGGATTACAGGCTCATCCTATCCGCAGCTTTCTTGTGGTTGTTACAGATCTGAGCGCAGGTCCTCATGCTAGCACAGCAAGAGCTTCACCCCCTCCTCATCTCTCTAGTCCCAAATTTTGTTTGAACATTTTACATGGCTCTTAATTAACATCAGGGGGAAAAGAGTTTCCTATGTGTCCTGTTTAGCTACAGCATGTATTAAATCTGGATACCAAACTAGCCAGTACCAGTACCAAACGTAAGTATCCAGACAATTTCTCTTGTCTTTTTTCGGGTCATAGAATTTTAAGAACCCAGAGTCACATAAAAATACAGAAATAAACAGTGATCATCTTTGAGCCTCCCCATCTCTGGCAAGACATTGCGAGTGAGTGTTGCAATGGGGGTCACAGACCCACAGTTTCACCAGATTTTGATCCACGGGTTGGTGAATACTCTTTGATGGGAATGTAGTCCTTCCTGTCATTCACTGACCTAAAGCGTTTTCTGATTTTGGGGAGTCAGTTTTCTGTGGATTATAAAAAAATCCACATTTGTACTTTAGAAGAGACAGACAATTGAGGAGAGTAATTCTCAAATCACAAATATGATTTTCATGACCCAGAAGAGGAGAATCTCAACTCCGAGTTCCCATGTTGAACAATGGTTATAGCAATCCTGCACAGATGCTCACAGGGCTCCCTTCCAGCTATTAGCTGAGCTGCTTAAATAGCCACCCCACTTTGCCATCATCCCCCAGTGTCTCAGTTACATTTCTATTGCTATGACAAAACACCATGACCTAAACAACTTATAAAGAAATCATTTAGTTTGGGGGCCCGTGATTCCAGAGAGTGAGTCTGTGACCATGGTGGGAGGTTTGGCATAGGCTTTGAAACCCTGAAGACCATGTAAAGTAACACATCTCCTCCAACAAGGCCACACCTCCTAATCGTTGGTTCTTTCTTTGCATTGCTAATTGTACAAAATAGCCAATACTTCAAAAAATAAAAATAAAATAAAATAAACAAAACAAAAAACCAGCTGGGCTTGGTGGCACCAGCCTATGACAAACAAACAAAACCTCAACTTGATATTACCGAATCTTTCTCCCTTTCTTTAACTACACACCCAGGAAGCAAAGAGGCCTGCTGGGCTTGGTGCTGCAGGCCTTTAATCCCAGCACTTGGGAGGCAGAGGCAGGTGGGGCTCTGTGAGTTTGAGCCCAGCCTAGTCTACAGAGTTTCAGGAGGGCTGTTCGAGAAACCCTGACTCAAAAAAACCAACAAGAGAAAAAAAGGCCAAGTCTCTTGGCTGTGTAGCCCCAGGCAGCATGCAGGCTAGGTGAGACTTTAGTGAGATCTGTGTTTGTTCCTGCCTGTCAGAATTCAGCCTCCAATACTTAACTCCATTTTTCCTCTGCACAATGATATGCTCAATAACTAAAACATTAACCCAGTCTTGGAGCATAGAACAGTGGTAGAATGGTTATCCAGCCAATGTCAGGCCCTGGGGCCAGTCCACTAAACAAAACAAAGCACAACAAAACAACTCAACATTTCACTTTTGCTGAAGCTTTTGACCCAAATGACAAAGCATGTTTTCAGATGAACGTGTTCCTATGGCTTGGCCGTTTAAGTTTGTCCTTCCACAGGTCCACACACAGAAGGTTTAGTTCTCAGCTTCATAGTGTCAGAGATGGTGACAAGCTTTAAGAAGCCAGGCCTCCTCATCAGAGAGGGAATGAAGAACACAGGAGATAGAGACTGGTTAGGCAGCTTAGGGGATAAAAGACCCCAAAGAGAAGCAATCAGGTTTCTTCTTGGCTAACAGCCAGTGTGAGACCCAACCAGGAAAAAATATACATTGCAGGTTAAGAGTTCTGTTTGCAGCTAAGAATATGTTCCTGTTGCTCTTATGTTTATCAGACCCATTTGCACTGAATGCGCCTGATCACACGTGGGTGAGAGGTATGTGGTCTGAAAATATGTCAGGATGTACGCTTGCCTCTGATTAGATCTGATGGGAAATATGGTACCTCTGTGGTTTTGCCTTTTTAAGCTGCTACAAAACCAGACATGACTAAAGCCCATCTTTTTGGCAAGTTTTTAATTAAATTTTGCTTCAAATTTTGACTAAAAATTGTGATAGCAATCTTTTTTTGTTTATTTGTTTGTTTGTTTTTTGAGACAGGGTTTCTCTGTGTAGCCCTGGCTGTCCTAGAACTCACTCTGTAGACCAGGCTGGCCTTGAACTCAGAAATCCGCCTGCCTCTGCCTCCCAAGTGCTGGGATTACAGGTGTGCGCCACCACTGCCCGGCCAGCAATCTTTTTTTTTATGCTTAGATCCTTTTTAATTTTTTTTATTAGATATATTCTTTATTTGCATTTCAAATGTTGTCCCCTTTCCTGGCTCCCCCCTGCCCCTGGAAAATCCCATAAGCCATATCCTCTCCCCCTGTTCCCCAACCAACCCTCTCCCGCTTCCCTGTCCTGGTATTTCTCTACACTATGACATTGAGCCTTTCCAGGACCAAGGGCCTCTCCTCCCTTTGGTGTCTAACACAGCCATCTTCTGCTGTCTATGTATCTGGAGCCACGGGTCCCTCCATCTGAGCACTCTTTGGTTGATGGTTTAGACCCTGGGAGCTCTGGGAGTACTGGGTAGCTCATATTGTTCCTCTTATGATGCTGCAAACCCCTTCATTTCCTTGGTCCTTTCTCTAGCTTCTCCACTGGGGACCCTGTGCTCAGTTCAATGGCTGGCTGAGAGTGTCCTCCTCTATATTTCTCATGCACTAGCAGAGCCTCCCAGGTGACAGCTATATCTGGCTCCGGTCAGCAAGCACTTGTGGGCATCAATAATTGTGTCTGGGTTTTGTAACTATATTTGTGATGGATCCCTAGGTGGGGTAGTCTCAGGATGGTCTTTCCCTCAGATCCTGCTCCATGCTCTGTCTCTGTATCTCCTTCTGTGGGTATTTTGTTCCCCCTTCTACAAAAGACCAGAGTATCCATACTTTGTTCTTCCTCCTTCTTGGACATCATTTGATATGTGAAATATGTCTTGGGTATTCCAAGCTTCTGGGCTAATATCCACTTATCAGTGAGTGCATACCATGTGTGTTCTTTTGTGATTGGGTTACCTCACTGTACTGGCTGGTTTTGTGTATCAACTTGACACAGGCTGGAGTTATCACAGAGAAAGGAGCTTCAGTTGGGGAAGTGCCTCCATGAGATCCATCTGTGGGGCATTTTCTCAATTAGCGATCAAGGGGGAGGGCCCCTTGTGGGTGGTACCACCTTTGTGCTGGTGTTCTTGTGTTCTATAAAAGAGCAGGCTGAACAAGCCAGGGAAAGCAAGCCAGTAAGGAACATCCCTCCATGGCCTCTGCATCAGCTCCTGCTTCCTGACCTGCTTGAGTTCCAGTCCTGACTTCCTTTAGTGATGAACTGCAACATGGAAGTGTAAGCTCAATAAACCCTTTCCTCCCCAACTTGCTTCTTGGTCATGATGTTTGTGCAGGAATAGAAACCCTGACAAAGACACTCACTCAGGATGATATTTTCTGTCCTTTCCCCCACAGCATTGAGCTGGCTGGCAGCCCCCACTTTTCCGCTGGTGTTATCTCCCCAGCCCTTGTTCCTTGGGAACAATACGGTGCTTTCACCTTGAAGACCAGGCTGCCTCAGGGCAGTCTCACCTGGAGACCAGCAGAGACCCGCTAGACTTGAAGCAGGCGACCTGCTCCTTGATGTGTGTGTGTGTGTGGGGGGGGCAGGGTTGTTTTCTAAAGACTATATATTTTGGCTAAATAATAGTAAAGTCAGTCTCTATCGGCAACTGTCATCTTGACTCAATTCTCTTTTGTCCCCTTCCCGTTTATCCCCAGAATTCTCTTCCAGGTATCCGGTTCACATGTGGCTGCGGGCAGCTACAATTTTCCAGTTCCATCCATTTGTCTAAGAATTTCATGAAATCATTGTTTTTAATAGCTGCATAGTATTCCATTGTGTAAATATCCCATATTTTCTGTATCATTCCTCAGTTGAGGGACATCTGGGTTCTTTATAGCTTCTGGCTATTATAAATAGGGCTGCAATGAACATAGCATGTATCTGTATTACATGCTGGAGAATCCTCTGGATATATGCCCAGGAGTGGTATAACAGGGTCCTCTGGTAGTATTATGCCCAGTTTTCTGAGGAACCTCCAAAATGATTTCCAGTGGTTGTACCAGCTTGCAATCCCACCATCAGTGGAGGAGTATTCGTCTTTTTCCACATTCTCGCCAGCACCTGCTGTTGCCTGAGTTTTTGATCTTAGCCATTCTGACCGGTGTAAGGTGAAATCTCAGGGTTGTTTTGATTTGCATTTCCCTGATGACTAAGGATGTTGAACATTTCTTTAGGTGCTTCTCAGCCATTTAATATTCCTCAGGTGAAAAGTCTTTGTTTAGCTCCGTAGCCCATTTTTAAATAGGGTTATTTGGTTCTCGGTAGTCTAACTTCTTGAGTTCTTTGTATATTAGCCCTCTGTCAGATGTAGGGTTGGTAAAGATCTTTTCCCAATTTGTTCGTTGCCATTTTGTCCTTTTGACAGTGTCCTTTGCCTTACAGAAAGTCAGTAATTTTATGACGTCTCATTTATCAATTTTTGATCTTAGAGTGTAGGCTATTGGTGTTCTGTTCAGGAAAAATTCCCCTATGCCTATGTGTTCAAGGCTCTTCCCCAGTTTCTTTTCTAGTAGTTTCAGTGTGTCTGGGTTTTCTAGTAGGTTCAGTGTGTGGAGGTCCTTGATCCACTTGGACTTGAGCTTAGTACAAGGAGTTAAGAATGGATCGATTTGCATTCTTCTGCATGCTAGTCGCCTTTATTTTCTATATTCTTTGTTTACATTCCAAATGATTTCCCCTTTCCCAGTTCCCCCTTCCCCATATGTCCTATAAACCTTCTTCTCTCCACCCATTCTCCAACCACCTCTCTCCTTTTTCTCTGTCCTCTTAAGGAGAGGGTTCTGATCCTGGAAAGGCTTGATCTAGCATTGGAGGGGAGTACCATGCAGTTTTTAACACTATTGCTCTGTAGTACTGCTTGAGGTCTGGGATACTGATTCTCCCAGAAGTTCTTTTGTTGTTGAGAATAGTTTTTAGTATCCTGGGTTTTTTGTTATTCCAGATGAATTTGAGAATTGCTTTTTCTAACTCTATGAAGAATTGAGTTGGAATTTTGATGGGGATTGCGTTGAATCTGTAGATTGCTGTTTTCCAGCCTTTTACTCTGAGGTAGTGTTTGTCTTTGACACTGAGATGCGTTTCCTGTATGTAGCAAAATGTAGGGTCCTGTTTTTGTATCCAGTCTGTTAGTCTATGTCTTTTTATTGGAGAATTGAGTCCATTAATGTTAAGAGATGTTGTTGCTTCTTGTTATTTTTGATGTTATTTTTATGTTTGAGTGGTTATCTTCTTTTGGGTTTGTTGAAAGAAGATTACTATCTTGCTTTTTCTAGGGTGTTGTTGCCCTCCTTATATTGGCGTTTTCCATCTATTATACTTTGTAGGGCTGGATTTGGGGAAAGATATTGTGTAAATTTGGTTTTATCATGGAATATCTTGGTTTCTTCATCTATGGTGATTGAGAGTTTTGCTGGGTATAGTAATCTTGGCAGGCATTTGTGTTCTCTTAGAGTCTGTATGAGATATGCCCAAGATCTTCTTGCTTTCATGGTCTCGGGGTGAGAAGTCTGGTGTAATTCTGATAGGTCTTCCTTTATATGTTACTTGGCCTTTTTTTTCTTACTGCTTTTAATATTCTTTCTTTGTTTTGGTGTTTTGATTATTATGTGATGGGAGGTATTTCTGTTCTGGTCCAGTCTGGAGTTCTGTAGGTTTCTTGTATGTTCATGGGCATCTCTCTCTTTAGCTTAGGGAAGTTTTCTTCTATAATTTTGTTGAAGATATTTACTGGCTCTTTAAGTTGTAAATCTTTGTTCTCTTCTATACCTATAACCCTTAGGTTTGTTCTTCTCATTGTGTCCTGGATCTTCTGAATATTTTGGGTTACAAGGGTTTTTTTTGTTTTTGTTTTTTAAGAATTATTTAGGCCGGGCGGTGGTGGCACACGCCTGTAATCCCAGTACTCTGGGAGGCAGAGGCAGGCGGATTTCTGAGTTGAAGCCAGCCTGGTCTACAGAGTGAGTTCCAGGACAGCCAGGGCTATACAGAGAAGCCCTGTCTCGAAAAAACTAAATCCAAAAAAACCAAATATATATATATATATATTATATGTAAGTACACTGTAGCTGTCTTCAGACACCCCAGAAGAGGGCATCAGATCTCATTAAGGATGGTTGTGAGCCACCATGTGGTTGCTAGGATTTGAACTCAGGACCTTTGGAAGAGCAGTCAGTGCTCTTAACCACTGAGCCATCTCTCCAGCCCAAGGGTTACAAGGTTTTTGCATTTTGCATTTTCTTTGATTGTTGAATCAATGCTTTCTATGGTATTTCCAGCACCTGAGATTCTTTCTTCTACCTCTTGTATTCTGTTGTTGATGTTTGCATCTATGACTCCTGATTTCTTTCCAAGATTTTCTATCTCCAGAGTTGTCTCCCTTTGTGATTTCTTAGTTGTTTCTTCTTCCACTTTTAGATCCTGGATGGTTTTTTCAGTTCCTTCACTTGTTTGTTTGTATTTTCCTGTAATTCTTTAAGAGGTTTTTGTGTTTCCTCTTTAAGTGCTTCTACCTGTTGACTCATGTTCTCCTGTACTTTTTTAAGGGAGTTATTTATGTCCTTCTTCAAATCCTCTATCAGCACCATGAGATGTGATTTTAAATCCAGATCATGCTTTTCTGGTGTGTTGGGGTATCCAGGACCTGATGTTGTGGGAGAACTGGGTTCAGATGGTGCCATGTTGCCTTGGTTTCTGTCGATAATGTTCTTGCATTTGCCTTTTACCATCTGGTTATCTCTGGTGTTAGCTGGTGTTGCTGTCTCTGACTGTGGCTTGTCTGTCCTGCAAGCCTTTGTATCTGTGCTCCTGGGAGATCCATTCTCTCTGTGTACACCGATATGTAGGTATTCCTGCGAGATCCACTGTCTTGTGGTTGTATTTGGGTATGTAGCTCTGTGACCCTGATCAGCTCTGGGTGCAGATGGTAATCAGAAGACTCCTGTCCCAGGCTGCTCCCAGGCTCTTGTGTCCTCAGGGTTTCTGGCTGCTTCCTCTGAGTAGCAGGGGTGGTCCTACCTGTGCTGTCTGGTCTCTCTGCATTCCTGAGTGTTTAGCTACATCTGTGTGTCACTTGGATATGGTGCACGGTGGCAGAGGGTGGTCCCAAGCCAGAGACAAAAACCGGAGGGCTTCCACCAGAGGGTTCTGGGTGTGATCCTCTGAGCAGCGGGGGTGGTTCTACCTGTGCAGGCAGGCCCCTCTGTACTCCTGGGTGGTTAAGCTGTCTCCCTGCCCCACTTGGGTATGGCGCTCTGTGCCCTGCGGTAGCAACTTATTCTTTCCCAGTGAGATTAACAGTAAACATGTCCTCAGACCACTTGGGAAAGGCCAGGGATGCCAAAACTGTTTCAGGGTCTGATTGCTAATCTGGTGCCTAAAGGATTCTAGAGTTACCTCTTTACAAAGAGTTGTTAGAGCAGCAATAAAGGCCCATTAAAACAAAACAAAAAAACTCTTGGTCTGCTGGACAAATGGCTCAGTAATTAAGAGGACCCAAGCTCAATTCTCAGCACTTACGTGGCAGCTCACAACTTTCTGTAACTCCAGTTCTAGATGCTCTGACACCCCCACACTGACATACTTGAAGGCAAAACACCAACACACATAACCTAAATAAGTAAATTGCTTTTCAAAAAAAGACTTCAAAGTCAGGTAGTGGTAGTAGATACCTTTGATCCTAGGACTTGGGAGGCAGAGGCAGGTGCATCTCTATAAATTCGAAGCTGAGGACAGCCTGGACTACAGAGCTAGTTCCAGGACCAAAACAAAACAACAAAAGCAAAAAGAAAGGAGGGGAAGAGGAGGAAGAAAGAGAAACTGGCAGTTCACACTCTCACCCTGCACACTTTGGGGGTTTCACACTCTCACCTGTACACTCTGGGGGGCTCACACTCTCACCCCATACACTCTGGGGATTCATACTCTCACCCCGCACATTCTGGGGGTTCACATTCTCCCCCCAAACACTCTGGGGGTTCACACTCTCGCCCCACGTACTTTTGGAGTTCACACTCTCACCCCACACACTGAGGATTCACACTCTGACCCTGCACATTCTGGGGGTTCACATTCTCACCCCACACACTCTGGGGGTTCACACTCTCACCCCGCAGACTCTGGGGGTTCACATTCTCACCCCACACACTCGGGATTCACACTCTGACCCTGCACATTCTCGGGGTTCACATTCTCACCCCACACACTCTGGGGGTTCACACTCTCACCCCGCAGACTCTGGGGGTTCACATTCTCACCCCACACACTCGGGATTCACACTCTGACCCTGCACATTCTGGGGGTTCACATTCTCACCCCATACACTCTGGGGGTTCACACTCTCACCCCACACACTCTGGAGGGCCCACATTCTCACCCCACATACTCTGGGGGTTCACATTCTCACCCCACACACTCTGAGGGTTCACATTTTTACCCCACACACTCTGGGGGTTCACACTCTCACCCCGCAAACTCTGGGGGTTCACATTCTCACCCCACACACTCTAGGGATTCACACTTTGACCCCGCACATTCTAGGGGTTCACATTCTCACCCCATACACTCTGGGGGTTCACACTCTCACCCCACACACTCTGGGGGTCCACATTCTCACCCCGCACACTCTGGGGGCTCACACTCTCACTGCGCACACTCTGGGGATCCACATTCTCACCGTGCACACTTTGTGTGCTCACACTCTCACTGCGCACACTCTGGGGGCTCACACTCTCACTGCACACACTCTGGGGGCTCACACTCTCACTGCACACACTCTGGGGGCTCACACTCTCACTGCACACACTCTGGGGGCTCACACTCTCACTGCTCACACTCTGGGGGCTCACTCTCACTGCGCACACTCTGGGGGCTCACACTCTCACTGCACACACTCTGGGGGCTCACACTCTCACTGCTCACACTCTGGGGGCTCACTCTCACTGCGCACACTCTGGGGGCTCACACTCTCACTGCGCACACTCTGGGGGCTCACACTCTCACTGCGTACACTCTGGGGGCTCACGCTCTCACTGCTCACACTCTGGGGGCTCACACTCTCACTGCTCACACTCTGGGGGCTCACACTCTCACTGCTCACACTCTGGGGGCTCACACTCTCACTGCTCACACTCTGGGGGCTCACACTCTCACCCTGCACACTCTGCCACACTCTGCTGCTGCTCCTCATTCCACCTTCAGCTGTGGGACTGTGGGAACCTCCCTGCGGCAAGTGCTGAGGTAGACAAAAAGCCAAGCTTACTGAGTGGAGGTGTCACAAGCAGTTGGTGAAGGATTCTTTTACTCTGTTCAGGTAGAAATCAACAACAAGGAAGAAACATGCTCCTTCGTGTTTGAAGCTTCAAGCACTGCCTGGCAGTAGCTTGTGAGCTAAGCTCACAAACCCCGGTGTTTATGACTCTAGGGTCGGAGGAGTACCGGTGCCCGTGGTTCCAGGTCTTAAAAGGCGGAGACTAGCTACCCAGGCATGAAGAAAGGCCAACTGGAAGCCAGCCTGGGAGGAGATCCTGCCCCCAAAATAAGGAAGCAAGAGCACTAGCTGCTCTTGCCATGGACCCAAGCTGGATTCCCAGCACCACAATGTACAGTTGGGTGGCATTGTCATGACATTGATGTGAGACTGTCACACATCTACAGCTAGGGTTATATGTCTTTCTGCTGCAACAGAGGTCTAGACAAGATACAGATATGCAGAGAAAGACCTCCCAGATCTATACAGGAGACATGTGAGTCTCTGGCTAAGTAACAATCTTTGCAGTCCTAAAGTGGATCTCTGTGAGGCTGAGTATATGACCGGTACTAAAGTATGGTCCTCGGAGCACACAGAGGCCATGAGGGGTTCAGAGCCTACACGACCCGAAGAGAGAACTCATGAGGCCACAGAGAGCCGCCAGTAGGAAGCTGAGCAATACTAATCTAGCCCTATTGCAGTAAACGCAATTCCAGTCATCCGCAACAGAGCTAAACACCAACTTTGTGGCCAAAACACGGTGGCACATGCATTCAGAGCTGAAGAGGGAAGAGCACACGTGTCTGGAGCGTCTGGATTGAAAGCCCTGCTCAATTAACAATAACAAAAAACAAATCCTCAGAATCCTCTAGATGACCCACAAGTAAACTAATCACTCACCTGATTATCAAAAAAAGCCTTTCAAAACTCTATAAAAGTAAGAATATTCAAAAACAGTATAATACTTATAAGGTCTGATATCCAGTATAAAATTACTAGAACCATAAGATTTTATATATATGTATATATATGTAAAATTATATGATAGTTAGAAAGCAAATTATATATACACACACATATAAATTTATAAATGTTGGGACTGGAGAGATGGCTCAGTGGTTAAGAGTTCTGGTGTTCTTCCAGAGAACCCAGGTTCAATTCCCAGCATCCACATGGCGGCTCACAAGTGTTCGTAATTACAGTTCCAAGAGCTCTAACACCCTCACACAGACAAAACTTAAATAAAATATTTTAAAATTATATATATGCATATATGTATATATACACATGTATATGTGTCTGTATGCATATACATAACTTTTTCTTTATTTGAGACAGGCCCTCATGTAGCACAGGCTGGCCTCAAACTTGATATGTAGCTGAGGCTGACCTTGAATTCCTAACTCTCCTTTCTCTACCTTTCAAGCACTAGGATTGTAAGTTCGAGCCACCATGCCTGATTCAAAATTATGAATCTTTAGTACTTAATAATATGTAAGATACAATGCTCAACTACATAGTTATATTCCTTTTTCACTTTGTCTCACCTTAAGTACTAATGGCACCAAGTAGAAAATAACACTTGGTTTAGGTATGGGGCAGAAACCACCTGGAAGATATGACGAGGGTACTTGATACATAGGCACATGTTACTTCTTTGTTGTTGTTGTTTTTTAAAGATTTTGTTTTGTTTTGTTTTTTGTTTGTGTTTTGGTTTGGTTTTTTTTTTTTTTTTTCCGAGACAGGTTTTTTTTTTCTGTATAGCCCTGGCTGTCCTAGAACTCACTCTGTAGACCAGGCTGGTCTCGAACTCAGAAATCCACCTGCCTCTGCCTCCCAAGTGCTGGGATTAAAGGCGTGCTCCACCACCGCCCAAGATTTATTTTTCATTATATGTAAATACACTGTAGCTGTCTTCAGACACTCCAGAAGAGGGCATCAAATCTTGTTATGGATGGTTGTAAGCCACCATGTGGTTGCTGGGATTTGAATTCAGGACCTTTGGAAGAACAGTCAGTGTTCTTAACCACTCCAGCCCAACCAAGGCAACTTTTATAAGGACAACATTTAATTGGGGCTGGCTTGTAGGTTCAGAGGTTTGGTTCATTATCATCAAAGCAGGAATGTGGCAGCATCCAGGCAGGCATGGTGCAGGAGGAGCTGAGAGTTCTACATCTTCATCTGAAGGCTGCTAGCAGAATACTGGCTTCCAGGCAGCTAGGATGAGGGTCTTAAAGCCCACACCCACAGTGACACACCTACTCCAACAGGGCCAAACCTCCTAATACTGCCACTCCCTGGGCCGAGCATATACAAACCATCACAATAGACTGAGGAGGGATTTAAGGGTCTTAAACCTTTCTTCTAAGAGGCATCATGATAAAGAGCCTTAGTTTGGGCCACGGGTTGGTGGCACACACCTTTAGTGCTAGCTTTTAGTCCTAGCACTTGGGAGGCAGAGGTAGGCAGATCTCTGAGATTGAGGTTAGCCTGGTCTACAGAGTGAGTTCAAGGACAGCCAGTGCTACACAGAGAAACCCTGTCTTAGAAAAACACAACACAACAACAACAAGAGCTGTAATTTTGGAGGTTGCTTTTTGAGTTTCTAATTTTTATTTTCCTCCTGACCTGACTTTGAAACAAGATCTGCTATTTACTTCTTTTGTGATCTTGACCAAGTTTCCAAGTCCGTGACTCTCAGTTTGGCATTAATACAATTGATATAACAAAAGCTACTTTGTGTGGACCGGGCACTATCTAAAACTGCCCCGTGCTTGCTAAATGAGAGCTCTTATTCTGGGGACCCCATGAGACCTGGTTCCCGTTACTACCAAGTACGAGCTGGTTGTTGATGAAACGGAATCTGAGTTATGAACTAGGTCTAAACGAGTCTCCGTTATACATATCAGAATCTCCAGTACCTACGAAGGAAAACTAATCATCTTTGAACAGTGTCTAGTAAGTGAGTTTTGCATCTTCAGGTACAAGCGGGCAGTTCTTAGAGACTATACAATTGCTGACGTCAACACCATCTAGTTATTTCATGTGGCTCTCCCATCTCAGGTCTGACTCCCCCCATTACCCTTCATCCTGGCATGAGCTCTCCTGAGTATAGCATGTTAAGTCTTTGCCCCAGGCTATGCTAGGGAAAACCTAAGCTAAAACTGGAGCCTGCTTAATCTCACTGAAAACAGTTAGCAGATGATGCCTCAGGCCTTTGCCCATGAGCTTCGGGCCTTACCCCTGCCAACCCCACATCTGCCCCCTCGGCTGGGAGCTTCATCACCCTCAACCGCCATGTTCTTCTGTTCTGTCTGACTTGTTGTCTTTTCACTTTCTTTCTTAAATTTTACACACACAGACAAGAGTATGGATACCAAAAGGCCTCAGGACTTCGCTCTAGAATTCTCTGTGTAGATGAGGGCTCAGAATCGCAGCAATCCTTCTGCCTCCTGCGGGCTGGGATGATGTACCAGGATACCTGACTTCCTTTGTTTCACAGAGATGTCATTCAGTCCTGGCTGACCTCAAACTCACTACTGTAGTCAACTGACCTCGAACCCCTGATCTTCCTTTTTCCATCCTCCGGGAGGCTGGGGTTACAGGTGTGTGCCATCACAGTCAGGTAGCTTTCTTTGTGTGTGTTTGTTTATGATTTAGCTTCTATAAAAGTTAAATATTTTTGAGATGTTATTGTACAGTGTAGCTCCGGCTTGTCCCATATTTGCAATCTCCTGCCTCTGTGCCTGGAGTGCTGGGATTACAAGTGTCCCACACCCAACAGCCAGTTCCTGATGGGGGCAGATGTTTCCCTGAGGTTTAGACACACTTGTAATTAATCCTCCTTTTAGAAGGTTGAAAAAGGAAGACAGGGAGCTCAAAGTCTTCTTTGACCAAAGTGATAGTGAGTTTGAGGTCAGCCAAGAGTAAGTGACACCCTGTGTTAAACAAATTTATGGTGAATCAAGGTCAAAAATACTAAATAGAACTTTCTAAACATAAGCAACTTATAAATTTTAAATCACACCCTGACTGACACTATAATATACTATCTGTATATTATCTGCATGGTACTGTCTGCCAGTGGCACCTGATTCTGCCCTGGAGGTGAATCTGCTAACCAGCTAGGCCCTGTGAGAGTCAAAGTTACCGTGTGAGTTTCTCTGTGCCTAAGAAGTCCTTGAATCAAAAATGTCTCTAGCCTGTAAGCCCCTTGCCCAACGACAGATACTCCCTGAAATGCTGGAGGCTGTTGTTTATGAGAGGTAACTAGCCACACGTTCTCACTCCCCTAAACATGTTTATTTGACCCAACTACACCAGATGTGATCACATGGAGGTGGGAGGTACCTGAGCAGGAAATATGTCAGGATGTACACTTGACCCTGATTGGATGGGGGGAGGCAGTGGGTTACACAGGCAGGAAGTGAGTTTAGACCTTTGCTTGCCCCTGATTGGACCTGATGAGAAATATGGTAGCTCTGTGGTTTTGCCTTTTAATCCTCTGCAAAACATGGCTGGTGGCCCTTTCCTGGGGACTCCAGAATGGTCCTGGCCAGAGCTCATCCTCCTGGCCAGTGTTTAATTAAAGCTTGCTTCAAATTTACCTCAAAACTGTGGTCGTGGTCTTATTCTTGACCAGTGGGATTAACAGCCCTTCTTCCTTTAGCTTCATGGAGCTATAGCTGCTGTGCTCAACAAGGTTTTATTTTACTTAATAATGACACCAAGAGTGGCCCTGCTGGCAATTCGGATATGTCAGAGAGAAGCCATAACGTACAGTCTGCCTCCCTAGGGATGACTTAGCACGGGTACTTACCGCCAAGCCTGAGAACGTTGTAGTATCAGGAGTCTGTCAGGGCTGCTCACCGATGACAGGTAGGAAGCAGACAGACATGGCCGAGAACACGCCACAGCCCCCAGTCACCTTCCTCCAGATGTGCCCACCCTCCCGCAGTCTCACTACTTCCCCAGGCAGCACGGCCAAACAGACACAAGCATTTCACACAGGTGCCTGTGGGGAGCTTTCCTATTCAAGCCGTGTCATGGAGCGATGTGTGGAAGGTTCCTGAGCATTTGCACTTCTTTGCTGTTGTTTTGAGACAGGGTTTCTCTGTGTAGCTTGGTTGTCCTGGAACTCACTCTGTAGACCAGGTTGACCTCGAACTCACAGAGATCCACCTTCCTCTGCCTTCCTAGTACTGGGATTAAAGATATGTGCCACCGCAGTTTGGCAAGCATTAGACCTCTTGTCTTGCTGGGCTTGGGGTGGACAGCCCCGCCTGCACCAGCCCACCAGCTCTGCAATCTCCTATCCGAAAGGTTTAACACAGCCTGAGCTCCAGGTCCCGTCTCCTAAGTCCTAGGGTTGAATGGGCTGCAACTTCCAACCCTGTCATCCTCTAAGCACTGGCTCTTTCTGTAAACCAGCCCCAAGCTGAACTATTACAGCAGTATCATACCACGTCATGAGACGCCTGTCTCATTAGAATACACTCCAGAGTGAGCCAAAGGGAACTGGTAGGACAGCATCGACCCAGGAAATGAACCGGTTAAACAAAAGAGGGACACGGCTGCTCCTAGGTCTGGTGGGGGAGAAGGTTTATTGTAGATAAAGCATGGTGAGAGGCAGAGACATCTAGGAGAGTCCAGAGGGAGCGTGACCCTGAGCTGGGCCACGTGAGGAGAGTGGGGGGGGGGGGAGGGGAGAGAGAGCCAGAGACCAGGAAAGTAAAAGGTATACAAAAAAGGCTAGCTACCAGAAAGGTCGGATTGTGTGGGGAAGGGCAGCTCCGCCCCCGGACTGCACAAGTTTAGGATATACCAACCACACCCTATAACAGTAAGGAAGGACTGAGGCATTCTGGGACAACGTGGAGGCCAGGTCTGATTTGATATGTTAAATAGGTACTTCAGTTAGCCTTTGGCCTGGGTTTGAGACCTACCTAACACACAGTAGCTTCAAGGGTTTACGAACTTTGTATATGAACCAAATTACAACAAATGTGTTCCCGTTGTCTGTCTCTCTCAGAAAACTATGAGGAATGTAGGAGTTTCGATGCCACCGACTGAGGACAGAGACCAAACCATCTATAGAGAGGCCTTCATCAGCTGAGATTTCACATTCTTCGATTAAAACAAAACAAAACAAAACAAAACAAAAAAAAACAGTCCGGGGGCGGAGCTGCCCTTCCCCACACAATCCGACCTTTCTGGTTGCTAGCCTTTTTTGTATACCTTTTACTTTCCTGGTCTCTGGCTCTCTCTCCCCTCCCCCCCCCCACTCTCCTCACGTGGCCCAGCTCAGGGTCACGCTCCCTCTGGACTCTCCTAGATGTTAAAAATATTTGGAAAAAGTATGTCTGAGAGCCAGTGAGCGCTCAGTAGGTAAAGGCATTTATGGTAGAAGCCTGGAGACCTGCATTTGATCCCCAGAACCCACCCACGTGAAGGTGGATGGAGGAACTGGCACTGTCTTCTGACCCGAATGCACCTCACACACACCAACCACACAGATACAATAATAATAATAACTTAAAATATTCTGAAACTATGTTTGTACTACATGTATACTTTCTTCTTGTCATTATTCTATACATGGATTTAGATAACAAATAATCCCGTAATACTCGTATTTTAATAGGTTTCATCACTATTCTTCTTCTTTTTCTTCTTCTTCTTCTTTTTTTTTTTTTTTGGTTTTTTTCAAGACAGGGTTTTTCTGTATAGTCCTGGCTGTCCTGGAACTCACTCTGTAGACCAGGCTGGCCTTGAACTCAGAAATCTGCCTGCCTCTGCCTCCCAGAGTGCTGGGATTACAGGCGTGTGCCACCACCGCCCAGCTTCATCAGTATTCTTTAAGTGATTTAAAATATACGTGTGAAATAAGTTAAGCAAATACAACTCTATACAAATACAAAGGAGTCCGTTATCCCTGGATTTGGTATTGTTTTTATGCATTGATTTATTTTGTGTGTGTCCCTTTGTGTATGTTTATGTGGTGGTTACAGGAGACAGCCCGGGGACTCAGCTTTCTCCTTCCACCATGTGGGTCCCAGGGACTGAACTCAGGTTGTCAGGCTTGCCTGCAGGCTCCTTTACCTACTGAGCCACCTCTCTGGCCAAGGTGTTGGCATCTTAGGTATGCCCCTGGGACACCAAAGGTTTTTTGACACAGGGCCTCATTATGTAGCCTAGGCTGGTCTCGCACTTGTGGTCCTTCTGTTTCAGCCTCCCTAGTACAGGGGTTGTGTCTGTCCTCTCTGTGGTATGCTACTGGACTTCTTAATTACACCGGTTTACATGGAAAGGTACGGATCTTCCAGGTTTGGCCTTTACTTTCTTTCTTTCTTTTTTTTTTTTTTTTAAAGATTTATTTATTTTATGTGTATGAGTACACTGTGACTGTCTTCAGACACAACAGAAGAGGGCATCGGCTCCCATTACAGATGGTTGTGAGCCACCATGTGGTTGCTGGGAGTTGAACTTAGGAGCTCTGTAAGAGCAGCCGGTGCTCTTAACCGCTGAGCCGTCTTTCCAGTCCCCTGTCTTTACTTTCAATCTCATTGCGCTTTTTTAACTTATACTGACTATGATGGCACACACCTAGACTCCAAACTTGGAAGGCTGAGGCAGTAAGGTCTTTAGTAAGAGATTGTCCTGGCTTCACAGGGAATCTGAGACTAACTCTGTACTCCAATTTTTAATAGGGTTATTTGGTTTTCTGGAGTCTAACTTCTTGAGTTCTTTGTATATATTGGATATTAGCCCTCTATCTGATGTAGGGTTGGTGAAGATCTTTTCCCAATTTGTTGGTTGCCGATTTGCCCTTTTGATGGTGTCCTTTGCCTTACAGAAACTTTGTAATTTTATGAGGTCCCATTTGTCAATTCTTGATCTTAGCACATAAGCTATTGGTGTTCTGTTCAGGAACTTTCCCCCTGTACCGATGTCCTCAAGGGTCTTCCCCAGTTTCTTTTCTATTAGCTTCAGAGTGTCTGGCTTTATGTGGAGGTCCTTGATCCACTTGGAGTTGAGCTTAGTACAAGGAGACAAGGATAGATCAATTCCCATTCTTCTGCATGCTGACCTCCACTTGAACCAGCACCATTTGTTGAAAAGGCTATCTTTTTTCCATTGGATGTTTTCAGTCCCTTTGTCGAGGATCAAGTGGCCATAGGTGTGTGGGTTCATTTCTGGATCTTCAATCCTGTTCCATTGATCCGCCTGCCTGTCACTGTACCAATACCATGCAGTTTTTAACACTATTGCTCTGTAGAATTGCTTGAGGTCAGGGAAACTGATACCCCCAGAATTTCTTTTATTGTTGAGAATAGTTTTAGCTATCCTGGGTTTTTTGTTATTCCAGATGAATTTGAGGATTGCTCTTTAACTCTGTGAAGAATTGAGTTGGGATTTTGATGAGTATTGCGTTGAATCTGTATATTGCTTTTGGCAAGATGGCCATTTTAACTATATTAATCCTGCCGATCTATGAGCATGGGAGGTTTTTCCATTTTTTGAGGTCTTCTTCCATTTCCTTCTTCATAGACTTGAAGTTCTTGTCATACAGATCTTTCACATGTTTGGTAAGAGTCACCCCAAGGTACTTTATACTGTTTGTGGCTATTGTGAAGGGGGTCATTTCCCTAATTTCTTTCTCATCCTGCTTATCCTTTGAGTATAGGAAGGCTACTGATTTGCTTGAGTTGATTTTATAACCTGCCACTTTGCTGAAGTTGTTTATCAGCTGTGGGAGTTCTCTAGTGGAGTTTTTTGGGTCACTTAGGTAGACTATCATATCATCTGCAAATAATGATAGTTTGACTTCTTCCTTTCCACTTTGTATCCCTTTGACCTCCTTATGTTGTCGAATTGCCCGAGCTAGTACCTCAAGTACAATATTGAAAAGATAAGGAGAAAGGGGGCAGCCCTGTCTAGTCCCTGATTTTAGTGGGATTGCTTCAAGTTTCTCTCCATTTAGTTTGATGCTGGCTACCGGTTTGCTGTATATTGCTTTAACGATGTTTAGGTATGGGCCTTGAATTCCTGTTCTTTCCAAGACTTTAAGCATGAAAGGATGCTGAATTTTGTCAAATGCTTTTTCAGCATCCAATGAAATGACCATGTGGTTTTTTTCTTTGAGTTTGTTTATGTAGTGGATTGCATTGATGGATTTCTGTATATTGAACCATCCCTGCATCCCTGGGGTAATAGCCAGGTCATTTTCTTGTTTAGCATCCTCTCTCTTTTGTGACAGGTTTTCACATACCTCCAGTTGGCCTTGAACTCATAATGTGGCCAACACTGGTTTCAAATGTCTGATCCTGTGCTTCTAACTCTGATATCTCTAAAGCCCACTTTGAACCTCCAAATTTGGTGACATAGTAGCTTTTGAAAGCTCCCAAAGCATCTGGTACTTCTCAACTTTTCCTCCCATGCTGAGAGCAAACCAGGGCCTGATATGTGTTAGACAAGCCACTGTCATGGACAGAGATCTTCTAGCTTCTGCCTCTTGAGTGCTGTATTGAAGGCACATGCTACCACACTTGGCTACAAAACAGGATTTTAATGTAACTAATGTCATGAAGTTCAGCCTGCCTGTATCCTTCTCCCATCCTTCCCGCCTCCCCACCCCCATGCTGGGAATGGAGCCCCGGCCCTCATACACTAAGCTGTACACATCCTGCTTGCCAAAGCTCCTTTAACACAACTCCTCAGCAAGTGGTGTGTTTTCCTTCAGACACCAAGTTTTGGTTGTGTAACTCATGGTGGCAGGCATGTCTTCGACAAGAGCTTTTCCCTCACTAAGTGACCAGCCTGTCACCATTTCCTTTAAGCACTGAGTAGTTCTAAACAGTGATCTTTCCAGGACACTCCCTGTGCAGCGTCTGGGAGTGACTCCACAATATAATCCTGTAAGAGCTGAGCAAACTCTGTGGGCTCAGCCCAGGCTGATCTCATTTTCTCAGTCCTCACTATCTAAAGCTCTTGAGACTCTTAGTCACTTTAGCCAAAAACATGATGGAAGTTACCAAAATGTGTGTGTGATACAGCTGATTTCTATGACAACAGAAATCAAACACTGAAAGTACATTTTTAAAAGTGGAAGAATCATAAATATGTGATTGAGAAAACTTTCCATTCAAAGCCTCCAGTGACTTGCAAGAATACCTCAAGAACTTTTGAAACAGCTGTTTAAACTCCTTGTAGGTATGTTTTATAACCCACTGTTTAGAACTATAAATGTGTATGCATGTACGTGTGCATATATGTACTATTATTATTATATGTATTTTGGGGGGTTATTGAGATAGGGTTTCTCTGTGTAGCCCTGTCTGTTCTAGAACTTGCTCTGTAGACCAGGCTAGCCTCAAACTTACTGTCTCTGCCTCCCAGCCAGCTGGGATTAAAGATGTGCTACCATCACCCAGCATAGGTATATATTCTTTTTTTTTTTTTTTTTTTTTTGGTTTTGGTTTTGGTTTTTTCAAGACAGGGTTTCTCCTGGCTATCTTGGAACTCACTCTGTAGACCAGGATGGCCTCGAACTCAGAGATCCTCCTGCCTCTGCCTCCCAGAGTACTGGGATTACAGGTGTGCGCCACCACTACCTGGCTTATGTTTGTTTTAAAAAGGGTATTGTTGCCAGTTGGTGGTGGCACAGGCCTTTAATCCCAATACTTGCACTGGGGAGACAGAAGCAGATGGATCTCTTAGTTGCAGGCTAGCCTGATCTACCCAGAGAGTTTCATCCAGGACAGCCAGGACTACAGAGAAAAACCCTGTTTTAAAAAACAAGTGAAGCTCCTCCTTCTCTTGCCTCTCACTCTCTCAGACTCTCTCTTGCCCCGTCTCGGACTCTTCCCTTCCTTCCTCCCCTCCCCCTCTTAACACAAGGTCATGGCCAGCCTCTACTTCTTTACTCTCTCCTTCTCTTTTTCTCTGCCTCTACTACCCCCTTAACTCCCCTCCCCATGTCCTGAATAAATTCTATTCTATACTAGGAAAAAAGAAAAGAAAAACAAGTAAAACAAAACAAACCCGATCAACCAGAATAATTAGGAGATGTGACTATTTTTAAACAAAGTTATCAAGGGATAGTTCTGCAGCTAGGAGCACTGACTGCTCTTTCAGAGGATACAGGTTCAACTCCCAGGACCCACATGGCAGCTTGCAATTGTTAGGGTTCTGTCTAAGCCTTTAATCCTAGCACTCAAGAAGTAGAGGCAGAGGGATATCTGCAAATTCAAGGCCAGCCTGGTCTAGAGACTGTGTTCTAAGCTGTCCAGGAGATCCTTTTGAGACAGAGAAACCCTGTCTCAAAAAACAAAACAAAGAAATAAATCAGAGGCGGTTAAAGTATCTATTTTTTTTTTTTTTATAAATTTTCTAACCATTTTCTAAAATGCAGACAAAAACTCTATTAAAATCTTACAGGTATTATCTTTTGTGTTCAAATTTCCCATGGGAATTTTTAGATTAAGAGTAGCAAAACTTAGCATTTAGCAACTTAGTGTTTTCTTTTAATTTTATTGTTTAGCCCTGATAGTGAACCCAGGTAGCCAAGTAAGTGCTCCTCCCCTGAACTGAAGACCAAACTCTAATAATTTTATTTTCTTGGAATGTTCTTTCTCTAATGATATTTACAAGATTTATTTCCTTTCAGAATTAAACTCAAATGAGATCCCAGAGAACTTTTCAGTGATCATCACATTTTAAACTTCAAACTAGGTGTGGTGGTGGTGGTGGTGGTGGTGGTGGTGGTGGTGGTGGTGGTGTGTGTGTGTGTGTGAAAAGATCAAGACCAGTCTGGGCTATGTAGTGAGAACAAATAAATGAATAGAACTATATCCCAACATTACCTTTTCTATTTTTTGTTTTTCGTTTTGTTTGTTTTTGTTTTTGAGACAGTGTCTTTATGTAGTCCTGGATGTCCTGGAACTCACTATGTAGACCATGCTGTCCTTGAACTCACAGAGATCCACAGGCCTCTGCCTTCTTAGTGTTAGGTGTGTACCCCTAGGACTGGCCTTTTCGTATCTTTTTTAACCATAACACTTATTACCTCTTAATAGAAAATAACTTGCAAAGAGTTTTATTTCTGATCTTTTCACAATCTAAAAGTCTATGAAGAAAAACCTTAGCAAATCCATTATCCCAACACTACAATGCTTGATATGGAGAGGGCTCAACAGGTGGTCAGTGGGTGGGTGAGCCGCTGTACTGAAGTGAGGAGATGACCACCACTGCACATAGTTCACATGTGTTGTGCCATCCTGAGAGAAAGGGGAAGCAGGCGACTGTAAGAGACATGGCGCTGCTCATGAACTATGCTGTTTTCCAGTTAGCTAGTGGTTTTAGGCAATGCTGTATTTACTAATTGATCAGTTGATTGTGAGTGGAACATCAGCCTTGAGTTAAATCAGTAAAAGTCTACCTGTGATTTTCTAGTCTCTTTTCATTAAAGATATGATTTATTTCAGAATGTTTTTGTGACTGGGTGTCCTTGGCCCCTATGGGATTGCATGGAGTAATCACGCTGCCATTCAGTGTAAGACATGCAGTTAACTGATAAGTTTTGTTGCACTGGAATTTGGGTAGATGTTCCTTATTCCACCATACTGTAGTTTATTCCTTCCACACACACATACATGTACACAAACTAGCATCTTAAGCACACATTACGAACAGGAGACATATTGGATGTTTTATCTGTATTGCTTTATTAGACCCTCACAGTGTCAATGAGGTGGCAGATACCACACCAAGATTAGGAAGCTGTGTCACAAATGTTCAAGGACACAAGTCAAACAGAAGTAACAGTAAAGGAAATTCCGGCAATCTCAAGAAATTTCTACCAAGCTGTTAACATAATCTTAACTCTGCAGGTGGAGCTATAGGGACACAGGACTTCTTATCCTGTGTTTCTCTAACGTTGCAAGTTTTAAAATAAGCAATATAATGTAGTAAGCAATTAAAGAGATAAATATTTTAATGAATTCAGAGATGGAAGTCAAGTGGTCTCTTGGTATATTCAAGACATTTTTTCCTCCTCATCTACCTATCTCTATCTATCTATCTATCTATCTATCTATCTATCTATCTATCTATCTATCTATCTATCTATCTATCTATCTTGACAGCATTCCTCTACATATCCCTGGTTGCCCTTGATCTCATTGTGTAGATCAGGTTGGCCTTGAACTCACAGAGATGCACAAAGCCTCTGGTCTCTCGTGCTGGAATTATGGGCATACACCAACATGCCAGGTACTATACACACGTGTGTGTGTGTGTGTGTGTGTGTGTGTGTGTGTATCTCCAAATCTGTTTCCTCAGTTGTCAGATGGCACTAAATAGTACTTAGGAGAGACAATGGAGATAGGAGCCCACAAAAAGAGTCCTCAAGCCTTCCCAGTACTGAGATTACAGAACAAACACTGTATTTGCTGTATACTGTAAGATGGTTACAGGGTCCTGGCTTCTACCCCACTCTTCAGTCTGGAGAACCTAGCCACTTCTTGCCCAGAGACGCTGAAATGTTCCCGGTGTCCTAGAAAGCAAAGTGCTGCAGTGGAAATCTCAAAAGGTGAGTGGTCCCAACACAAGTTTCTAAAAAACAGGAACCTAGCCATGTCTCGGACATTTGGGAATCGGGATGTGATCACCAGTGAGTAACCCAAGTCCTGATTAATGGACTGCATGCATGTGAGGGAAGGGGAACCAAAAGACTAACAAGGTTAGTACCTTGGGGATCGGAGAATGAAAGAAACCCACACTGGTTATCGCGATACTCAGCTTATACTCCTATAGCTTTATTTTCAGATTAGGCGTGAGAGCGGCGGTGGTACATGCGTGCGGCAAGCAAAAGGCGCGTCTGGAAGGTAAACTGATGACACAAGCCTTGCCCCTAGGCCTTGCCCCACGCCCCGGAGTCGCCTAAAATGCCCCATAGCTCATACCCGGAGCCCCGCCCCGCAGATCTCCCTTCGCCTCCCAGAGCCCCGCTCCACCCCGCCCCCCGGAGCCCAGGAGTGGAGTGCGTGGCCGTGCCTCCGCGTGCGCAGCGGTGCGTGAGGGCGGGGCAGGGCGGAGGCGTTGGTCCGGCCACGTTAAGCCTAGCGGTTCCGGCTGCGGCGCGTGGGGGCGCACGGGGGGCGGGGCTGCGCTGCAGCCGGATCCGGATCCGGATGCGGCGGCTCTGTGACCCGCAGGGAGACTGACGCGCCGCGACGGGAGCGTGGTCCTCTCCGGTGCGGTGAGGCGGCCTGGGGCTGGGACGCGGGGGCTGGCGGGCTTGGTACCGCTGCAGACTGCGGAGGCTGGGGCGCCCCGGCCCAGGAACCCGGCGGCTAAGCATGATGCCCGGCATTCTGGCCGGGCAGGATCTTGGAGGGCCTAGGGACCGAGTGTCCGTGGCGTGGGACTTGGGGGACGGTCCTCGCCTTGTCTGCTGCCGTCGCTATGAAAGGGCGCGAACTCTAGGTTCCCTTTTACCAGTGCAGCGGTCAGAGCCGGAGTCACGCGCCAGCTCTGAAGAGCCCCAGCTGCGCAGACTATATGAAACCTGGGGTGGGGGAACCTAGGACTTGAACCCCTAGAAACACCGACTGTGTGGGTTCTATTGTAATAGCTAATGTTTATGTAAGGCAAGCATAAAATGTTTCTGTAAAAATAAATGGGGATTTGTTTGGTTGGGATTAATTAATCCAAGACTGGGTCTCAGAAAATTGATTCCTAAGGCAGGATTTGTATGGCTGAAACAGATTTCATGATGCAGAGATTGTCATCTGTTGACTTTTCTGCTGTAGAGCTCAATAGGAAAATGAGAGGACCCTCATTCCAGGCCACTCATTTGTTGATGCATCACTTTAGGACTAGTCTTAAGTAGACTGGGGATAATCAGATGGTGTAGATTAAGTACGCTAACGGGAAATACTTGTCTCATGAAACTCTATCTTCATGAAGATACTCGAAGCTGTCCACCTGTCTGTCTACCTAGCTATCAGTCTGTCACCTATCACAGCGGTTTCGATTTGCAGATCATGTTTAGAAATTTGTGAATCCTGGTCTTCAATCTTCCCTACTTGTTGCTCCCCATCTGTATCCAGTCTCATTCAGAGGCTGGAAAATCAAACTTGAACTTTGGTGTATGTCTTTTGTGTTCTCACTTGTGGTCATGTGGCAATCTTTTTTTCTTCGTGACTTTCTGAAATGTCATTTCTAGAGGATACCTCACACCATTCATTATTCATTGACTAGAGGTTTATGGGACTAAGGCTTAGGCAATACTCAAGCCTTGTAAACAAATGCTAATTTAGCAGTTAAACCCTACTGGTTGGGATGGGGGGGGGAGGTGCTTTGAGTTTACAACCAAACTTAGATGAAGTTAGGTGGTGACCTTTAAGTGCTACGGAATGAAGGCTTTTTTTCGTTTTGTTTTGATAAAACAGCCTGTGTAGCTTGGCAGGAGGAGGGGGGGGGTGCCTTAGAGCCAACTTAAAATTTTTTTCCATAGTTTTAAAGTGTGTGGCTTTTTTGAGACTGTTGTGACTGGGTAGCCTGCTGTCCTTGAGTGCCCACTGTTCAAGCTTCTACCTTATCCCTAGCACTGGATCCAGGTGTTTGTCACCTCACCTGATTTTTTTATTAGACTGTAATAAGGCATGGCCTCTGTCAGTATCATAGATTGTGTTTTTATGACTAGGAAGATAGGCTTTTCCCCTTTAAGTTTTATAAATCTCATTTAAAAAGAGGTTTGACTCTGATCAGATCCTTTGTATTTAACCAGACCAATGTCTGTCCTCATCCAGTTAGTAATGAATGCTAGAAATTGATTTAATGTTGCTGTCTGGTATGGTGGGACACACCTGTCATCAGCACAGGGGATATGGAAACAGGAGAACCTAGAGTTAAAGGGAGGCTGGGGAGGTAGCTGAGAGAGTAAATCATTTGCAATACAAGACTGAGAACCAGAATTCTGATTCCCAGAACCCATGTAAAGAAAATAGGGTGGGCTTAGTAGCCCACCTGTAATGGTATCATCAGGAGACAGAGAAGTCCTTTGAGTAAACTGGCAATTCTCACCAACCTAAAACGTGAGCGATGGGTTTGGGGAGAGAACTACCTTCAGTATATTCAGTGGAGAGATTGAAAACGACGCCTGAAGTCAGCCTTCGGCCTCCTCCACTCTCACAGGCACACACATGCACACAACACATACAAACATGCCTACACAAATGCACACATCCAGTGAAGGGCTTGAGGCCAGCCAGCCTAAGCTACACGATGAAACCCTGTTCTTAGAAAGTGATTTCCTGGCATTGTCTATTTCTTTCTCCACTAACTGTGTGGCTTCCTTGTAGCTATGTACTTCCTGGCCCACTGACTGGTCCTGGGTAGCTCATCAGTGGCACGTGTAGAAATTACTGTGCTAATCACCGGGTCGCCATTTCTGCTTGCCCCTTGAGCTTCCCACCTTTGCCAGGAGGATGGCTTATCTAAAATGGCCTTTTCAGTGTGGGTGGAGATAGCTTAGGAAAGGATAAGGGAATGAGGCTAGAGAGCGAGAGTGGGGGCCGTGGGGGGGGGGGCCACAGCCTCCCTGTCTTTGTTCAGTTACCTCGAAGCTTCCGGGATTGCCTTGTAAAACTCAAAGTGTGTACTAAAGTGCCTCAGCTGTGCACCATGACAAGTAGCTACACAATGTGACACTATTTGAGAGCCTTTAAGGATTTCTTTTGTAAATCAATTATTGATAACCCCTGGGTTCTTTAAAATCCTTTGTGTGTAATCACTTCTTGCTTTCTTCATGACCTGCTGGAGAATGGAGTTTTAATGTTTTGTTTTTGTTGACTTAATTTCCCTACTGATAGTAAAGCTGGCTTTTAACATGTAAACATATTTACAGTTACAGATTTTGGTAGCTAGAGTAGATGATAAAATGTTTGTATGATGAAATTCACTTTCTCACCAAGCATACTTTTCCTTTTATAAGGCCTCTCAACATTCGAAATTTTATTTTAGACTTTACTGGAAAGATGAAACCCGATGAAACTCCTATGTTTGACCCAAGTTTGCTTAAAGAAGTGGACTGGAGTCAGAATACAGCAATATTTTCTCCAGCCATTTCTCCAACGCATCCTGGAGAAGGCTTGGTTTTGAGGCCTCTTTGTACTTCAGACTTAAATAAAGGTATGGGCCCAACTTTAGTTTGGGAATCCTGACTAGAATTTGTTGCTTTCTTTATAAGCATGATTTGAACTTAAAACAGTACTTCATTTTTGTACTTACAGTGACTGTATCACTCAACTGTAATAAGCATGTATCATGGCTAAGACCAGATATTACTAAGTTTAAAAATAACTAAATACTAAGTATTCTATTCAAAAGGAATTTTTGTCCCCAAAACAAAACTGAAGTTATAATGTATAAAAAACATGGAAAAGTCTTCTCCAAGAACCTAGACAGGCAAAGGACTATTCCTTGGACAAACTGAAAGGGTTTTATCTAGTCTTATCTAGATGTTAATTTTTTAACATCTAAATTATCCATAATAATTTCCTGAAACTTTTGGTAATAACATTTTACCTTACTCTTTTCTTCTACATAGGTATTTGAATAAAGTAACTTTGGCCAGAATTCCTGCATGTAGAAAAATTAAGACTAAAAATGTTCAAAAATATGTGTAGTCCTGGCTGTCCTTGAATTCAGAGATCTACCTGCCTCTGTCTCCCAAGTGCTCGGATTTGCAAAGGCATGTACCACTATGTTCAGTGGCATTAACATTAAAATTAAAGATTTTTTAAATTGTCCCAACAGTGTTATATTAGTTACGCTTTTGATATATTCAGTGGAGGTGACAATCTGGCACTTTGAGTCATGTATTTAGGAAAATGTGGCATCCCTTACATAAAATTTAAGTAGCACTTGTTCTGTAATTATTGATATTAAGGTCTGAATTACCTTAAAATCAAATGCTGTTAAACATATTTGGAGGCTGTCATTTGCTATTCTGGTTATAAAAACAATAAGTACTTGAATAAAAATTCCCTCATGTATACGGTACCATGAATACACACACCACAGTTGAAAATTTGCATGTTTAATCAGCAAATCTTGATTAAAGATTATTGCAAAACATGATTATAGTGTTTTGGAAAAGTAACTTTCTTTAACCTACCCAGTCAGTATTTTTGCTGCTTTCCATATTTTAATCTTTCTTTTGTTTTTCTCCAACATTTTAAAACTAGGTTTTTTTAAGGTATTGGGTCAACTGACAGAGACTGGTGTCGTCAGCCCGGAGCAGTTCCTGAGTAAGTACCATGCTGCACCTTGTCTGAATTCAGGTGAATTCATTCAAATAGCTGAAAGTTACAAATCAGCCATCCTTAGAGAATTGAGATGTTTTGTATAACTTGAGATTTACTCTAGAATTATTTTTTTTACTGTAGTATATATCTTTTTTTTTTTTTTTAAGATTTATTATGTATACAGCATTCTGCCTGCATGTATCCTGCAGGCCAGAAGAGGGCACCAGATCTCATGATAGCCACCATGTGGTTGCTGGGAATTGAACTCCGAACCTCTGGAAGAGCAGACAGTGCTCTTGACCGCTGAGCCATCTCTCCATCCCTGTAGTATAGCTTTCTATGTGGTTATGTTTAGCACAGAAATTTATTACTAACTTAAAAAAATTTTACAATTTATGTTTATGTTCCTATTCTTTTGTTCTTACTCATTTCATCCATCTATTTATTTGCTTTTATATTGAATTTTAAGGTTGGGTATCTTAGTCTTAACAATCCCCTTCTCCCTTTGAGACATGAGAAAATAGGTTTCCAAAAACAACCAGTCATATAATTACTTGCCACAGTTAATTACTGGCAAGAAAAATGGAACCTTCTGAGCTTTATCCAGTGTCCTAACTCAAGCCTGTTCCCATTTTCTATTAATGCATTTCCTTTAGTTGGTAACTTCTCCAACCAGGCTGAGGATGAAGATCAATATTCTATAGTTTTGTTTATTTTCCTTCATTGAATTATTTCTCCCCTACTTGAACCTATATAGAATGAGACTTTGAAAATAAACAATATCTGAGTTTTAGAGCTTGGCTTTTAAACTCCTTTTTTTCTCTTTGCTTACATATCAGAATAGATGAGAAATGTAGCTTTTCTAGCAATATAAAGTGTAAGCATTATTGTTTGTATGACTTTGGAAAAACTGCTTAAGTGGGGATGTATCTCATTTTTGCAAGGTGCTTTTATAGCAAAGATCCTATTCTAAAAAGACAAATACATAACCATGAAACATTGGAAAAACAAATGGAAAACTGCACTTGATCTTAGCCAAAAGGCAAGAAGCGATAAGAAATGGAAAACTGTTATCAAAATATTTTAAAGCTAAGACTGAATTGTGGATATAATATGCTCTGATAATAACCTGTAGTTTTGTTCTTTGAGTATCTGTGATGTTAGTTTTAGATAAATGTAAATTAAGAGGGAAGATATTGACTTTTTAATTAGTCATAGAAATGGCACATGCACAGTTTATCTGTAATACTGTGTGTTCATTTCAAAGAACTCAAGTCTTACTTTGCTAGCAGATTGTGTGTTTCTGGGTGCTCAACCAGTCAACAGCACTCTCTACCTCAGGGTTACATCTCCATTCTGTACTAACAGATGACTGTAAAGGTGTGAACCACCCAGTGCTGACCATTGGTATTTCAACTCCTTGATGTTTTAAATAATGTATTTTTAGAAGAGGAAACTGACTGGTTGTAGTGGTGTACACCCTTAATTCCAGAGCTTGGGGGGGAGGTGGTTAGAGACAGGCAGAGCTCTGTGAGTTCAAGATCAAGCTGGTCTACAGAGGAAGTCCCAGAACATCCAGAGTGATACCCTAGTCAAAAATCCCAAATAACAGTTTATTTCTCTTGCTAGAAACTTAAGCACTGTAGCAAAATGGCTTTAAAATGGAAAGATGAAGTCTGACAAGCTTGGTGCTTTTCTTGAATTCAGTAAAATAGAAACGCCTACTTTCTAACACTTTTTGACATTTCCTGACAGAGTCTTTTGAGCATATGAAGAAGTCTGGGGATTACTATGTTACGGTTGTGGAGGATGTGACCCTAGGACAAATTGTGGCTACAGCAACTCTGATAATAGAACATAAATTTATCCATTCATGTGCTAAGGTATGTACTCAAACTAGTGCCTATGAATAAAGCACACAGATATTTTCTAATGAAATCAACTTGGAAACATCATTAGCAAAATCAATGTTCCAGTATTTGTTCATTGCTCCTTAGCAGAAGACATTTCTGAAGTTTCTTCAATTACAGTCCAATGAAATTCAGACAGATGAGTCAGCAGATAGACGGCTGAAGAGGTTGGGCCACCAAGCCCAAACCACCCAAGTCCCAGATTGGCATAGTGGAAGGAAAGAATTATCACAAGTTGACCTCCACAGATACCCCAAAAGCCATTCACAAATGCAGATACACTCACTCTCATTCTGAATGTAGGAAAAAATGCGCGTGTACTCTGTTGTTAAGGGTTTTAGTTTCTGTACTTAACATTGGTAAACTGTGCTGGGTATAAATTGCTACTAAGCAACAAGTTGAATATACTATGTTTATGACAAGATTGTGTTATGGTAATTGGGGTTTAGACTTCTGCTGTAATAGCAGAGAAGGGAGGTTGAGAATATAGCTAAAAACCGGTTAAGGAGTAGCTGATTTTCCTGTTTCCTCTGTGAAAAAGTAAAAACTGTAATCATTATCATCTGTTGGCTTAGTGGAAAACAGGCTGAAGGCTCATCCTGTAGTACTGTGATTGTTTGCAGAGAGGGAGAGTAGAAGATGTCGTCGTTAGTGACGAGTGCAGAGGGAAGCAGCTTGGCAAACTGTAAGTATGCACAGGTAACCATGGAAACTAGATGGTTTCTGTCCCAGTTTGGCCTCATGCCAGGAAACTTGATTTATTTCTGACCTTAAATTCTGAACTCATTCTCTGTATCTTAGACTGAATTTAATGAAAAATTATAGTTTTGTTAGTTTTACCTCAGAGTTTGAGAATTGAAAACATTTCATTTACCAAAAGTAACATGTAATTGAGCTGTGCATGTATGTTTGTATGGTACCTTTGACTCTGACATGCCAGGCACAGGCAAGTTGTGTTCTACCACTGAGGTATGTTGCAAGCAGTCTCTTCGATAGTAGTCGTCCCTCAACTCCTCTGGTTTTGTTTTTCGAGACAGGTATGCCTATCTCTTTTTGCAGACCCAAAGTTACAGACACCCACTTGGCTCTGCCTCCTGAGTGCTGGGATTAAAGGTGTGCACCTCCACTGCCCAGACTTCTTTTTGTGAGACAAGTGTCTCATTAAATTCAGCTTAGCTATGAATTTGTGGTCCTTCTGCCTCAGCGTCTGGAGTACTTGAAAACAGGGCTGGCTTATGAAAAGTAACTTTGGATAGCAGGGCGTGGTGGGGCACGCCTGTAATCCCAGCACTCTGGGAGGCAGAGAGGCAGGCGGATTTCTGAGTTGGAGGCCAGCCTGGTCTACAGAGTGAGTTCCAGCACAGCCAGGGCTATACAGAGAAACCCTGTCTTGAAAAAACCCAATCCAAAAAACCAAAAAAATTAATAACAAAAAAAAAAAAGGAAAGAAAGAAAAGAAAAAGCAGCCTCGGGCAGAGGTTGCACATGCCTTTAATCTCAGCACTTGGGAGGCAGAGACAGGCAGATTTCTGAGTTCGAGGCCAGCCTGGTCTACAGAGTTAGTTCCAGGACAGCCAGGGCTACACAGAGAAACCCTGCCTCAAAAAACCACCACCACCACCAACAACAACAACAAAAAAAAAAAACAAAGAAAGAAAGAAAGAAACAAAGAAAGAAAAGTAACCTCCTCTTTACCTCTTAATACTAGCTTTCTCAGACACAGTGAGTACCCAGCTCCTGTCAGATAAAAATCAAAGTGTAATTGCCAGGTTATGAGTAGAAGAACTTGCATTTAAATCTAACGTCTGAGTTTTAATGAGTCTACTCAATAAATACGCATCAGGTATGTATCATATAGTACCCTAAGAATTGGAATACTTGACTTATGAACTGCACCAGTTTTTGCTATTCTAATCCATTCAACTGAAATTTTAGAACATGAAAGTTGTTTTTAAGAATGATAAAGGATTGTTTATAAAACCTGAAATCCAGACATGGCTAACTATAAAACTGGCACACAGAAAGCTGGGGCAGGAAGATGACCTTAAGTTCAAGGCCAGCCTGGACTACATGACAAAATCATGTCTAACTATGTACAACAGGAGAAGGCCCTTCAGTTAGCACAGGAGTTCACTTTTGAAAAAACTTTGTTTTACTTTGTTTCAGAGACAGGGTTTCTCATATATCCCTGGCTGTCCACTCACTCTGTAGACCAGGCTGGCCTCAAACTCTGAGATTTCTCTTTATCCTAGTGCTGAAATTAAAGAGATTCAGACCAATCTTGGGTTTATCTGATCCATATTTCCTTTAAAAGTAGTTTTAAAAATGATTGAAGACACTTGGCATGGTAGCACAAACCTTTATTCACAGCTCTCAACAGGCAGGGGCAGGAGCTGGGGCAGGCAGATCTGTGGGTTAATGCTAGCCTGCTCTACATAGCCAGTTCCAGGCCAGCCAAGGCTAAGAACAGCTATTTCATACTCATTTTATGCAAGTGCTTTTACTTGAAGTAGACATAAAGGTATCCCAACCCTGTAACCACTGAGCTCTACACTCCCAACCTTATTTTTTGAGTTAAGATCTGTGTTGTTTTATAGTAGAAAACAACCTTCAATTCCATAGCCTCCTGTTTGGTCTGTGTCACCAAAGCTAACTAGAGATTTTTCGTTTAAAAAAAAAAAAAAAGTAACATGGGCTATGTTTTTCAAAATTTGATAATTTTAGTGTCTTTTTTTTTCTCTGGTTTTCCCAACCCCAGTACTGAGGATTGAAGCTAAGGCTTCATGCGTGCTATTTTCTCAATAAGTCTTAATCTGAGCCTATGCTTATCCCAGACATGCTGTGTAGTTCAGTTGGTCTTGCTTTAAAGTCATAGCAATTCTCTTTTTAGCCTCTCAAATAATGCCATATGATGCCACTCACTATACCTAGGCTCATGCATAGGTTCTTCTTGTGTGGGTGTTGTGCCTACATGCAACTAACTACTCCTGTCCCCGGTACCCTCATAAGCCAGGAGGCATCTGATGCCCTGGGAGGGGAGTTACAAAGGGTTGTGTGCCACCATGTTGGGCCTGGGAATCAAATCAGAAAACAAATTCAAGAGCAGGCAATATTCTTAACTGTAAAGCCAACTCTCTAGTCCTGAATGTGAATTTGTTAAAATGCTATGCATATAGATGTTTTGCCTGTATTTATGTGTACTACTTGCATGTCTGTTGTCTGTGGAGGCCAGGAAGTCCAAAGAGGGCAAAGATTACCTAGAACTGGAGATAGTTAGTAGCCATGTGGGTGCTAGTCCTCTGTAAAAAGCAAGTGCTCTCTCCAGCCTCTCATACACGAATTCTTAACATTTATTAACATTTATTTTAAAAAAGGTTTAGAGGTTAGCAAGGTGGGTGAGAGTGGCCTCAGTTTGATCCCAAGAAAGCAGAAAGGAGAGAACTACACGGACTTGGGCTCTAACCTTGTGCATCTGGTCCATAATAAAGGAGGGTGTAGGTTGAGTTATTTATTAACACAGTCTAACAATTCCTCAGTGATTTAAATGCTATCAGCATAATAATTTGAACACTTAAAGGAATAAGTGGAAAGGCCATACTCTAAACTTGTATACCGAATAAATACTAATTTATTTTTATATAACGCTAATCTGTGTCATTATCAATACCCATTTTGGTTAATGTTGTCTCCTTATACTTTCTTTTTCAGGTTATTATCAACTCTTACTTTGCTAAGCAAGAAACTGAACTGTTACAAGATCACCCTTGAATGTCTACCACAAAATGTCGGTTTCTACAAAAAGTTTGACTATACAGTATCTGAAGAAAATTACATGTGTCGGAGGTTTCTAAAGTAAAAACTACCATCAAGAGGTTAATGCTACAAGGCTTTACTGTTAGAGTTCATTTTTGTTGCTGCAGCCCAGTAAGCTCCCTAACTACTGGACTGCAGTACGCTGTAGTATGCCAGGGTAGTGACCCGGGAGGATGCAGTCGCCGCTGGGAGTTCACATTATCATAAAGGGGGAGGATTTTTAACCAAAGGAATATATTTTCAACTTGAATCTTTTCTTGCATTGTATTTTTCTAAAGTTTGTCTTCATTTCTTGGTAGTCAAGAGTATGGGTAGTAAACAGTTATGTCTGCTCTATGCTGCTCATTTTTAAATATATGTATATATATATTGAATAAGGGTGTTTCTTACCATAAAATTATTTTTGTCTCATACATTTAAATAGACTTAAGGTGCACCATTTCTCACATTACAGGGAGTTGGACGCTTCTGTTATTATGACCACCAGATACATATTTGCACACTGTTGATCCTAACCCTGCAGTCTTTTTAAAGCAACAAAAGAAAAATGGGACAAGGTACAACAGCTTAAATAACTATTTTACTAAGTATATAGTTTTGTGCAGATACTGTACCACCTGTCTCATCTGTCACATGATATTAGAATTATCCAGGGTCTTTTCAAACTGTCAGTGAGCAGTTCCTAGGGGAGCTTCTACCCTGGTTTCCATATCATTGACATCTGAAGCCTTTGAGTCGCAAAAAAAATGTGCAGTACTGCCTTTGGTACAGCTTTAAAATGATGGTAGCTTTTCTATTTAATGTGATTATAATGGTACTATTATTCTGATCACTGTCCTGTTTTATTTATTTTAATGATTTTTAAAATAGAATCAGATACTTTATTAATAATGGTTCTAATCTTTTGCATTCCATGTTATTACATTAAACTTGTTTATATGAATAGTCAAGTTAGAATCTTGTCTTTTGTTTTTCTTGTTTGTTAAGACAGGGTGCCCAGGATACCCTGGGGCTCCTCAGACATATTCTAGAGCTGCTATTTCAGGCATGCGAGCACCATGATCAGCTTGAGTCTATTAGGTTAAAACCTGGCTCTTTTTGTTTGTTTTTTTCGAGACAGAGTTTGTGTAGCCCTGGCTGTGCTGGAACTCACTTTGTAGACCAGGCTGGCCTCAAACTGAGAAATCCACCTGCCTCTGCCTCCCAGAGTACTGGGATTACAGGTGTGACTCTTAACAACCTAGTTTTTTGTTATCTTTTGGATTATTTGGACTTTTTTTCCTCTAGTCATTAGGTTGACTTTCATTTTCAGAGTTCTTTAGTTCTGTAGCCATGACAGACCTTCATTAGGTTTTTCCTATGTTAAAAGAGGCCTTTCCCCTAAAGTAAAATTTAGCACTTTATTTCTTTGTGTTAATGCAATCTACGATGTTAGTATTTCAACAAAACCCACAGAGTTGTGTTAAGGTTTTCTCATAAATCCCTCTTACAGAAACAGTTGTAGTACTGAAACAGTTTTAATATTAAATGTTTACTCACCTTAATCTGCGGGAGTAAAGCTGGGTTACTTTTACCCAGAAGACAAAGAAGTTTTGAGGCCTAAGGAATATGAACGAGCCTCTCAATCATTTGAAGTACAATGGCACAACAGTTTTAATACAACCACCAATCTTCACAAAATAACTTTAATACTTTGTGCCCAGGCTAGCAGCATCTTGCCCTGTGACATTCCTATACAGACATAAGCATTTTATCTGAGTACAAATGTTAAAAGCAGAGTAACGTAAGCAACTGCCTATACAGAGGTAAATAGACACATAGGATTTTGAGTCATTTTTGCTGCATAGTAAATTGCAATTACATGTCAGTATCATGTTACTGATTGAGGAAACACTTTGAACTGTGAGGTATGGTAGCTCCCTGTAAGAGCATAACATGTAAACCTGAATATTTTGAGTGATTTATTTTTAGCTGCCATGAATGGGAAAGACAAAAGAATTATCCAGCACTCAAGACTCTAGAAACTTACTTTCCTAGTAAAAATAAATAAATAAAATCCTTGAGTAATTCTTAGTTATTTCCTACTATTTCCTCATTGGAGTGTTGTTGAATGGACAAAGATACTGTAAATACTGAAGTGAAGCTATGCTTTAAGATTGTGGATTAAACCAGTTGTTAAAAAAAAAAATCCATCAGGTAACTGCTCATTTACTTTACATCAAGTTGACATCCTAATATATACATCTCAACTTCATAATTCAAGATTGCACTTAAATACTTCTAATTAATTTGAATTCCATAGTAATTAAACAATAAAACCTTATGTTTTATTATAAAGGACATGCTTAGCATTTTCTGACATTACTTCTAGACTCAGTAAGTACAACCCTATACCCCTTCAAATGAATATTCTGCTCTACAAGTGGTTGAAAGTTGGTAGCAAAGTTATCACACTTCAACATTCCTACCATAGAGTTGGTACAACATCTAACAGACAAGAAACTAACATAAATCATTTAAATTAGGAGAAGACTCCCTTCTCCACTCCAGTTTCCAGTTGTCTCAAACTTTCAAAATGGGGAGTAATTTCCCTGTGTTTTGATAAAAATGTATAGTTTTAATTATGAGTCCAGCTTACATATTTAATGTTGAAGCTGGGTAGACATTCATACATTATTCAAGTTGTCTAGAGAACAAATCATGATTGGATAAATTTATCATAGTTAACTTACAAAACTTCACTAGAAATGGAACCTAAGACAGCTACTTAGTAAATACAGAGGAAGAAAACAAACTTGGAGGTGTCTTATGAAAGGACAAATCTCATCTGTCCACATCAACTGTGCTCAACATGGTGGCAGTCCCAAGTGTCTGAGACTGTCTCCAGTATATTGTGTTGGATAGGCACTTTATGTGAGAAGAAAAAATGACAGTGGATAGAAAAATGGAAAATTACCAGCTACAAATGACTGTCAATAACCTCTGTATTTTTGGACAGACTCCTATTTAAAGAAGAACATGTATTTTTATAAAACTTACTTTAAAAAGTTTTTTACATGTCTCATCTTGAAAAACTATTTGTAGAGATTGCTTTAATAAGCAAAATTTCTGTTCATTGAGTCATAGATTATGGGTTGACTCCAAGAGAGATGATCTGTCCAGTGGTGATATGTATTACAGGAATTTCTGAATACCCAATGTAATCTTGGCTCTACTAGACCACCATGCCTGTGACACAACAGAATTAAAAGCACTGCTGTTTTTTCAGAGCTGAAAGATAGGAGATGGGACGGGAAGCCAGAAGAGGATAGAGATCAAGGTGACGGTCCTTCTGGTTCTAGTCAGGCTCCCACTGGGAAGGACAAAGATTCTTTCTATGCTGTTCCTGTCCTAAAGGCGGTGAAGTGTGACCTGTACCTGACACAGTGCCTCAAGGGACCCTGGAAGTGTGCAGTATCACTCCCAACGGCAAAGCACCTCTAAAGGGGACTGAGAAGCATGGGCTATAAAGGAACTGTGTCTGCGCTACCCTAAAGTCATCATATACAAAAAGTTAAAAACACCTCTCTTCTGCACATCACACTTAACAATAGTAAAAGGTTTTTTGTAGAACAACTTTTATACATATAGATTCAAAACATGGAAAACTAAAGAGCCATAAAATGACTTTGTTAATGCAAATTATGGTATAAGTTTGAGTTAGTTTAGGAACAAGTTGAAACAGTAATTTACAATACACTGAAGCCACCCACAAATTGCTTTTCCCAATGGATATATATCTTCAAAGCAAAGCTGTCAGCTTAACCTCAGAGAAGTAATACAATGTAAAATAGAAGTAAATGTCTCATTCCAGATAATTTACTTTCTTCAAGCATCAGATTTAATTTATGGTTTTAAAACAAGAAATTACAGAAAAACATTAATAGCTTTTCACTGCTTTATATACTAATTTAGAAGTCATGAGGATTTGCTTGTTTGTTGATGCAAGGCACTTTTCTTTTGGGAGTTTCATACTGAAGAAACAGTGCTACATTGGTTTGGTCTACTTTGAACCATTTTGGACAAAAGTTAGAAGAGCTAGGCAACTCTGAAAAGACCAAGTCTCCATTTGGCTTAAACAGCAAGGAGAAAAAAGTCATGTGGAAAATATAACACTATCCTTATTTTTTGAGTATCTGGTTTTGTAAAGTAAGACCTCTTTCTTTGATCATCTCAACTTTTCTCATTTAGAATAAGGGAGGCAACTGGAAAGGAAGTATTAACTGTATTAAATTAATAGGCTAGTTGGCTAAAGTCATGATTTAAAGATATGGGTCCAACAAGTTAAAAAAATGGTAATCAAGTTACTGAATTATACTAAAAAATGTGGAAGAGTTCTACATTTTGTTAATGTTTCTGTAAGAGGCTCCATCATAAAATTGAACTGCAAAATTACCTTAAATATAACACAAAATGAGTTTTTAGGAAACATTAGGAAATTTGTTTGTTATAAATTATCCAAAATCTATAAACAAATCCCCCTAACTTGTATTTTGTTTAAAGTCATAACTTTATATCATACAAATAAATTTCAAGTATGAAAAGTGCATTATTGCAATAATACCTCTTTGCAAGTCCAAAATTCTTGGTTTATAATAAAACCATGAAGTATTTTTTTGTTTTTGTTTTTTTAAGTAAACCCATCACCCATCAACGCCATCTACTGCAGAAGTCCAATGTCTTAAAGTGTTGCTTAACAAGTTGCAGAGAAACATGTCTGGAAGCAACATATAATTGAAAAGAAAGTATTTGTGTGTTTACCATTTCACATTATCATCACTAGTATCCTCTCCTTTCCAGATGGAAGCTCACACCCATGTAACAGTCCTCACAGGTCAGCCATCCTGTGCGGCTGCCACCTGCATGTTTCCAAAGTCATCGTCTTCTTCATGTGTTCTCTTCACACTACCTAAAGGTTATTGAATGAACGTACAGTGAAAACTTATGGAAACTTACCTTAGGATACTACAAGCAGCAAAATTTGTTCTTCCACCAAGTGATACTATATTAGCAGTGTGAAAAGTTCATGCTTGAATTTACAGCACACTTATGTTGTGTCATGAAGATAAAGTTACTTTGGCAACTTAACATCTTGTACATAGTAAAACTTTTCAAGAGTCAGTGGTCCATTAAAACTGATAACTGCCAACTTTATGCTTTGTAGGCAACATAAACATGACCTAAGACCCCACATTTAGTAGATGAGTTTGTGTTCATAAGATTTTTAGATATAATTGTTCTGTTCACACAGTTATAGTTATGAAGAGGAACAGTTGAAAATATTTTTCTGCTAATGCTGTGGCCTTATCATCCAGACCTATGAGTTAGAAGCAAGGAAAATATACATCAGATAAGAGATCCGTTTTACTTATACCAGAGTCTGCTGTATAAAAATATCCCACCAAGAATACATTTTATCTCTTGTGTGCCCTGTAATTATATTCAGAAAGCAGTCTTGTGGAGGCGACAGCTAAAGGACAGTTAAATGGCAGTTATCCGTGCTCTGTGACTAATGATGGCACGGCTGCAGGCTCAGAGTTGTGCTGTCATACTATAGCCCAGATTGCAGATTTTTTTGTTTTGTTTTTGAGACAGGATTTCTCCATGTAGCCCTGGCTGAATCCAGAAATCCACTTGCCTTTGTGCCTCCTGAGGGTAGGGAGTGTACTCCCATTGCCTGCCTCAGGGTGCAGATTCTAACAAAGTTATGCTTAAACCAATGGAATGAAAGTGGAAGATAACTCCTAGCATAAGAGTAAGCATAGGTGCATGACTTCCAGGCAGTGATGCTTCTCCAGGAGCGACCCAGAGAAGACTACAGTGAACAGCCTCATGTGAGGAGATGGTATCTAAGTTATATGTAAGAATAGAGAAGAGGAATATCATGCACTGTAGTAAGGATAACACCTGAACGACCATCAATTTAGTTTTTTGGAGTGCAGACAAAAACTAAAAGAGCAGAAGGGCTTTTACTACATATGTTAACCTTTGCTGCCCATGGCTCTGCGTGAGAACTAGGGCTCTCTTCAGCTGGTATGCTTATTTTGGACCTCCCAGTTTACACTTCTGTAGGAATAGTCAATAAGTCTTGGCAAAACAAAAACATCATTACATTAAGAAAGATAAATATAACCGCAGTGTATAGAATATATGAAGATAATCTGGCTAAGAGGTTCAGGATGGCCTAACTAGCCTTTGTTAGTACTATTTAGAAGGAAGTGTGTTTTAAAGATGCTGGTAAACATCATAATTAATGAGAGGGATCAAGGGTAACTGGGAAGCCACACTCATGAAAGGAGCATCTGGCCTGAGTATTTTAGGCAGGCCAGAAAGTGGTACTTCCTGCACTCGTGCTTCAGGCAGCTCTGCATCTGGCACATGGCCTGTTCCAACTGTACAGAGCTGTTACAAGCAAAAGCGGCAGGGGCTTGGGATGGGAAGATGAAAATCTGACAGTTTGCTTAGACCGTTACCTATGAAAACAAGTGGATTGGAGTGATTCTAAAATAGAAGTCAGGTCAAATGGTAGGTTGATAATGGTGGCACACACTTTTAGTTCCAGCATTTGGAAGGTAGAGGCAGTTCATAACTTGTGGGAGTCAGTTCTCTCCTATACCACGTGGATTCAGGGGACCAGAGGGCTATCCAGTTCAGTACATACACAGTAACCAGGTACGTTCCAAGCTAGTCTGGGCTACATAGCTAATTCTGGGCAAGCCAGTACTACATAGTAGGAAGGATGGCTCAGCAGTTAAGAACATATTGCTCTTTCAGAGGACAGGGGTTTGGTTCCTAGTATTTACTTGGTAGCTTACAACCATCTATAACTCCAGTTCCAGACATCTGCTGCCACCTTCTGATCTTCTCAGAAACTTGGCATGCAAATAGTATGTGTATGTGCATGCAGGCAAAACACTCATAAAAATAAAGCTTAAAAACAATGAAAAACTCAAAATAGGAGCAAAGAGAAATTGAGATAACTTGAATTACATTGTTGAACTTGAAACATTTTTACGTATTAATCACTTTTCTCATTTTGTTCTGAGACAGGTCTTGCTTTGATCTTCCTGCCTCCATCACCCAGGACTGAGATTATAGACATATGCCACCATATCCAGTAACCGCCTTTTTGATGTCAGTCAAGTTATCCAAACTGGTCCTATTTTAATCTTACATAATAGTTATACAATTTAACAGTCTTAAAATTAAACACAATAGATACGTGATTTTCAACTGGTTATTATAATTGGCATGCATTATAGTCTATGCATAACATAGTAATAATAAACTACATGTACTACTATGTGTACTATTTATTCATTAGACTGCTAATCTTTTGAAACTCTTTGGTTTACTCAGAGTTTCTAAACAGATTGCTCAGAAGTATGTGAAATGTTTAATAGATGCTTCTTTTCTACTTTGTCCACCATTACCTTTCTCTTCAATTTTCTACAAAACAAACAAGCAAGCAAACCCCTTACCTGTGGTACCAGAATGAACAGATAAGGACCTTTCTATTTGGAGTGGTGACATCATCTGTATTGTTAATTTTGCTAAGTAGATGGCTTCATATTCCTAAAAAAAGATTTCAAATAGCTCAGATAAAAGATGAATGTATACATTTCTATTCTTAGATTACAGACAAAAAGGGCTGGCACCATACTCTTGCAAAAATAATGAAAGTTCACAGTTCCTATCTGGTAATTGTCAGTTACTGTAATTAGAAACAAAGTTCAAGGGCTCACTTCCAGACACTATTTATCTTCTGCCACTGGGCATTAACTCTAACAGTCTAATTCTATATGTTAAAATAGCACAAAGGATAGAGGGACCAAAAACTTAAACCTGCAATTTTATTAAATGGTTATAAGAATCAATACAAATAAAATTATCTAAAAAATAAATAAACAAAATAAAATTATCTTTTCCCAGTTTTCCCTGAACAAGTTTATCTTCCCCATCTCACAAGAACTTTGTGAAGGGCCCCAAGTTCTTTGAAATAGGGAATTACTCCTTCCTTTTGCAAAGTCTTTAACCTTCCATCCCTGAAATCAGTGCACCAGAATCTTCTTGCTACATCACTAGCCATTTCCTTGCTAGCTGTATTTTCAAGTCCTCTGCATGCCTAAGTGCTGTAGTGCTCTGCCTTTGAAATGTTTTCCCTTCTTCCTCTTCCTGACACAATCTCAAAGAACTGAAGCTCGCTTCCAATGTTCTATTTAGCTGAGACTGGCCTTAATTTTTGATCCTCTGATCCTCCTTCCTTCTGAGATTGCAGGTGTATGACAGCATACTTGGCAAATGTGAGTTCATCAAATACTTCTTTATGCTGCTTCTAGGAACTGAACCTAAAGCTTTACCCATGCTAGCAAGCTAGGTGAGAAAGCGTCTGTTGCTAGCTATATTCCCCAGTCTTTTTTTTTTTTTTTTAAGATTTATTTATTTTTATTTTATTTATGAATACACTGTTGCTGTCTTCAGACACACCAGAAGAAGGTATCAGATCCCATTACAGATGGTTGTGAGCCACCATGTGGTTGCTGGGACTTGAACTCAGGACCTCTAGAAGAGCAGTTAGTGCCCATAACTGCTGAGCGATCTCTCCAGTCCTAAAAGCTGTTTTTGTTTGTCTGTCTGTTTGTTTTTACTAGTCTTAAACTCACAGAGACACAACTGCCGTTGCTTCCCAAGCAGAGGCAGAGGCAGGCAGATCTCTGTGAATTCTAGGACAGCCAGAGCTAAATAATGGACAGAAACAAAAAAAATATTTAAATTAAGATGAAAACTGGAGTAATCATCAGGTTAGTCAGATTATAATAATATCAAATATTTAGAAAGTAAATTCTACACCTAAGCTGTATAGACAAGCCATTTTAATCATTCTATACTCTGCCTTAAACAGAGTGGCCAGAAAGTGGTACTTCCTGCACTCGTGCTTCAGGCAGCTCTGCATCTGGCACATGGCCTGTTCCAACTGTACAGAGCTGTTACAAGCAAAAGCGGCAGGGGCTTGGGATGGGAAGATGAAAATCTGACAGTTTGCTTAGACCGTTACCTATGAAAACAAGTGGATTGGAGTGATTCTAAAATAGAAGACATAGGAGCTCATTACCTGAAGTTGGTGGACAAATCCAGCATTAGGATTAATACAAAATCTTCTTTCTTGGACATAAGCAAATGCATCTCTAAAAATAGAGGAAGAAAAAATTAATATAAAGGATCTATTTCACCAGGCGGTAGTGGCGCACGCCTTTAATCCCAGCACTCTGGGAGGCAGAGGCAGTTAGATTTCTGAGTTTGAGGCCAGCCTGGTCTACCGAGTGAGTTCCAACACATCCAGGGCTACACAGAGAAACCCTAAAAAAACAACCCCCCCCCCAAAAAAAGACCTATTTCATGAAATAATCTAAAATATTTTTTCCATTTAGAATTTATATGAAGGTGGGTGGAAGATGGTACTGTGCGTCTTAAATCCCAGCACTCAGGAGGCAGAGGCTGGTGGATATCTGAGTTCAAGGCCAGCCTGGTCTACAGGGTAAGTTTCAGGACAGCAGGGGTTACACAGAGAAACGCTGTCTCAAGTAAACCAAAGAGGAATTTACTTGAAATTTCCCCTAAAGCTGGGGATAGAACTGCTTAGCTAATGCAAGGCCCTGGGTTCAGTCCTCACTACAGTTAAAAAAAAAAACAAAAAAAAAAACCTACAACATTAAAAACCACCTAAATAACCTGCCAAAATAGTCAACAATACTCATAATACTATAGACAGGTAATGTTTCACGATGGAGGGAACTTAGGCCAACTAAATTCACGGTTTCTGGGCTCACCACCTCTAACAGGGAACTTGCTCCATTTTTTCTCAGTGATAAAGCAGGCATTGGGATGCTGCTTCTGGAGGACTGCTGTGGAGAGAAGGATGCATCCTTCTGCATGCAGGATACTTTTCACATGGTGCACATGCACAAACATATGAGAAGTGAACCCCAACTCCCTTATGCTATAAAGCTTACATGTATATCTAGTAGTAAACACAATGAATCAAGAGATTATGAATATTATGACAAGATCCTAAATAAGGAACATATTTTTCAACTATTTGCATTCAAATATTTAAAATTGCATCCATCTATGTTTTTTACAAATCTACATATGTATATAGTGTTTTCTAATTTGTTTTATTCTCCTCATCCCTAGGAACCCATCCATACCCCCATCTGGGCTCTAGATTCTTGCCTCCCCAGTCTACCAGTCCCTTTCTGGCATTAATCGCTTTTGGTGTTGTGAGCCTGTTGTGTAGCAGTTTCCTTCAAGGTTGCCACATTCCCTCCAGCAGGGAAGCTAAAACAACTAAAAAGCTTCAGCAAGTCCCTGAAACTGACCAGATTTAGATGCCTTTCTCTCTAGAGTAAAGAGATGCAGTCACTCTCAGATAAGCCAAGCTGCTTTAAAGAAGCAGATAACCACTAAGCTGCCTGAAAGAGCTTTACACTCAAGGACTAAGTCACATGGAAAGAACATTCTCCACCTAGCTGAGTGTGTTCCAGATTCCCAGCTTTTGTGATCTGTCACCCAGGCAGGGGTGGGCTTTGGTGATGCCACTGCCTTTGATTCATTTCTGCTCTTCCAAGTAATTCCTCACTCATATTTCTGTCAGTAACCCCAATAAAATTCATTGGTTCACCAAGTTGGGCTGTAGCCATACTTTGGTCTATAGTAGGCTCCGTATCTGAGGTGAGTAGATGTGCATTGATTCTCCACAGGAAAAGTCTTGTCACTCAACAGATAAATTTAGTGTGTGACCTTGGATTGAAACTATCTACTGGAGCCTGTAGGGTCATCAATGCATAACTGACAGCAAGATTTTCTACTCTGCCTAAATCTGTCAGAGGCAACTACTTAAACAATTATGTATATAAGACCTTTGCTTGTACCGTGTGTGTGTGTGTGTGTGTGCGCGCGCGTGTGCGTGTGTGCAGGCACGGTCTGCAGGAGACCAGAAAAGAGTGTTGAATACCCTGGAACTATTAACACAGTTATAAGCCTCCATGTAGTGCTGGGTACTGAAGCCAGGTCCTCAGCCATTTCTCCAGCCCCAAGAGAAAAATACTTTAAAGTTTTCTGTTTAGAAGTGATATAGAGGATTTTTAGCTTTATTAAGACTAAGACAGGTAATACTATATACTAGTTTGATTATTATGAAGGTCTTAGGTCTTTCCTCTCTTTAAAAATCTATGTATTGATTGTAAGAGATGAATTTTGGTGTGAAAGATCGCCCTGATTTATATAGAAGAGGGTGATACAGACAATTCCTAATTACTTGTTTCTTTTCTTAGACAGGGTCTTGATTTGAAGCCCTGAATTTTTGTAATCCTATTTAATATCTGAGCATTTTGATTACAGGCATATTCTACTATACCCAGTAGATGTCAACTGAAGTAAAATAAACACCAGAGTTTTTAAGCTGAAACTAATCAATGCCCTAATGGCAGGTAGTTTTCCAGTTTTACCCAATCAACCATGACAATCTATAAGAAGCCTTAAATTCCCAACTATTTTATTAAGTCTATTTAAGTGAGGTGAACTGTTGCTAGGTTTGAGTGTGTTAGCTTACCTGTACTTCATCCCAAATGTCTCCATGATGTATGCAATAACAAAGGCGGCACTGAAGACAGAGAAACAATTAGAATACACAACTCATAACTAAAAACAAGAAACAAAGATTATCTCTCTTCATACCTTCTAGAGATACCTGCATTCCCATGGACGAGAACTTTTCCTGAAAAAGTTTATAAAATAGTTAATCATCTAAAAATATAGGATTTTGAATGTGAATGTAAACTATACTAAAGACACATATTGGCTATGATGAGTCTTTCTTAGATGTTTTATTTCATGTACTTGCCACTTAACTATTAATTTTCGAGTCTTTATTTTAGTTACATAGAAAATACAACAGATTTTAGGGGAAACTGAAAGTAGTTCAGTGAAAAAATTTAAAGCATAAGATGAAATTAAGTAGCTGGGAAAATATACATTTGAGTATCATCTACGATATAAAAATAGAATTTCTTTACCTGACATTTTGAAAAAATATCAATTAAAAGGTAATTGTAACAAAAACTCCTAAAAATAAAACAACACTATTGCTTGGAGAGATGGTTTAGTGGTTAAGAGCACTTGTTGCTCTCTAGAGGACCAGGTTTGATTCTCAGCACCCTCAGGGCAGCTCACAACTCTCTGTACTCCAGTTTAGAGGATAAGATAAGCTCTTCTGGCCTTTGCAGGCCCCAGGCTCATATGTAGTATACATACATACTTGTAGATAAAATACTCATATACACAAAAATAAATCTTTAATAACAGAAAAAATTATTTACCTCCATTTTGTAAGCTTCCATCAATAAACTCTTTAGTCTGAGGGTAAGAGAGAACGTGTTACAAAAAGCATGCAGAGTAAGACGAACATTATACAGTAAAATAAAAAGAGTTTGGAAATTACAGAGCAACACCTAACCTTTAAAAGACACAACTCTTGGTCTGGCAGGATGGCTCAGCAGGTAAAGGCACCTACCAGCAAGCCTGATGACCTAAGTTCTATCCTGGGACACGGTAGACAGAACAGACTCCCCAAAGCTGTCCTCTGATCTTCATATGCACACCATAGCACACATAAGTGTGTGTGCATGCATGAGCACAAACACACAAAAAAAATATAATACAATTTGAAAAAAAAAACCTCAATGAGCAGATTAGTGAGATGGCTCAGTGGTAAAAAGCTCTTCCTGTCTACTTTAAAACTTTCGCCGGGCGGTGGTGGCGCACGCCTGTAATCCCAGCACTCTAGGAGGCAGAGGCAGGTGGATTTCTGAGTTCGAGGCCAGCCTGGTATACAGAGTGAGTTTCAGGACAGCCAGGACTATATAGAGCAACTCTGTCTCCAAAAAACCAAATCCAAAAAAAACAAAAAACAAAAAAAACAAAAAAAAAAACTTCTTCACTTTCTTTATAAAGTAACCCCTCACCCATTTTTTCCCAGCTATAAAGCAACAGAAATAGTTTTACAATCTAAATTATTAGGTCTAAAACATAAATTTTAAGTGATATAAAAATACTGATACTTACCATAGGGAAAAAACGTATTATGTTTTCAACTGGATTATCAGCAATATCCAAGACTAAATATCTGAAAACAAAGCATTTATGATAAGTATATGCTCAGATAAATCTCCACACAACACTTGAAGTTCTAAAATAAAAGTAACATCTCATCTATTTATTTATAATAAACTATCATTCTTAATTACATTTCCATCCCATTGATCTTCCATGTAAGCAACTCATCTATCATGTGATATCTGTTTTGACTTTTTAAAAAAGATTTATTTATTATATGTAAATACACTGTAGCTGTCTTCAGGCACTCCAAAAGAGGGTGTCAGATCTCATTACAGATGGTTGTGAGCCACCATGTGGTTGTTGGGATTTGAACTCAGGACCTTCAGAAGAGCAGTCAGTGCTCTTAACCTCTGAGCCATCTCTCCAGCCCCAAATTTTGACTTGTTTGTTTTTTTCAAGATAGTTTCTCTGTGTAGCTCTAACTGCTTTGGAACTTGATTTGTAGACCAGGCTGGTCTCAAACTCTAGAGATCCACCTGCCTCTGCCTCCCAAGTCCTGGGATTAAAAGCATGCACTGCCACTGCCCAGCTAACAGTTTGAGTTTTTAAGCTTCCCTTTATTCTATGAGCTCCATTTCCCTGTATGTTTTACTATGAGAAGATTGGTATCTATTTTAACAATATTTTTATTAGTTTTTTTTTGAGAATTTCAATAGATTCATACAGTATATTTTGATTATATTCCTTTTCCAATTATTCCCCCATATTCCTCCAGGACAGAGACTCTACATCCTGCTCTCAAACTTCACACCCCTTAAAAAAAAAAAAAAAAAAAAAAAAGATTTTTTTCTAAGTAGCTCTGGCTGTTCCGGAATGCTGCCTTCCCAGTGCTGGGATTGTGTGCTACTACTAAGGTGTCATAATTATCTTTTTAAAAAGACTTTATTATGTGAATGAGTATTTGGCCTGCATCTGCATGTATGTACACCATTGCATGATCACATGTGTGCCTGCTACTCAGGAAAGCCAGTGAGGGCACCTGGATCCCTTCACACTGGAGTTACGATGGTTATGAACTACCATGTGCATGCTAGGAACCAAACCCAGGTCCTCTGCGAGAGCAGCCAGTACTCTTATAACCACTGAGCTATTTCTCCTGCCCCTGATAATGTTTGATAATCATAAAAAGTGCAAAATAATTTTCAAAGTATCATATCTTTAGGGACTGTGTCATAGACTTACGTTGTCTGAGGACATTTAAAGCCTTACAACACAACATCTGATGTTTTAGTATAAAATGTTTAACTAATTAAAACAAAAACCATAAGCAGTAAAGAGAGCTTTAGAGTGAATCTAGAAAATTAGTACAAAAAGTACACCTACTCCTCATTCCTATTTCCCATCTCTAACAATTCCCCTGTGAGTTGGTGGGAAGATGATTCTCTAGAGGTCTTGTGTTCACGGTCTTTGAACCTTCAGAGGACATTTCAAAGGAAGCTTTATGTTGGATTGTGGGAGAGGGAGTTCAACAAAATGGTGTGGAGGTTCAGTTCTGTAGCTCCAGCAGGTGTGAGGTTCCAGGCCAGCCTGAGATACCAGAGATCCCAGTTCCAAAAAACAAACAAGGGGAGGAGAGATGACTTGGTGGTGAAGAGCATGTGCTGCTCTTTTACAGGTAGCTCTCATCTGCCTGTAGCTTCAACTCCAGTGAGACTGGATGCCTTTGGCCCCTAAGGGCACCCGCACTTACATGCACACATCCATACACCTATACATAACTAGAAATAATATATCTTTTTAAAATGTCTGGTGAAACACTGAGTCAACAATTCATTGTTTTGAACTGATCTTTAGTAAAGCAAAAAATAGCTAAAAGAATTCTTATTGTCGAGATTTATGGTAGAAAAGAAAATAGGGTGTCATCACTATATTATGCTATAATTACATATATTTTTTGGCAAAGTATATTTTGTTTGTTTGTTTGTTTTTTGCAAAAAACTTCTAACTTTAACCTATCCAATATCATTTGTTTAGGAAAAAACTTTAGCTAAATTATGAAATTAGTATTATAAATCAGTACCTCCCAGGCTGCTGCTAAACTTAATAAAATTGTCCCCTGGAATGAGAAAGAAGTCAATACCATCAACACCCAAGCTGCAGACCCAGTGAACACTAGAGCAGAAGCCTTTACAGAGACCACACCCAACTCTAGAGCCAACACCTTCTACTAGTCCAGACCCAAGTCAAACCCATGCATCACTTTTAATCTTGCTATTAACACCTTCAACTCTAAAACTACAGTAAGTCAGACATTTCCTTCATGGCTAAAAAGTTAAGACACAAACATTCTTCACAGCTAAAAACAAGACAAAACAAAAATATTTAAAACTTTAGTTGGACATGATGACTCACACCTTTAAATCTAGCACTGGACTTCTGAATTCAAGGGCAGCCTGGTCTACAGACAGGAGTTCCAGGTAAAATTAGATAAAAAACATTTGGCTTATGTATCCTAAGTTTAAAAAAAAAATTCTAACAAGTACTTTTATACAGATACAGAATATCTCTATAAAGATATTAAAAAAAAACATTGGTAGTAGCTCTCTCCCAATAATCAAGTGGTTCATTTTCCTTTGTCTTTAGCATGTGTAATATAGTCTTTACTATTGTGACATTATTTGCCTTATGGGTCAGTTTCAATTTGGAGCCCAGGCACCTAAGTGGTAGGATTATAAGCATGTACCACCAAACCCAGCTTATTTTTTAAATGAACCTAAAAATAACAAATATTAAGACTTTTAATTATTCAATTGCAGTAATTAGAAGATAAATGAGAAAGCTAAAATTATATGGAAAAGTATTTAACTTCACCAGATTGAAACAAATTTCAGTATTTTATAAACAGTCACTCGTACTTGACCATGAAATATAAACGAATACACTGCACTGGAGTGCAATATTTACCCTATCATTAGTAAATGACATGCTCAAGGATGGTCATGGCATCTTTTAAGAATACATAAAAAAAGTCTAGAAATATAGAAACGTCTAGTAAGATATTGACTAAAGCTGGATATGGTATGCACACATGTAATCTTAGTCCTTAGGAAGCAGAGGCAGGATAATCATTCATTTAAGACTAGCTTTGGCAACATAAGACCCTGTCTCAGACAGACAGGGAAAATGAGAATGAGAAAGAGAATAATATGAGGGTTTCGGGGAAGACCAAGGAGGTATCTCAGTGGGTAGTGCACTAGCCATGAGTGTGAGGGCCTGAGTTTAAATCCCCAGAATCATATAAAAAGCTTGGTAGGGGAAACAGAGAAACAGCTCAGTAGTTAAGGCTACTCTTCTAGAGGACTGAGGTTTGATTCCCAGCATCCACATGACAGCTCACAACTGTAATTCCAGTTCCAGAGAGTCTGATGCCCTCTTCAAATCTCCATGGGCACCAAGCACAAAACAATACAGAAACATACATACAGGCAAGACATGTACATATAAAAGTTTTCATGCAATATATTTTGATCACGTTCTTTCCCTTTCCCCCATCCTTTCCCATTCTCTACACCTCCATTCCCAATCAATTTCAGCTCTTTCTTTATTAAAGAGACAGACAAGACAGACAGAAAACACACACACACACACACACACACACACACACACACACACACACACACATCAAAACAAATAAAACCCCACAAGACAAAAGATGCCAACAAAGTTTATTTTTATGTTGAACAACTGTTCCTTCGCATGGGGCCTACCCTGAACTCTAAAGAAAAAGAAAAAAGCTAGGTGTGAGGGCTAGAATGGTGATTTAGTAGTTAGGCCAATTGCCTTTGAGGAGAATTTCGATTTGGTTCCTACATCCATGTCTGGATCTATAACCATGTCTGTAACCATCCCCTGTAAGTCCAGTTCCAGGGGCATGTGCACTCATGCGCCCATATCTACAGAAAGACAAACATACACATAATTAAAAATAGTATCTTGAAAAGAAAAGCAAGGTTTGGAAGCTCAGATCTGTAATCCCAGTACTTGAATGGCAAGACAGGAGGCACAGACTTCAGGGAACACCCCTGAAGCCTGTGGACGAAACTAACATAGCATATTCTGCTGCAAACAATGAAAGACCAAGTCTCCACTCTGTTGTTTCTTGACCTCTGTAATGTCGGGGTGGGGGTGGGGGGATTGGGAGGGAGGCGGACTCAAAAACTATTAAATCAGAACAACCTTATCTACAGGATTATGCTTCTGAATGGACACAATGAAGAAAAAATAGTAGGTGCCTTTGAGGAAGGGGACTGCGTATTTTGGAGATAAGGAGTAAAGGAACACATTCTAGAATTATGAACAAGATTTTAAAATTTTAAATAAATTCTATTAAAATATATACCATATAGCTGATACTTATGAAGTAGCTGAAAGTTACATTATGTAACAAACTTGAAACCAAGTCATTACAGGACAGAGAAAATGCTTACCTATCATGCTTGAGGCTCTGGGTTTAATCTTAAAACACTTTGAATAATAATAATAAAAATAAAATATCATTACATGTTTTGTCCTTAACATTTTTTCTATAAAGCACAGTAATAATTCTTACCTAAATAATTGTTGAAAGTTTGGTTTAATAAAGTTTGCTTCAATATTTTGCCGTATGCAAATTATATGAGTTATGCCATGTTTCTGCAATATAGGTAGCTATAAAAAGTGGGGAGAGATAATAGTTTAAAATAAAACATCACATTACAATAATATGTCTGAAAATAGACAAGACTCATATCTAGTTCTAAAGTACAGAAAATTAAAGTTATTTTATAGTAACTGACCTGACATGATCTACAAGACAATTCAATGATTCAAGCTTAACACACAAAACGTTCTCTGCACTTTAACATGGATATTATTTATGTTTATTTCTTGAGCTTGATGAGAATTTAAAGATAACATTTCAAGAAACCAGTACTATTAACAATTGTGGCTAAAACCAGGGAGTTTAGAATCATGAATTTCTAAGTTGGCAATCCCAGGTCTGCCAATGATCTGAGGTCTGTGGCTCAGTTTTGTTCTGGGAGAATGGGAAACACTACCCTTATATGAGCAGTTATAATAACTCTAAGAAAAGAAAAAAAAATGTGTACTATAAAGACTTAGTCTAAACAAAGTCATGAGATGGAACACCCATGTGGGAGCATAACCTTTACATGACAAAGAAAAGAGCCTGTTCACTCTATCCCCCATAAAGCAGGGACATACCATCTGAGAGACAAATTCAGGAACTCACTGTGTGAGGCAAGTCACCCAAACCATTGTGTTTTTTTAGAAGTCTCCAAATTGACTAGACAATATGGTTTTCTTAATGTTAATCATAGCTACCTGTATTTTGCGAGAATATCATGGTATATAAGCAGGAATGTTTGTTGAATTACTTAGATGTGTTTGACGGGATTAAAAATGAGCCAATGTTCTATATTCACATGTATGCAAACTCCAAAATTAACAGCATTTATTCTTCAATTTATACTTAATAATTAAGATGAGGTTTCTGTATCTACTTTAGTTTACTAATATGAAAAACTACATGAAGAAACCTGCTGTAAGTGGGCATGGTGGCACAAGCCTTTAATCTCAGTACCTGGGAGGCAGAAGGATCTGAGTTTGAGGTTATCTTGGTCTACAGAGCAAGTTCCAAGTCAGCTTGAGTTACATAGTGAAACCCTGTCTCAAACAGTAACAACAAAGAAAGCAAACCAAACCAAAAACTCCTTTAAAAGCTTTCAAGGCACATTTAATTAAGTAAAGCAAAGCTTATCAGAATGAAATTTTAATGCAATAAGCAGAATGTATTTGTACCTTTCAATAGAAGCATTTATAAAAAGTGAACTATGACTTTACCTTCCAAATACAAATAGAAAAGTTATAAAAATGAATAGGTCGCTGGTTAACAAGCAACCTGAAGTCATCTCTTTTATTTAAATGGTATTTGGACATAGTAAAATATGCTTTTAGTAAACCAATCTTTAAAAAAGTATTCATCCCTCTAAGGTTTCTGTATCCCCACTATTAATTTTTATGGTTGAAAGATACTTTTTTTGGGGGTGGTATGAGTAGAAATTTGGGATATATTATGGTAACTCATATTGAGAAATATAAATATGTACACAAAGAAGACATAAGTTGGGAAAAGGATTAACAGGAGTCAGTGGAGGATGAGAGGGAACAGATTAAGTGTTTGAGTATCAAAATAGTTTATATACATGAAATAAAAATGTCATAGTGAAACCCATTACTAGGCATAATTATACGACAAAGAAAAGAGCCTGTTCACTCTATCCCCCATAACGCAGGGACATACCATCTAAGAGATGCTAATATGGGCACAAATGATTGTGAGGATCCGCATCTGGTCATTACATTCTGGGACAACAGCTTTGCTGACACCATCTTCTAGGGAGTCAAATCTCTATTTGTTAATTCACTTTTACACCATCTACCCTTTCCAGCTTCCTTGTGGGTCACCTCAAACCTGGCCAGGCGGTGGTGGTGCACGCCTGTAATCCCAGCACTCTGGGAGGCAGAGGCAGGCAGATTCTGAGATCGAGGCCAGCCTGGTCTACAGAGAGAGTTCCAGGACAGCCAGGGCTGCACAGAGAAACCCTGTCTCGAAAAAAACAAATCCAAAAAACCAAACCAAAACAAAAAACCAACAACAACAAAAAAACTATCAAAGAACCTTCCAATTTCAGTATGACTCTGAAAATTATTGTCATAAAACTATCATATAAAAGTATACTGAATTCTGAATCAGCAAGCCCTTGGGGGGAAGATATTTGCTAAACAATGTTTCACACTATATATCACTTAAAAAGCATTAGTATCATCCCCATAATTCATAAAGCTGAAAATTCCTTAAAAGGTGGCAAGACCATCACTAAAGACTAAAACACCCCCATCTTAACTGAGCAACTGAAGAAGTCTATATCCAATGCAAAAGAAGCACCACTATAAAACAGCACTTTTGCTTTGATAAAAGTTGACACCCTGTTCTATTTCCTCCTCTGATACTTTGCATGTATCTGATACTGGTCAGAAGATGCCTGGCAGGTACAGATATAACATTTTAAGATAGTAAATAAATTACTAAAAGTTATAGGATTAGTAAATCTAGCAAACACAAGATTTCATGAGAAAAATAAATTATAAAACCTCACTTGTAATTTGTGGTGAAACACTTAAAAACTATTAATGGTCCAGTAAATTTAAAAGTAGGTACAAGTATTATGAACACAGTTGTATATAAATGTGCGCTAATGTAAAACTCATACTATTAAAAACTTACCAGATACACAGTTGGTTTACTAAAGCCTCTTGGAGAACCTAACCTAAAGTTCATACCTTGCTTTTCATAGCAGAAGAGTATGGGCCTAAGAACAATCCAGGCAAAACTTCCTAGGGGAAAATACATACGTAAAGTTTAAACCTATGGCAAATACATATCATATAGCTCAATTAGCTCAATTTGTCTCTGTGTACAGGGGTTAATAGCCTTTGCAATATTCTGGTTAAAACTTTGATCAGGGAGCATTTCCCAGCTACATTTAGCAAACTGGGATGAGAAACATAGGTGTGTCTTTATAAATTCAAGTGTGATGTTCCCAATTTAAGTTTTATCCTAAAAAGCCAGATATTTGAGATCCTACAGTTTTTTCTTATAAGTAGGACTGGATATAATCAACACATTATATTATTGACATCCACATTAATAAAACCATTTTTAACTTCTATTATCAACTATAGCCTAAAAATAAAACAGGCATATAAAGAAAATCACCCCGTTAGAATTACATTTACACTAACTTTTATTTGGTCAAAACAAAAAGCAGTGCAAGAGCCAGGTGTAGTGGAACATAGATATAATCCCAGCACTCAGGAGGCTGCGGTGGAAGATCGTGAGTTTTAGCCGTCTGGGTACATAGTAAGTTTCAGGCCAGGTGGAACTCACAATCAGAGCCTGTCTTTTCTTCAGAAACAAAGCAGCACAAGATGAAACAGGATACAACTGGCATCACAGTAAATAAAAGCTAAGCTAACTGTAATCAATCCCTGTAGATAGCACTGTGCTCACTAACTTCTTTTCATTTTAAAACAGCATCCTCCTAACATAGCTAAGGCTGGCCCTAAACTCCAGGCAGTTCTCCTGCCTCAGCCTCTTGAGTTCAGAGATTATAGGAATGGCCCCAACAGCATCTTACAAGTATGAATCACATTTCACTTATGTCTCCATTCCCCATAGCATCAAGTTAGTGCTCATATGTACTCACATATAAAGGTCTAAAAGAGAACTTTCTTCTTTTCTCTCTCCTTTTTAATGAAGCAGACTTAGGTTTCATAAAGCATGAGGGTTAAGAAAAAACACTTAGAAGGGAAAGCAAGACACCTGAGAGCATGAATGTGGGCTTCCCAAAGAAGAGTCACTTAAAAAGTGAGTTTTCATTAAGAAAAGGAGATCATTACAAGATATGGGATTAAGAGTGAGGGGCACTGCTTATCTTGAGGACTAACAAAGTTGACTGCAAAGTATAAGAAATACAAAAGAGGATAATTCATTCCAAACAGTAAGTATTCAACTCACTGAATACTAGATAAATTAGTTATGGATGTCAACTGGGAAGCAAACATAAAAAAATGATTAACTACCCAAAAGCCTCAATTATTTTATGGTCAAGTCTCTTGAATCTATGTAAATTAGCCAGGAAAGCAAAATGCTTTACAAGGAACACAGAGGAAAAGCAGTGACTCATTAAGAACACCCACATATCGCTATGATCTTAAATCTAAGCCAAGTAATACAAAGAATTCATTTACATATTAAAATTTTGATACAAATAGTACATATGTATCACCTGATATTCTAATGTATATATACATTGCACAATACTCATAACTAGGTAAATATGAAAAACCTACAGATAACGAACCAGCAGGTCTCCTTTGTGAAGCATATGTTATTAAATAAGAGGGGTCGTTTGAATAAACTCAAAGTTGCCATACCTGCATCTCTCGTCTCATAGGGTAAGTCCACTCCTTGAAAAGGAAAACAAAAATAAACAAGTAAAAATAAATAGCATGAAAAATATCACAGGCTGATCAGATGGCTCAAGTCTAACAATCTGAAATTGATCTTTGAAACCCAAGTGATAGAGACTGGAATCCTGAATGCTAGCTACCCTTTGAGCCCAGTACTGCAAAAAATAAAAAATAAAAATAACCAGGTATGGTGACATGTTCATAATCCCAGAATTTAAATGATAAAATCAAGAGGATTGCCAAGCTCTATGGCAGCCTGGTCTAGACAGTAAATTCCAGGCCAACCAGGGCCGCTTTGTCTCAAACACACACACACACCTACCTACATACACCCCTATAGCAGATATCCCTGGTGACAGAAATCAGATTACAATTTGCCTGGTGTTATGTTGGGTGGAATGCCTATAATCTTCTCTTAGTTTCTTTTATTAAATTTAATTTTCTTTTGTTTTATATGTCTGGGTGTTTTGTCTGCATTATACCTGTGTATCACTGTGTGCCTGATTTCTTCAAAGCCAAAAAAGGGTGTTAGATTCTCTGGAACTGGCGTTATAGATACTTGTGGGCTGCCATGCTGGTGCTGGAAGTCAACCAGGTTCCCTAGAGGAGCAGTCACCACTGAAACATCTCTCCAGGTCAATGGGATACCTTTTTAAACTGATATAAACATTCTTCAATCTTAGCCTGGCATAGTGGCACATGGCTTTAATCCCAGCATTCAGAAGCAGAGGCAGACAGATCTCTGAGTTCAAGACCAGCCTAGTCAAAATGTGAGTTCCAGGACAGGCAGGCAACTGAGAAACCCTGTCCCGAACAAACAAATGAAAACAAAGAGCACTTAGCCTAAAGGACAGAGCATATAACAAAAATAAAGACTAATCCACTACAGGAAAAATTCAAAAGGTAAAACTTAAGTTTTTATTGCTGTTATGAAACACCAGAGCAGAAGCAACTTGGGAACAGGAAACAATTTAATCTGGTTTACAAATCCCTAGTCACTGTCTATTGAGGGAAGCCATAGCAGGAATTCAAACCAGATGGGAACTTAGAAGCAAGGTGCTGATGCAGCAGCCATAGGGGAGGACTTCTTACTGGCTTGACCCTCACAGTTTTCTCAGCTGATTATGGCTTGTGTCAGGCTGACACAAAACTGGCAGCACAATACCTGTTCTATAAGTTCAGTGCTACCAGCTCAGAAAAAACACTGTTCAAGTCCAAGAATAAAAGGCAACCCTATACAAAAGCATCTCTGGAAAGGTAGCTCAGGCACCAAGATCAGAGCTCTAATCCCAGTGCTCATGTTATAGGCCAGGAAACCTAAAATGCATTAACACCAGCTCTGAGGTAGGCAGAGACAGGAGGACGGCTTGGGATTTCTGGCTTCTAGCTTTGCCAAGAAAACATGAGCCCCGGGTTCAGGCACAGCCTGAATAGATATAGCCACAATGATAAATGCCTGTATGCATACACACCAACATCCATTTATGTACACAAATAAGATTTTATAATCTTTAAAAATTTCCGCTGGACGGTGGTGGCGCACGCCTGTAATCCCAGCACTCTGGGATACAGAGGCAGGTGGATTTCTGAGTTCGAGGCCAGCCTGGTCTACAGAGTGAGTTCCAGGACAGCCAGGGCTATACAGAGAAACCCTGTCTCTGAAAAACCAAATCCAAAAAACAAACAAACAAAACAACAACAAAAAAATTCCTCCAAGCTGGGCATAATAGCACACCTTTAATCTTGGCATTCAGGAGACAGAGGCAGGTGGATCCCTGTGAGTTCAAAGCCAGCCAGGATAGACCCTGACCCAGTCCCAATAACTTTTTATAAAAACCAATTTTTTTTAAATTAATTAATTGATTTTTGAGAAAAGGTTTCTCTGTGTAGTCCTGGCTGTCCTGGAACTTGCTCTGTAGACCTGGCTTGCCTGCAACTTCGAGATCCATCTGCCCCTGCCACCCAAGTGCTAGAATTAAAAGCACGTATCATTACGCCTGGCTATAAAGACCAATTTTATAAACAGATTCTTATTAAAGAAACTTTTTTTAATGTTATGTTAAAAAAAATTAACATTGTGTCTACTTTATACTTCTATTTTAAATTCTATTTAAAGAATTTTATCTGCCCCCAAAATTTTATTTTTTAGAGATTTTTATTACTTTATTATTGTTTTGCTTTTATGTGTGTTTGTGTATTATGTATGTGCCTGCTTCCCTCTGAGGCCAGAAGAGATCTTCTATGTCCTGGAAGTGGTGTTGAAGTTGTGAGCTGCTATATGAGTGCTTCTCTGCAAATGTTCTCCCCTACTGAGCTGTCTCTCCAGGCCTGAGTCTTACCTTTAGTCTAGACAACCTAGATCCAGAACTTATTTTCATAATTAGTACATCTCTATTCAGCCTTGTGAATGTGAACAAAAAGCCTTATGGAAAACATATCTTTAAACAAAGAATGATTTTAACACAAAATGGTAATTATAATTCCTGAGATTAACAGAATAGAAGAGAATCTGATTTTCAAGTCAGTACAAAAAAATAAAAACAAAACCATATTAGCCAAACTTGCTATTTGTCTGCTTCTTCAACTTACCAGTAGATAATGGTTATCTTCTTTTTCTGTTTTTGTTTTTCCAAACAGGGTTTCTCTATGTAGCCCTGGCTGTCCTGGAACTCACTCTGTAGAGTAGGCTAGCACATTCACAGAGAAATGGTTATCTTTTCTATAGACAAGTTTTAATGATTTTGGCCAAAGACACATTTTTAGTGATGGTGTCCCTAATATTAAGTGTGTTACAAGGAATAACTACACAGTGAGTGTGAATTCTGAAGATACCTGGCATTAGCCTATAGACACTGTAGCCCTGATGGGCCTCCTGGCCTAGATCTTAGCAATCTACCTGCCTGTCTCTGTTCCAGAGTTCTGGGACTAAAGGTGTGCACCAAAAATTTTGAAGTCATCTATTGGCCAAACTTATTTCCTGAAGCAACTTGTTACAATCTTAAGAAAAGCAATTAAAGAAATTCCTTAAAATAAAATACTGTATGTGGTTAAAGAGAAAAGAAACATTAACAAGAATGATTAAAGATCTGCTGAGAGATACTGTGTAGGAGAGGGAAAACCTCCCTAGCTTCTAGTGCAGTGGTGCTCAACCTTTCTTTTCTTTTCTTTTTCTTTTTCTTTTTTTTTTTTTTTTGGATTTTGGTTTTTTCGAGACAGGGTTTCTCTGTATAGCCCTGGCTGTCCTGGAGCTCACTCTGTAGACCAGGCTGGCCTCGAACTCAGAAATCCGCCTGCCTCTGCCTCCCAGAGTGCTGGGATTACAGGCGTGCACCACCACCGCCCGCCCGGCTGGTGCTCAACCTTTCTAATGTAGTGGCTACTTAATTCTTTTAACTGTAATTTTGCTAGTGTTATAAATTGTAATGTAAATACCTGATATCCAGGATATCTGATATGTGACCCCTAAAGGAGTCTTGAACCACAAGTTGAAAACTGCTGCCCTAGGGTGTGATAAAAAAATTTCTTTCTCTTTCCCTCCCCCCCCCTCTCTTTCTCTCTCTGTACATATATACAGAGTATCTGTATATCTCTGAGTTCAAGGCCAGCCAGATCTACAGAGTGAGTTTGAGGACAACCGTGGATACAAAGAGAAACTCTACGTTAAGGGAAAGTAAAATATTGAAGTCTATGAAAATTGACAATAGACAGACTAATAGGAAAAAAGGTACACACATTTATTATATGCACAAGGTAAACATCCAATACCAGTGATATTTAGAAGCTTAAAGCTGAGCATGGTGGCACCTGCCTACACTCACAGCACTTAGGAGTCTGAGGTAGGATAGTAAGAATTCTGAGACTATGTATGTGCTCATGTCTAAGAAAGCCACACAAACCAATATGCAATGACTCTTAGCAAGGATTATGATAAACCTGGGTGTGTATCCACTTCTGTAAGTCAATCTTCTATTGGTTACCATTTACTGAACCCTTTTTTTCAGATCTATTTCTAGGCAACTGAGGGGCATTCAGAAACCCTCTTCTGCATCTGCCATTTTATATATTCAAGTAACCAGCATGTCAAACAGCATTATTTTGGGGGTAGACTTTCCTAAACCTTTTTGATTTAGCAAGAAGCTAGAAGGAACTCAAATCGACAGGATAAATGTGCTTTTTCGTTTAAGTACTTTACCCCCTAAAAGATTTAATCAGGTGAAGGGTATTCAATGCTATTAAATTATTAGGTTAAAAAATAAAGGACATAATAGAGAAAATGAAATTTTAATCTCAATTTTTAACAAAAACAAGATTCCAGAGTTGTTTCACACTCTGTATAAGTTTGTAGACAATAGACCATGAAACACTGTCTCCATATTTATACCAAAAAAAGTTATTACAAAAGGATGTGGTAGTACACATCTTTAAATCCTAGAATCTAGGAGGCAGAGGCAGGCAAATTTCTATGAGTTTGAGGCCAGCCTGGCCTATATACTGAGTTCCAGGACAGCCAGGGCTACACAGAGAAACCCTGTTGCTAATAATAATAATTACAAGAATTAAAGCAAGTTGCAAACCAGCAAGAGAATAGAAAGTTATTTCCATTCACAGATTACATACATATATAATCTTATTTAGAGATCAACAAGTTTCACTGGAATAAGTATGGAACTTTGAAACCTAGAAATGTTCAGAAAAAATTTCATCTGAAATTATTCTGGTTGCCATCATCAGATGCTGATCTCTGAGAGCTTTCTCATCTTAACCCTACAGCTATGTTGGGATATGGTTTGAACATATCTCCAAGGAACAAGTTTTGAAATGTCCAAACAAGGAATTAAAAGGTGGAAACTCAATACAAATACAGTGTGCTGAGGGGGGCCTCTAGAAGTGATTAGGTTTAGATAATGTTGTTAGCATAAACTTCATGATTATATCTTGAATAAGAGGAAGACCAAATGGTTGACAGACAAGACAGACTAATGGGATGTATGAATGACACTGGGACAAACACAGACACACCACACACACCACACAACCTACAAGGCCATTACTCGCTTGGCAGTGATTTGATATTCTATGCAGAAGAAACTGATGCCTTATATATATCACTGGGAAATAGTAAGTCAATGTTGCTAATTAGATAAAAAGCTATTATTCCCAGTAAGAAGTTACAGTTTTTGCAGGGAATAAATATAATTACAATAAAAGAGGGGGGAAATTAAGCTCTAACTTCTAAGAATGGGGGGAGGATTAAAGTGTATTTAAAAACCCAAAAGAACTAGAAGTCAGGCCTCCACGGGCACTATGTGCTGTGGCATACCTGATATAACACTTATTCTAAGTAAATGTCAATCAATATCCTGCACCCTTTTTGGAGAAGTCAGAAGGTTCTCTTCTTCCATCACAGAGAAACCACTCGTGAAACTGAAATTGCTTGAAGATAAAATACCCCTCATTCACCTGACTCTACATTAAAGAAAAAAAGTACAAATTCTTTTTTAAATTTAAGATTCGACTTAAAAATATATGCATGTCTCAACCATCACTATACAAATAAGAGAATCCTCCAAACGCCTGTACGTCCATCGCTTGGGAGAACAGGAGCTGAAGGACATTCCTGGCTACACAAGACCTTGTCTTAAAATTCATTTTAAAAAAGTAGCTAGGTTTGGTGGCTCACACCTTTAGCCAGTACTCAGGACTTTAAGGCCAGTCTGCTCTACACAGAGTTCCAGGACAGCCAGGGCTACCAAAAAATCCTTTCTCAAAAACCCAGAATCACAACAAAACAAACACAAAAAAGTGATCATCAAGGCATTCAATAGGGCCAGGCGGTGGTGGCGCACACCTGTAATCCCTGCACTTTGGGATGCAGAGGCAAGCGGATTTCTGAGTCCGAGGCCAGCCTTGTCTACAGAGTGAGTTCCAGGACAGCCAGGGCTACACAGAGAAACCTTGTCTTGAAAAACCAAATCATAAATAAATAAATAAATAAATAAATAAAAACAAAAAGACATTCAATAGAATTGAGTATTTGGAATAAATCTCCATTTCATACATAACTCAGACTGGTCTCAAATTTGCTATATAACTAAGGCTACTGTGAGCTCCTTATCTTTCTCCTTCTACCTTCCAAGGAGTGGGATTACAAGTGTGGCAGCCAAGAGCAGCCCCAAATACTTTTAAAACACTGAGAGATTAAGGGTTGTACACCATCAATTCCAGCATTTGGATTACAGAAGCAGGTGGATCTGTTTCAGGACAGCCTGGTCTAATGAGTTCCAGCACAGCCAGGTCTGTGTATAAAGTCTTATGTCAAAACACACAAACAAAACTCTAGAATCCTTTTCTGATCCTATTAAGTGTCACAGCTAAGAATCCTTGTCTTGTTATTAATTTAGCCTCTGGCAAACTCCTAAGAGTTTCAGGTACAATAAAATATTTGCAACAGATGTTAGGTAAAGAAAAATCAAGGTGGAGTGAAAAGAACCCTGAAATCATAAGTTGGGAGAATTTTGCTCTAGATAGTACTTTTCCTCCAAAGGCAAGATTTGTTATTAAAAATTTTCAAATTCAAAGAAGCTAGCTTTTTTACTTTTTTTCCCTCTGCTAGTCATAGTTTTTTGTGGTTTTTTTGCTTTTTGTTTTTTGTTTTTGCTGTTGGTGGTGGTTGGTTGGCTTTTGACTTTAAGAACTATTAGAGGGTGCAATTCCATAGTTCATGCCTCTGGTCTATTCCACACGTGGGGCTATGTGTCCTGCATGTGAACCTAATATCAAGATCAGATTAAAAACAACTCCTCAGCGTGTTGCTTTGGCAAAGATGAGTCTGTGTTCAAGAAAAACCTCAACGCCGTGGCGAGTGGTCAAAAGTACTCTCCGGGTTGGCTCCTCCACCAGGGTCTCAGGGGAGGAGGACCTCACTGACGCCCCCCAAGGGGAAAGGCAAGAGTCTGGGACAGTTGGGCCAGAGGCGCTGCTCGGCCGGAGACCCCGGGGCTGTCTGCGGCAGGGCGGCCCGGCGAGCACTCACCTCGGCGTCGTCTTTGCACTGCGGGAGCGAGGGGAACTCCAGTTTCACGTCCTCCATGGTCCCAGGGCCCCGGCGGGTGGGCGCGGTGAGCCCGGCCGCCCTCCGGGCTGGCAGAGGCGATGGGGGAGGGAGGGCGGGCGGACAGCGGGATGACGCGCGGCGGGCTCACAGCAAGCACTCGCGGACTACAGGGTCCAAACGGCTGCGACAGGAAGGCGGAGGGCAGGGCGGTGCGCTGCCGGCCGCCATGCTGCGGCCGTCTCCCTCCCGCAGGTCTCCGCGCCCCTCAGACAGCTCGGATCCTGCCCAGGAACGAGCCCATAACCGTCTCCTCCCGCCCCAGCCCACGCGCCACAGCCAATCCCAGCCCACGCTCGCCGCCGGCCCGCCCCCGCCGCCGCCAGGTGTCAGCGCGCCTCCGCCCTGCCCGCCGCGAGCGCGCAGACGCGGGGGGCGGGGCTTCCCGCGGGGCGGAGCCGAGGCCGAAAGGAGGGAGGAGCGGTCGGAGCGATGGCAGTGGGCTGTCAGGCCAGCTAGGCCTTCCCAGATGAGATGGGAGCCCCTTCAGTGTCCTCCATGACCCACAGCACTCAGAGGAACGCTGCCCAATCCGTGGGTGAAGTTATAACCAAACAGGAAGAGCTCAGTTTAAATTCATGTTAGACTACGCAAAAAACAAAACAAAACAAAAAACGAGATATTCATCACCTTTAAACAGAGTAGAAAGTGGCCTCTTAGGTATACTCCAGAGTGTAACAACTCAAATTATCCAGAAAATTTTCAAGGAAATGATTCATAGAAAAACTCATCAGAAATGTTAGTTTAAGTGATATTTTACTTACTAAATTGTACTCAGAACTCTTTAGGATTTCTCCAAGTCAATTTTTCAACATAAAATATGATTCTGTGTGAGGAGCTGGCATTGGAGTTAATAATTTTTTAAAAGTTAAGAATATACCTTTCAGGGTCTCACTTATGTAGACCAGGCTGGTCTTCAAATTTACAAGAGTTCTGGGATTAAACAAAGAACTGGTTAGAACTTCTGAACAACCTTCGGTCTCTCTGAAGGCTGCAAAGTGAGTAACTAACACTCTCACTGCTTTTCATTGTATGTTAAGACTACTTCCTAGGGATCTCAGGTCTTACTATTTTTATCAAAAACCATCCTTTAAAAACAAAGTGGAAGGACCATGTGTTTAACTTAGATTTCCTCTAATTCTTTTCATGTTGTCATATATGTTTGCTCAACTTAGAAGTATACCTGTTCAATAATTAGCCAATTAGATGTTCCATGTTTTCTGGTATTACACATACTATTATCCAGCTTTATAGATTACAAAAGACACAGAATACCCTGCTAATAATTTTTAATTAAAAATAATCCATCTTCATTTTGCCAGGCAATGGTGGCACATGCCTTTAATCCCAGCACTTGGGAGGCAGAGGCAGGTGGCTTTCTGAGTTCAAGGACAGCCTGGTCTACAGAGTGAGTTCTAGGCTACCCAGAGAAACCATCTCGAAAAACAAACAAAAATGTATTGCAGTGAAAGCCTTTTAAGTCCACCACTCAGGAGACAGAGGCTGGAGAATGTCTGTGAGTTGAAACCAGCCTAATCCACACAGTAAGTTATTCCAGGCCAGCCAGGGTACATAGCGAGACCCTGTCTCAAAAAGAAAGGGGAAAAGAAGAATTACATCTTCTACATTAGCTAGATCATTTATGGTTAGTCCTTTGGTATTTATGAAACTGAAGTTTGATGCCTTTATTTAAACAAGAATTAGCTATAATCTTAATTTTAAGACATTGACAATTTCCTTATACAACTTTTGATTGCCACATGAAATTAGAATTGTGTACAGGTAACAACTTTTGTTTTGAACATTTCTGACATTTAACATTCCACAGAATAGACACTCTCAGCCTGGTATTTACTGGAAGATATTTATAGAATCCATTAGTGAACCTAGGAAATAATACATCTCTAGAAATCACGTATATGCAAAATTAAATGTCCACAAACAGACTTTTCCTGGATCCAGACCTGAAAAGGGAATTATTTTTTCACATAAACTAAATTAACTATAAGTATTACTTTCAGTCATAATCTTTAAAAAGTTTTAAAAAATTATCAAATACTGCAATAGGTAAAGAGAATTTCTTGGAAGACACAAGTGCATGTATATACTCCATACCCCCAACACTTTATAATATATACAAGACAATTTTGTGGATGCTGTGAGTACTGTTTAAAAATAAAATTCAAAGCCCTATTTTAATTTTCATTTTCATCCAGGCTTTAAAATCACATACTTACTGATCCAAAAGGACTAGAATAAATGTGCTCTTAGAAAAGACAAATATATATATATATAGGACAACTAAAACAGATTTTATTGCTTTTTTTTTTTTAGGACGAGGAAAACAAACTATAAAATCAGTGCTAGGAAATGCTCTCCTCTACTATCTCTAACCATTCTAAATGTTGTACAAATGCTCATAAAGCAAATGCGAAAAGCTTCCGCATGTCTTTTGTAAATCCTGCTGCAGTAAATGCAACATTAACAAGCATACAACTTTCTTCTGTACCAATTTTAAAAGAATTACTAAATTATATACTATTATGTTGCTTATACATGTTTATTCACTTTTAATGAGATCATTGCCAATACATACATTATTTTCCTTAACTTTATTTTACATCAAGCCAATGTCTGTCATGCAGCCACCAAAAACCTTACAGAAAGTTACACAGGTTTATAGTCCAGTTTAGACTCTAGCTTCTTGGAGTCAGCCACCTTTCTGACTGCTTTCATGAAGTCTTCCTGAACTACAAAATCATGATCGGCACGAATCGCAAACATACCTGTGGAAAACAAAACAAAATGCTGCTTATACTATGTGAAATGCAGTTCAATCAGTAAGGAAATTAAGCTGGAAACAGTGGCACACGCCTGTAAGTAACTTTAGCACTTAGCTGACTGCAACTGGAGGACTGCAAGTTCAAGAAGAGCCTAACATGTCGAGACCTGATCTCAAAAGGAAAGCTGAGAAACGTGAAGAGGAAATACATTTACTAATTCTGAGCCAGTAGTGCTACTTCATACATTTTCATAAGTAGAGTGAGCATTAGTTTTGAAATAAGCAGATAACACAATTATCTGAATACTTAAATCTGGACTGGGCAGTACTTAATAAAATTGATATTCGCTTAATAAAAGTACTGGTAGTATTAAGTGTTAGTACTTAATAAAAAACAACTGAAACTATCAAGACCTACACATTTTTGGCTGAAGTTTCTTTCTTTCTTTCTTTCTTTTTGGTTTTTTTGTTTTTTTTGTTTTTGGATTCCCCTCCCCCCCCCCCCCCCCCAAACCATTCATTTCTGAGTCTTGGAATTCCTGTGTACACTGAAAGTCACCATTGGTTTCTGGTTTCTGGGTTACAAAGCTCACTCAGCTTCCCAGATTCTAGTACCCAAGGCTGCCAAGATCTTCCATGTTACCGCTTCTTTTCCCTTTCCCTTTCCTTCCTTCCTTCCTTCCTTCCTTCCTTCCTTCCTTCCTTCCTTTCCTTCCTTCTCTCTCTCTCCCCCCCTTCCTTCCTTCCTTCCTTCCTTCCTTCCTTCCTTCCTTTTTTTTGGATTTGGTTTTTTCCGAGACAGGGTTTCTCTGTGTAGCCCTGGCTGTCCTGGAACTCACTCTGTAGACCAGGCTGGACTCGAACTCAGAATCCGCCTGCCTCTGCCTCCCAGAGTGCTGGGATTACAGGCGTGCGCCACCACTGCCCTGCTAGAGCAAATCTTTCAAATACGGGTCCCATGGAACTAGTCCACTCTAGTTCTAGCCACAGTGTACCAAGCAATCCTGCTTCCCACAACATGCCTGTGGGCATTAGGAAGTCCTTCAGAGATCATATCCCCAAGAGCCCAACTTCACTGGGGTTGGGGGAGGGTAGCTGGTAAAGCAGTGTTCCGGTCTTGCAAGGTCAGCCATATCACCCTCAAAGGCATTCTGTAGTCTCCTATGGTCCCTTACAAGAAACCGAAGTCAATTACACAGTGGCACATCCTCCCTTGTGTTGTTTTGTTCTACTTCTTGAAATCAAGTCTCAAATGCAAACCAAATGAAGGAAATCCTGACAAAATGCAGCTCTGCTTTTAAATAAGCTTAGAACATTGTTATTGATGGTGAAAATATATTTTTTATTCTCACCTGCTTCAGTACAAACATTTCTTAGGTCCGCTCCATTAAAGCCATCTGAAAGCTTAACAATTGCTTCATAATCTGTTTAGAAAAAAATAACAGAAATCAACAAGATAATAATGAAGTTTCAATACTGATTTTTGCCTATAGAGAAAATTTAAATGGACTAGTTCATTTTGAATTTGATTAGTATTACCTGTGCTACTATTTTACAACATTAACAACAAAACATGCTGCAAAATAAACTGGAATCAGGGAAACACACTTTTGAATTTTTAACCAAAATTTCATTAAAATTGGGAGGTGCCTACTTTTAAGTTGTAAGAACAACAAAGTAAGTGCAAAGATGTGACTCATTAAACCTGCTGCACGGCTGTAATCAACCCCAAGCTTGAGGAAGGTGGCAGAAAGAAGAGCTCCACACCAGGTATGCAGCACAGACCTTGGACCCACACATAAATGGCACTCACTCTTGATTGATGCTGTTACATCATCAGTTACAGTAACAGTAGGAGGGAGAGACACTCTCTTCAGTGGTATAGCCACAGGAAAAGGGTCCATACTTCTCTAAGCATCCATACTTAAACTCACTCTGGATCAGGGACTGGAGAGGTGGCTGCTCCTTCACAGGACCTGAGTTAGATTCCCAGCACCCACATGGTGCCTAACAAGTATCCGAACTCCAGCTCCAGAGACACCAACTCTCTCTTCTGGTTTTTAGGAGTACCAGGCACCTACTTGGTGCACAGGCATGCATGCATACAGGCAAGCACTCAGACATATAAAATAAGCATGTACATAAAATAATAAAATTAAAAAAAAAAACCCACAAAACTCACTCTGTGGCAAAATAAAACATAAAATTAGAAGGAGCTAAAATGGAAGAGGAAGGAATCAGGTGCATGGGAGGAAGACAAGAGAAAGAAATGGGGTGAATATGACCAAAATACAAAACACACAGGCCTGCACACACACAAAAATGGCATAATGAAACTCAGTATTGTTTATAGTGTATTCTAACAAAAATTCTAAGAACTGGGGGTATGGCTAAGTGTATGCTATGCACTTCTAAAGTCCTGAGTTCAATCACTGCACCACAAAATAAAAAAGTCAAGTAACAAAACCAAAATAATTTGGGGCTGGTAAGATGGTTCAAAAGTTAAAAGCCCTTGCTGCCCTTGCAGAGGACTGAGGTTTGGTTTCCAGTACCCATGGGGTGGCTAACAACTGTCTGAGACGTGTGGTGAACAGACACCTTGAACTTAGGCATGTGCAAATACACATAAAATATATAAGTATGTAAAACAGTGACAGTAAGCAGAATGTACTTTAGTCATGCAAGTCAAATGTAAAACATACTAAAGGTAGAGATAACGTATCAAACAGAACCTTGAAATGATACAGCAAGCATTTATTAGCTTTCTGATTTTCTTTGTAAACCTCAAGTTGTATGGCAGCTGGAATAACAGAAACAGTGAACTCTTTCTCCTCACAAAACAGTCATGGCTTGAAGTACTACAGCTCTGTGCTAGTTATGAATCTGACAGAGATAGTGAGGGAAACAGCAGAGCACCACCCACTAAAACTATGAAACACCTTTGTCGGCAATACAGAACCAGTCAGTGTCTATACAGGGACTCCTCAGTCAGCACGTAATCATGGTCATGTCACTAACCTTCTAAGAGTAGGGATTCCCAAGGATACCATAGTTATCCAGTATCGTGGGAGAGCTCAGTATTTGTAGAAGATACTTATAACCTAGAATCTTTTGTTTAGATCAATCTTTCCAGCTTAAAAGTTTTCATATGGACAACGAAATGAGTTGTAATAGTCAACCATTAAGTTCTAAAGAGTTTTCCTTTGTTGTTTTTTTATTTGAGACAGGGTCTTACTATGTAGCCCTGGCTGGCTGGAAGCTTTCTATGTAGACCCAGTTGACCTCAAATTCTCAGAATTTGAAATGCTCCTGCTTTTGCCTACAGGGAGCTGAGATTGAAGTTGTGTGACATTATACTGGCTCTAAGAAATTCTTTTGGTAGTAATGGTGATTGAACTAGGACTGCAAGCAGCCTACACAAGCAATCTGACACTGTGTCACTTTGTAGACCATTCTAAAGCTGTCAAGCAATTACACTACATTCTCTTAATACAGAAGTCAACAAGCATTTTGTGTAAAGGGAGAAAAAAATAAAGCCTGCTTTGCAGGCATTCCATCCTGTCCAAACTACTTCACTCCACTGCTGTGGTGAAAAGGCAGCCATAATGGTATGCAAAGGAACGACACAGACGAGCCACTCCAAAACTCTCTTACAATCAAGTACAACTCATTAGCCATGTTTTGCCACAGTTCAACCCTCACTTACATAGGCACTTTATAATATTTTAAATTTAAAATTTTAATTTTAAACTTATTTATTTTAGTTTTTTTGAGACAGGGTTTCTTTGGGTTGCCTTGGTTGTCCCAGAACTCGCTTTGTTGTAGACCAGGCTGGCCATTAACTAAAAAGTTCTGCCTGTCTCTGACTCTTGAGTGTAGGTGCCACCACCTCCTAGCTAAATATACTTATTTTTATGTGTTTGGGTGTTTTGTCTGTATCTTTGTATGTGCACCATGTGCACAAAGTGCCCTTTGAAGGCAGAAGATGTTGGGTTTCTTCAGACTAGAGATACAGCTGGTTATGAGCTGTCATGTGGGTGTTGGGAAATAAACCCAGAACCTCTGGGAAAGCAACCAGAGCTCTTAAACTGGTGAACCGTCTCTCCAGCACACAGAAACTATTTTATATTTTTCCCACTGCCCTCCAATTTGTAACAATACTTTGCATCTTCACGTTTATTCTTCTGAGAAGATAAAAGCATCCCGAAGAATCTCTAAACTCCTAGGCTACCTGGGAACCTGTTGGCAGCAGCATCCTGTTGTACTGCACTTTATTTACCCGATGCATACTCGAATAAACACTCTTTTCTTACCTATTTCACCATGCTTTGTAATAGGGCCTGCGTGGATTTTCAATATATCTAATCTTGCTTGTTCATTCGGTAAATCGATATCTGAAAATAGAAATAAATTATTTTGTATTCTAGTTGATAGTTTAATAGAGTGGAAAGAGGTTGAATAAAAAGAAAAAATTGACAAAGAGAAAAACAGAACAGATAAAGAAAAGAGAGTAACTCACGTATTTTTCTATCTAATCTTCCTGGGCGCAGCAAAGCAGGATCCAGTGTATCTGGTCTATTTGTAGCCATGATCATTTTAACTCTATGCAGAGTATCAAATCCATCCATTTGATTTAGTAACTAAATAAAAAATTAGAGACAGACTTTACCAAACATGTGCATGTTGTGCACATATACACTAAGTTAATGAAATAAAATTATTGAAACATAACTAGCTGACTGATGTCGGCTAGTTGATGATATTACCAGTTATATGAATACACTGTGTTGCTCTAAAATACCTCTTATAGTTTTGGCTTTTGTTTTAAGACAGAGTAGGCTATGTTCTTAACTACTGAGACATCTCTCCTGCCCCTTGTTTGTTTGATTTTTCTAATGTTCATTGGTGTTTTGTGTGTGTATGTCTGTGTGAGGGTGCCATACGCCCCTCAACTAGTTAGAGACAGCTGCTAACTGTCATGTGAGTGCTGGGAACTGAACATGGGTTCTTGGCAAGAGTAGCCAGTGCTCTTAACCGCTGAGCTCTCTCACCAGTCACAAGACTATATTTTAAGTTTAAAGTATTGTATATAGAGATAGTCCTAAGTTCATGGTCAGACTGGTCTATATAGGAGTTCCAAGAAGATAGTATTTTTATCTAAAAATACAAAACTATTCATTCTCTGCCTAGGTCTGTATAATTTGTAAAAAAAAAAAAAAGAAGAAAAAAAGATTTTCTAACACTACAATAAAAACAATTAAAACCAAATGACCTGTGCTCCCTAGTTCCCACTGCAGCAAATGAGATCCTGCATTAGGTACCCTCTTCACCTCATCCCCCATCTGCTCCAGCATTAAAACCAGTTCACTATTCCAGGGTCACACTCCATCATGAGCATGGGGCTGAGAGCAGAGGGGAGACTGGGATCGGCTGGACTCCTAGGAGATGCACTGCAGTCATGACCTCACAGTGGCTGTGATTACCTGCCCAAGATCAAGGCAGGCAATAATTCCCACCAATTAGTAGGCTTATGAGGAGCTATGGATTGATGACTGCTGGAAAACAGGGAGCAATTTTTCTTCAAGGGCATGGTCCTTATTAGGTTGCTAATTCAAGCAGGAGACACTAATTGGACTCACTGAGTTATTCAAAAGAAAGACCATGAAGGTAGGATGGTGTTGGGCTCTTAGAAGGAGTGAGTGAGGACGTGGGGTAGATGTGAAGACACTGTATGTATGCGTGTGTATGTGCATCAAATTGTCAAAGAATAAAACATATTTTTAAAATTCTATTTTAGCTGTCATAGTCTTTTTTTTTTTTTTTAATTTTTTTTTTTTTTTTTTTTTTTTTTTTTGGTTTTTTGGATTTGGTTTTTTTGAGACAGGGTTTCTCTGTGTAGCCCTGGCTGTCCTGGAACTCACTCTGTAGACCAGGCTGGCCTCAAACCCAGAAATCCGCCTGCCTCTGCCTCCCAGAGTGCTGGGATTACAGGCGTGCGCCACCACCACCCGGCAGCTGTCATTGTCTTAATAATAAAGATCGAATAGTGGTTTTTCAGAGCAACCACAAACATAATACAACTTATTTACTGCTAAAAATCTTATATATTACTCATACCTTTATCAAACCAGCACAGTCAAACGCTTAACAATAATTTATACATCTGAATAACTGATCTATTTAAAAAAACTATAGAATAGTCCATTTTTTACCAAATAGAATTTTATATCTCTTTTTTAGAATCCATTTTTCTTTTACCTCTTTATATGAAAACATTAAATCTACACATTTAGATGGATCCATATGTTTTAATTCATATTTACAGCACTTAAGTCAACTTAAACATAACATATTCTCCTTACTCATCATTTCTTTATGGCAAAAACATTGTGTTCTCTTACAGTCCTCAAATATATATTACATGTTTTTTTACGGAGATATCCAGGTACTAACAGACAATATACTGCTTGTTCCTGTCTACCTGGTATCTACTGATCCAACTTTTCCTGTCTTTTCCTGTTCTTTAGTAACCTCCTTCTTCTGTGTATGTGTGTAGATATGATATGTATGTGTGGGTCCTTCTGGAGGCTACCAGCAGAAGGACATTGGTGTACTCTGCCTCGTCTCTCACTGACCCTGAAGCTCATCAACAGTAAGCAAGTCTAAGCATCTCTGGTATCTACTCGTTATGCTGGCCTTATAGACGCGCGTCTGCCTCACAAAGCTTTACGTTGTTCCTGTCTACAGCCAGGACTTTACCTCAGGCATCATATTTGCAAAGCAAACACTCTCACCCACTGAGCCATCTTCCCAAACTACACACTAATTGTTTTCATTAGGGATCATGGTACAGGAATGTGTTCATTGCTGGCAACATTTCAAACACGTTCGCCTTCAAATATGCAATACTTAGTTTTTTATTAATAAGTGTTTCTTTATAAATCCTCTTTACCAAGCATTACTTACCTCCATTAATGTCCTCTGAATCTCTCTGTCAGCTGATGTTCCCTCTGAAAACCGACGGCCACCTAAAGTAATAAATTTGGAAATATATACACATTATTCTTTTGTTCGGTGCCCATAATTTAATAAAACAGAATGTAATAGTAGCCAGTGTTAAAAATACTAAGTAAAACTTAAACAGTAAGAGTTATACTGAGTTAGAAGTGATTTTTTGAATATTTCTCATTCTGTAATATTCAAGGCCGTGCTCTCTAACCTCGGATAAGTCCTCTTCAGGCAGGAGGCGCTCTGAGGAGCCCAATGCCATGCTGCTGACTGTAGACAGGTCACAGCTACTGCCCAGCAGGAGGGCCTTTCAGGTTTTTAAACAACTTCTTTAACAAAAGCATTTAAGATAAAATCGAAAAGGTTTCGTTCTTACCAATAGCATCTATTTCATCCATAAAAATGATGCATGGCTGGTGGTCCCTGGCATAATTAAACATTTCTCTAATCAAACGAGCACTTTCACCAATGTACTTGTCTACAATAGAACTAGATACAACCTGTTCAAAAGAAAAATAGTAATACAAATTAGACAAATAAAATAAACTTCATTTAAAAATATATAAAAGAATTTTTCCTTACCTTTAGGAAGTTGCAGTCCAGCTGGCTTGCAACAGCTCGTGCCAAGAGTGTTTTCCCAGTGCCTAGAAATATCAAATGAGGTTGGGTTCAAAGCAGAACCATTTTTAAAAGCCTTTCAACAACTCTTGGAGCTGGGGAGATGGCTTAGTACTTAAGAATGCTTGCTGCTCTTCCCAAGGACAAGAGTTCAGTCCCTAGTACCTCTTAAGGCATCTTAGTGTTACCTGTATCTCCTACAGGTGACCCAATACCCACTCTGGCCTCTATGGGCACCCTCCCACATATGGCATTCATCTGCACAGATACACACAAACACATAACCAATAATATAATTGTATTGTTAGTGAATTTTCTAAGACTGAAGCTAAATCCTACATAGAATTTTTATTTAAAATCCTAACGTAATTTACTTGCAATACTAAAATTTTAATTTTAGGGCTGGAGATGGTTCAGTGGTTCAGTGGTTAAGAGTACCGCTTGCAGAGGTCCTGAGTTCAATTCCCAGCAACCACATGGTGGCTCACAACCATCTGTAATGGGATCCGATGCCCTCTTCTGGTCTGTCTGAAGACAGCGACAATGTATTCGAATATATAAAAATAAATAAATCTTCAAAAAAAAGTTTTTAGCCAGGCGTGGTGGCGCACGCCTGTAATCCCAGCACTTGGGAGGCAGAGGCAGGCGGATTTCTGAGTTCGAGGCCAGCCTGGACTACAGAGTGAGTTCCAGGAAAGCCAGGGCTATAGAGAGAAACCCTGTCTCGAAAAAACAAAAACAAAAAAAACCAAAAAAAAAAGATTTTAACTTTAAATATCCCTCCTGATTTAAATTGGTAAATAACTATAACATTAAAAATGTGACACTGGTATATGTATACATTGTAGAATGATTAAACCATGCTAATTTACATATATATTAACTCAAATGTTTATTACTTTGTGGTGAAAACCTAGTCTTCTTTCATCAATTGGAAATACCTAATACACAAACAGCTAATTTTTTTTTAAAAGATTTATTTATTATTATACGTTAAGTACACTGGAGCTGTCTTCAGACACACCAGAAGAGGGCATCAGATCTCTTTACGGATGGTTGTGAGCCACCGTGTGGGTGCTGGGATTTGAACTCAGGATCTTTGGAAGAGCAGTCAGTGCTCTTACCTGCTGAGCCATCTCTCCAGCCCCAAACAGCTAATTTTTTTTTTTTGTGAACTCAACCCATCTCTCTTTCCCTAGCCCCTCTTAAACAAACCATTCTCTGTAAGTTCAACTTTCTAAAATCCCCCATGCAAGTGAAATCATGTGGTGTCTGTCTTTGTGTGCCTGCTCACTTCACTTATTGTCATTGCTGCAAGACTCATCCATGTTGACACAGATGACACAAGTTACTTCTTTGTGAAGACTCAACCATATTCTACGTACGTATGTATGTATGTATGTGTATATATATATATATATATATATATATATATACACACACCATATTTTCTTTATCCTTTCATAAGTCAATGGATACTAAGACTTTCTTATTTGGCCACTGTAAATAGCACTACAATAAACATGGAGGTATCAACATCTCAACATACTGGTTTCAGCTGCCTTGCATGCATACATATACATACACACACCACATACACCCTCAATTGCTAAGGTATATAGTACTTTCATTTTAATTTTCTGAAGAACCCCATACTATTTTCTAAAATGGTGGCATCAATTTACATTACTATCAGCAATATAGTTTCTCTTTTCTCCATCTTTGTCAATGCCTGGTTTCATTACATTGATTCACTCTTTTCTTGATAACAGCCATTCTAATAGTTGTGAGACAGTATCTCGTCTTATAATTTTAAGCATAATGAATACAGAACTTTAGAAATAAATAAAGTTATTCTTACAAATGGCTATACACACTGTCCAGATCTTTTAAAAAATTATTTATGTATACAGGTATTTGTCTACATGTACATCTGTACCCCAGAAGAGGGTATTGGATCCCCTGGGACTATAGTTATTATACATGGTAGTGAGCCACTGTGTGGGTGCTACAAATTGAACTCATAACCTCAGGAAGAAGAGCCAGTGATCTTAACTGCTGAGCCATCTCTCTAGCTCCTGAATAGATCTTTTACCTGTATACGATATCTTTAGCATCAATCATTAGTTATTTGGAAACTAGAGGGTCAGTGAATTATACAATTTTCTTAAATATTGACATTTTCACTATAAAATATTCAAAATCATCTACTGGTATCAATGTATACCTCATCAGAAAAGTCTTCTAGAATTAACATATTAAAGCTGTCAAACTCACTGGGTCTAGTAAATATTTTTCAAAAGTTCTAATTTTCAGGCTGGAGAGATGGTTCAGCAGTTAAGGGCAATAAGCTGATTTTCCAGGTTCAATCCCCAGTACCCACATGGTACTTCGCAACCATCTGTAACTTTAGTATTAGGGGATCTGACACACTCTTCTGGCCTCTTTGGGCGCAAAGTGTGTATGTGGTACAGATACACATGTAGGTATGCCAACTTGATACAGGGTGGAGTCATTTGATAAGAAGGAGCCTCAACTGAGAAAATGCCCCCAACTGGGCCAGTCTGTGGTACATTTTCTTAATTAGTGATTGATGTGGGAGGGTCTATCCTGTTACTGGAGGTGCCAGCCTTGGCCTGGTGGTCCTGAGTGTTATAAAAAGGCAGGTTATGTTGGCTATGATGGGAAAGCCAGTCAGTAGACCTCCTCCATGGCCTCTATCAGCTCCTGCCTTCAGATTCCTGCTCTGTTTGAGTTCCTTCCTCACCTTTCCTCTGCAATGGAGTATAACATAAGAGCCAAAAGCTGAAATAAATCCTTTCTTCACTGAGTTGATTATGGTCATGGTTTTTAGCACAGCAACAGAAACCTAAATAAGACACACATATTCAGCCGGGCGGTGGTGGCGCACGCCTGTAATCCCAGCACTCTGGGAGGCAGAGGCAGGCGGATTTCTGAGTTCGAGGCCAGCCTGGTCTACAAAGTGAGTTCCAGGACAGGCAGGGTTATACAGAGAAAAAAAAGACACACATATTCATGAATATAAGTTGTTTTTAAAAGTTCTAATTTTACTTGCTACCTCAAATTTTATGACTACTAACAGTCTGTACTACTTTTCACTTTTTTTTTTTTTAAGATTTATTTATTTATTATCTATGAGTACACCATTACTCTCTTTAGACACACCAGAAGAGGGCATTGGATCCCATTACAGATGGTTGTGATCCACCATGTGGTTGCTGGGAATTGAACTCAGGACCTCTGGAAGAACAGTTGATGCTCTTAACCACTGAGCCATCTATCCAACCCTTCTTTCACTTGTTATAGAAAAATTATAAGCTAAATAACTAATTGCCAGATTGAATAACCAATTATCTAATCACCAGAAAGCAACAATCTGAGTCACCAGAGACTGCAAATTGTCCTTTCAAGTAAAAACTATCCCATGTAAAGCCTCCCACTCAAATAACTGCATGAATACTTTGTCTGAACACACTATATTTTTCAGGATGCAATCGTACAGAAGTACTTTCTATACCTTTTCCCATTTCATCACAAAAAACATTTCAAAATGAAATTTTAATAAGATTTATCATTTTTACCCCTTTACTAGCAACAGTCAAAGTGAACCTGGCATTTTTGCCAACACTGCAAGAATATGGTGGTCTGGGACAGTGACTACCAGCACTGAGGATGCTGGTGTTGATCAACTTCACCACAGTGCCTTGGTACCGGCAATAGATGTCAACACAAGGAAAGAGCCAAATAATACACTAGTTTGATGCCAGTGGTTCTGACCTTGCAGCTCCATTAAAGTGTCTCAGGGACCTCTGTTTCTAGGACATTAACTCTAAGGACTATGGTATATAGAATTACATGGACTGGGACAGGGCACTCAAGGACCCACATGCCTGATGGAAGAGATGTCAACCTGTACTCTCAACAGAGTGGACACTGGAATTGCCTATATTAAATTCCTGTCTTACTACCTTCTCATTCCCCATCTACTCCTTTTCTGAAGGGGCAGAGATATTTGATACCAACCTGGCGGTCCATACAGCAAACAGCCTTTTGGAGGTATTATTCCTACACGCTGGAATAATTCTGGATTTGTAAGAGGTAATTCTATTACCTGGAAAAAAAGTTACATGTTTCTTAAACAGTAAAAAAAATTTAATATATTTTCAAATATTTAGTCTAATAATGCCGGGTGGTGGTGGTGCACTTTAATCCCAGCACTTGGGAGGCAGAGGCAGGCAGATTTCTGAGTTCGAGGCCAGCCTGGTCTACAGAGTGAATTCCAGGACAGCCAGGGCTACACAGAGAAACCCTGTCTCAAAAAAAAAAAAGAAACAAAACAAAACAAAAAAACCCACCACCACAACAACAAATAAAGTCTAATAATACCATATTATAATCTATGAGAACTACACTTTCATGCTATACAAAAATATTGTTTTTATTTCAGATGGAAATCTCTTAAAACCAAAAATTAAAAAGTAGTGGTTGTTTTTAGCAAGCTACATATTAGATTGTACACATGTAAATACTTTGTAAAAATGTATTAGAATTAGATATTTACAAATCTGTACATTTATATCAGGCGCATATTTCACCTCAATAAAAATTACAGTATAAAAAACTAGAGAAGCTGGGCCCACTGACATACATCTGCAACTCGTGCTACTCAGGAGGCCAGCGCAGGACGACAGCAAGCTCTGGTTTAGAGAGGTTAGTTTACCAAGATGTGTCTCGAAAGACCAAGTGGAAAAGAGTGAGTGCAGCTCAGGGCTGGAGCACTTGCCTGGCATGTGAAGTCCTAAGCTGAATTCCCAGTATTGCAAAATGATTATAATCAGCAAAGAATAAAAGGATCTACAATAATTTACAGAATACAATGCAAAATAGTCACAAAACAAGAATTGCTTCTGACATCATAATTGGTCACTACCACAAAAGACATAAAATTTCCTCTGTTGGCAGTATCTCACAGCCTTAAAAAAACAAAACAAAACAAAACAAAATTCTTTTATTTTTTTACTCTAATTTAGAGGATTAAAAAGAAGAAGAAGGAAGGCTGGCCATGTTCTCTGTTGGTAGAGTACTTGCCTCCCTAATATACCCAAGCCCTGGGATTTATCTCCAGCACAGCTGAGCGTGGCAATGAGTGCCCACAACATGCAGCACCAGGGAGGCGAGAGAGCAGGAGAATCACAAGTTCAAATGAATTTAAGGACTGAGATACACGAGATACTGTCTCAGAGGAGGAGGAGAAAAGAAAAACAGAAGGAGAAGAAAGAAAAGGAGGAAGAGGAGAAGGAAGAGGATCTAGCTATCCAATTTATTTACAGTACCAACTACTTGAAATAACATCTGTGTGAGAACTATAAAGTCATAAAACATGATTCGTATAAGTAAAAGTGTAAAAAAAACCAAAACCACCAACATTCTAAAATATCTGAGGATAAGAAGTGTGTGTCTGTGTGTCTGTCCTATTCCTTGGCAGATGGGATGCAGCCACGCACTGTGGGAGGCAAGTTTCATGAAAACATTTCCTTTTACTTCCCTTACCCTCTCACTAACTTGAATTCAGTATATACTTTTATTTCATAATCAGGCCAGTGCTTCTTTATATATTGCCAAGAAAAATTTGTTTTCACAATCACCTGGAATGCTTGTGCCCTACTCCAATCTTTAAACCACTCAGAGACCAGTTTCTTTTAAAATTTATTATTATTCTGTGTACAAATGTGTATATATATATATATATATATATATATATATATATATGTATATGTGTGTGTATATATATATATATATATGTGTGTGTGTGTGTGTGTCCCCCACCGGTGTCTGTGTCCACATGCATGTGCTAATACACTTGTGTATGAGGAGGAGGAAGCGTACGTGCCACAGCATACTTGTGGGCCACAGAAGACAAGTTTATGGAATCAGTCCTTCTGTCCTCTTTTATCTGTGTCCCAGAGATCAAATCTAGGTGATCTAGGCTTGTGTGGCAAGTGTTGTACTGACTAAGCCACTTAACAGCCCAAGGAGTTTGTACTATATCAGTATTTCTTCACTTTCCCCTACACTGTTTTTTTGGCCACAAAAAAGTGATTTTCCTAACACCAAACATCTCCAAAATAACAAGGAGCAGTAATCTTTATAGCTAGAAATTTACTGCTATTCTCAGCAGTTACAAATGTATAATAAGCAGAAGGTACTATTGAGCCAAAACCAAAATGAAACAAAACAAAAAACCAACCAAACAGTAACAACAATGACAACAACAACAAAAACCTCAAATGTAATTTTACACAGTTTCTCCCTTCAGACACTCTAAAAGCAACAGAGCAATGGTCTGAGATCAGAGACTACAACACCCACCTCTCTCAGCTCCCGAATCTGTTCTGACAGGCCTCCAATCTCAGAATAAGAGACATTTCCAGGATCCTCATGAGACATGTTGTAAACCAATGGATCCACCTCTCTTGGCAGATATCTAGGACGAAAAAAATCAGAAATTTTTCTTTCAAAAGATTTCCTCTTAGCTTGTGGATTATGCAAGCACCTATAAGTACCTTCTAAAGACATTGAACTTAATAGGTAAGGAGTAGTAGAATGTTGGACGATTCCACAAATCCTGTACTTCAGAAAACCTCCCCTCTATGAAAATGGAATGTAAGCAATGAGAAACCCACCTCATGATGGTTAGTGTGGTCATATCCAAAGCAACTCTGGTTCCTGGCTTCAGCTTACTTTTATCAAGCTGGTTTCATAAGACAAAAGATGTTACACAGACATTAAAGAAGGGGAATGCTGCTTTAACAAGAGCTTAATAGGGGCGGGAGCGATGGTTCAGCAGTTAAGTGCACCAACTGCTCTTTTGAAGGTCCTGAGTTCAAATACTGGTACCCACATGACGGCTCACAACCATCTGTCATGGAATCTGATGCCTCTTCTGGTGTCTGAAGACAGCTACAGTATGGTATGTAAGTACTTACATACCATAAAGTAAATAAATCTTTAACAAAAAAATAAATAAATCTTTAACAAAAAAAAAAAGAGCTTAATATTCAGAAGCCATATACATCTTCATACTACATAAAAGACACAAATACCACATTATAAACTTCCTGTCAATAAAACTTAAAAAAAAAAAAAAAAAAAACCCTTAGTGACTATTTTGGGAAAAAAAAAAGAAAATGGTTTGTAAGTGTATCTGTAAAATATATTTTTTATATCTAGAAGGAAAAATGTATATACATAATCCTAAGAGATAAGGAAACAAGTTTCCTTTTAAAAGATTTCTATTAGTATACTAAGGAATGCAAGTCTGTGGTACTACTACATGCCTTTAATCCAGCACTTGGGAGACAGAGCCAGACAGATCTCTGAGTTCAAGGCCAGGCAGATTTACAATGTGAATTCCAAATAGCCAGGGCTATACAAAGATATAAAAATAAAACCCATACTAAGGAATGTATGTCTGTCTCCAAAAACAAAAACCATACTAAGGAATGCAAAAGATAAAACAAAAACTTAATCCTGTGCCCTTGTATACAACAGGCCTCATACTGAGCACATCAGGTTAGATAATTACTGCATACCAGCATGTTGACTTCCTTGGTTACAATTGGATAGTCTATTCTATAGATGCACTGAATATATACTGAAGATCTCACTTGTCAGAAATATGAAGTTACGTTCCAATAGTTTCAAAATTGACTGCCATTATATTTTTAGAATTTTAACTACTTTGTACAGGACTACAATGAGCTACAAATTTAGGAGACTGTGCTCACTAAAATAGAAATGATGTAGAAAGTTATTGATAACAACACTGATTAAATCAATTGAAACTGTTGCCAGACCAAGAGTGGGTTTTCCCTGGTGCCCAAGCTCAGAGGCAAAGCATTTTTAGAAACAAAACAATAACTGCATAAGGGTCGTGCGAGGGTGGTTGAATTGGTGAGGGATTTGGAGTTATTAACATTTGCTTCCTTTGCAAGGCCCACCAGTATCTTCCAGACACTACATAATACATTTGGACCGTGGTCAAGATCATGGACCGTCCTAGAAGCATCAAGTGATGCAGCTGCTGGGGGTGGAAGGCTGAGAAGTGACTGGGCAGGCACAAAGTAACACTGGGAGAAGAGGGTGTTACCTTAGTCATTTCAAAATGAAGCAGGGGTAAGGAGCTTGCTCAGTACTGTTTTCAAGAGGGAGGACTTAAGCTCCTCTCTCTCTCTCTCTCTCTCTCTCTCTCTCTCTCTCTCTCTCTCTCTCTCTCCTATAAAAAGTCAGTCGTGGCTACTGGTGCCTATTAATCCAACATTGGTAGGTTGGGATAGGCAAATCCCAAGATCACTGGCCAGCTAGCCTAGCCAAAACTTCCTCCAGTTCTATGAGACCCTGTCTCAAAGCAGAAACACTGAGAATGTCCTGTTCTAGCCTTCCTATAGGTTCATTATACAATCACATGCATGCACCACATATACTAACACACACATACTACACGCTGAAGTAAAAATAGGCAAAACACTAAATTTAGTGGATTAGCATTAAAGAAAGAAGACCTTTATAAGCAAAGTACTTGAAAAGATAAATCAATAGAAGCTCTTTCAAAACAGTATCTTAGAAATGCCAAATTTTGGCATCCAGAGGGCCTTGAAAGGAATGCAAAAGCTGATTAAGCCACAACAAAAATCCATCATCATTATTAGGGATTGAACCCAGGATGTCTCTTATGCTTGTCATGTATTTTGCTATATCCCCAACCCTAGACCTTTGATACTTTCTAAATCTTTATTTTTATGAATTCGATATTTTGCCTGTATGCATGCACCATACAGGTGGCTGTAGAGACCAGGAGAGGACACCAGATCCCTTGGGAACTGAGTTACAGATGATTGTGAGCCCTTGGTTAAGTGCTGGGAATTGAACCCAGGTCCTCTAGAAGAGCTCCAGTGCTCCTAGTTGCTGAGCCACTCTCCAGCTCTTGGGCTTGTAGTATCCGATTAGAAAAATATCTAGTTATATGCTGAGTGAAATGCTAAGATTAGCTTTAGCCTCAATGTTAAATATTATTCTCCAGTCATGTAATACCAGTGTTTTAAAACCTGAACTTGGTGTAATGGCAAACACTTGCACTGGCACTCAGGAGGCTGAGATACCAGTATTGTTAGTTTAAACCCACCATAGGCTACACAGCAAGATCCAGTTACAAAAAACAAAACCACCTGGCGGTGGTGGCACATGCCTTTAATCCCAGCACTTGGGAGGCAGAGACAGGCAGATTTCTGAGTTCGAGGCCAGGACAGCCAGGGCTATACAGAGAAACCCTGTCTCGGAAAAAAAAACAAAAAACAAAAAACAAAAACAAACAAACAAAAAAACAAACAAAAAAACAAAACCAACAACGAAAACTTAAACTCAATATGATTAAGACACTGCCTAAAGAACAGAATGGTATATAAATTAGATGCTACTGAATCATTCCAAACTACTCATTGACACTGTAAAGTCTGCAAAATGAAATTCAGGGGTATTTCAATTTCCCCATTCTGGTCTAAATGACTAAAAAATTAACTACTGCAGAGTCTGTAAGTAACATTTTTGAATGTTAAAATATAAAACATGGATAATTGATACCCTCTTCAAGAAAGACATCATACTAAACCATTTTCTTTCTTTCTTTCTTTCTTTCTTTCTTTCTTTCTTTCTTTCTTTCTTTCTTTCTTTTTTTTTTTTTTTTGATTTGGTTTTTTCGAGACAAGGTTTCTCTGTGTAGCTCTGGCTGCCCTGGAACTCACTCTGTAGACCAGGCTGGCCTCGAACTCAGAAATCCACCTGCCTCTGCCTCCCAGATTGCTGGGATTACAGGTGTGAACCACCACCGCCCAGCAAACCATTTTTTTTCTAGTTCTAAAATGATTTGATTTCCAAGTAGAGGTATCTGACTAGGACAATGTGAAACACTAGGGACTAAGAAATTCCAGGCTTTGCTAATCATTTGCTGTGTCTAAACAAAACACTCTTGGGAGTTATAGGTACAATGCCTCACCTGCCTACCTCAAGAATTATGTAACTTATATATAAAAGTGTCTTTCTCAGTTACAAAGCCTAGACAGACAAAAAGTGTTACCTGCCGACGACAACCTACGACGTATCTTGGTCCATTTGTTGCTTTAACAATGACTAGAAGAAGAACAAGTTGAAAAACAAAGTTAGAAAACAAATACATCAACATCTACGGCGAGTGTAGTTTTAATGTCTGACTTCTAAGAACAGTAAATACAAAATTTAGCTTATGCAAAAGACCAACTCCTTGTACTGTTGTCACTCGAATACTAGGCACTTCAGGGCTATCCTGATGGCTTATTAAATAAAGGCACTTATACCCAAACCCATTGATCTGACTAAGGCCAATCTCTGGGTCCCATCTTACATGGCAGAAGCAGAAAAGCAACTACCACAAATTGTCCTTTGATCTCCATGTGTGTGCTGTAGCACGTGCACATGTATGCACATACATATATATACACATATACACATGCGTGCATGAGGGGGGCGGACGGGCGGGAGGACAGACAAGATAGACACACACACACTAAGAATTAAAACAACCTTCCGATGGCACACATGCCTAAAATCCCGGCACTGGAAAGCAAAGGCAGGTAATCTCTTCTGAGTTCAAGGCCATCATCGCTTCTTGGCCGTTTGGCTAAGATCAAGTGGAGTTCAAGGCCAGTCTAGTCTACATAGGAAGCTGCATCCAGAACTACACAATAGTACATGGCCTCAAAAATAAAAATAAAATGGGCATTTCAAAAGATGGAAAGGAAAGCTGGGCGTGGTGGCGCTCGCCTGTAATCCCAGCACTTGGGAGGCAGAGGCAGGCGGATTTCTGAGTTCGAGGCCAGCCTGGTCTACAGAGTGAGTTCCAGGATAGCCAGGAATACACAGAGAAACTGTCTCAAAAACAAACAAACAAACAAACAAAGTTGGGAAGGAACTGGGGCTTTTTGTTTAACTAATTAGTAAGCTAATCCACTTACATTTTTCTTCTGTTAACTGTTTAAGCACTTCACCTACAATCTGAAAAAGAAAAAAGGTGCATTACCTTTTGCCAACAGCTTAAAAACGGCAAAATACTTTCAAACTTTATCACCTACCTGTCCAACACTTTGTAGTGCCTTCAAATCGTTTTCAGACTTTTCATACTGCTTGGTAAGTTCTTTTAATTGTTCCCTTACTGAAATAATAAAATTTTGACATTTTAAATTAAATAATAACTGCGTTAAAATTTTTACTTAGGTCTCTTTTACTTTATGTAGTTTTCATACCTACTGTATCAAACCACAAAAAAAGATTTTTCAGTTTGTAATGGATAGGTGGCATGTTTTAAAAGGAAATGTAACAGAGAAGGTATCATATATCTATTTTCTTGGTACGAATATTACTAAGTTACAGTCTTAACAGATAGTGACATCCTGGCACTTTCAGATTTGCTATAAAACTAAATGATAATCCGAGAATCAGACTTCCCATAGCTACACTAGATCACCTGGCTTACTCTCTGGTTAAAAAATACTAAAGTTAAGCAACGCAATTCTTCACCGAATCATAGCTGCGGTATTCTCTCATTTAATTAAATCACGCAGGCTTTTCACGCAAATGCTCAAGGTGTACGGAAAACTTGGCACTTAGTATGAAGCCCAAGGAAAGATGAGAAAGGCTATTACAACCACTGGGCCCTTTCTACTCCAAGTACATGCCGCCTCCGCTGGAGCTTTGACTCAAGCGTCCTCCGGCCCCAGGGTCCCGAGGCTCCAACCTTGCCTTCCTGCACTTCAGATATGACCCCAGCCCACTTGTTCCTCACTCCTCTAATCCTCCTCTCCCCTTCCACCTCAGAACTGTGGCTGTTCCCTCTGCCACCGGACTGGGACTGGGGCCATACCCACGGCCGAGGCGGTGCTGCACCCCAGCGCGGGGCGGGATGACAAAGCGCCTCGTCCCTGGACTCAGGCCTTCCCAAGCCGGACGCTGTTTTGGGGCTCAGCCGAAGCCTCCGCTCTATCAGAGACGGAAGCCGGTCCAGGCACTAAAGAGTGTGTCAAGGCTCACTCACGCTCCTTAAGACGGCCGTCAATCTCCTTGTGCTCTAGCAGCTTCTTGCGGTAGTCCTGAAGCGCCTTATCTCTAGGGTCCGCCATGATGAGAAGCCGTCGCTCATAGGGGATGCCGGGAAGGGCCATGGCAGCCCGGGCGGGGGAGGGGGCGGGGCGAGGGCGCAGAGGCGGCCTGGGGCGGGATCCTGGCTGGTTCCGCCCCTTCCGGCAGGCCCGCCTCTCGCTCCCCGCGCCTAAGTCAATATCTTGAGTCACCTAGAGCGGCAGAAAGCTTCGAAAGCGGTGAAGATCCTCTCCGGTCACACTGTCCCCTGCAGGCCAGAGTGAGCAATGCCTGACGTAGCTACTGATTGGCTCAATATTAAGTCACTGCTTTCCTAGAACGCCAAAGGATCTGTAATAAATCGAAAAGGAAGAGGAAATGGCAAGATTTTTCTTTCGAGACAGTGTCTTGTAACTCAGGCTGCCTTGGCACTCACCACGCAGCTGAGGGCTTGAACTCTGGTCTCCCTGCTTCCTAGAATCATAGACATACATCGAACATTCAGTATGTGCTGTGTGGAAATCGAATCCAGGGTCTCCTACTTGTTAGGCAAGAGATTTCCCAACTGAGATGAATTTCCAGATTCAGCCTTTTTCTTCTCCAAATTGCTTATTTATGTTTATGTGTGTATGTGTCTAACTGTCCACCTCAGGAGAGCCAGTAGAGGGCGACGGATTTCCCGGTTCTGGAGTTGCAAGCTGCTCTGATTTTTTTTTTTCTGCTGCTCTGATTTTTAAAAATTCATTTTTATTTTATTTTATAAATGTCTTGCTTGCATGTATGTATGTGCAGCACATGTGTGCCTGGTGCTGGAGGAGGTCAGAAGAAGCCACATGATCCCCTGGAACTGGAATTACAAATGGTTGTGAGCCACTATGTGGATATTGGGAACGGAATCCAGAGCCTCTCCCAAGAGCACCAAGTATGATAACCCTTTGAACTATCTCTCTAGGCTCAGTGACTGTATTTTTTTAAATTGCTACTCACAGACTGGGAGTGTAACTTTGGTAGAGCATTTGCCTACCACACAGAAGGCCCCGAGTTTAACCCTCAGCAGCCTAATTCTAAATGAATACACTTCACCACACACACACACACACACACACACAGATCTTTAGGAAGATAACCAGTGAACCACTTTCCAGCCCCCAGACGCAGCCTTTTGATATCAGCTGCATGAGCAGAATGAGGCAATTTCCAGTTTCTCAATAAAGTACTGACCTGCTTCTAATCTAATAAACAAATTAAAAATGACTTGAATAGAGGCCAGAGAGATGATTAAATGGGCAAAGGTACGCTTGTCATGGAGGTCAGGTGACCTGAATTGGATTCATGGAACCCACCTAAAGGCGGCAAAAGGTGGCATGAGATCCACGTGTAGATGCACAAACAATAATAAATCATAAAGGTATCTTAATTTACTAAATGCTACAATTGAAATAAAAGGATATTATGGAATAAAGAGGAGAAGAAATTTTGAGCACATCTGAGATCAGAAGGTGCCCCACTATGCCACCGGAGTCTTCTGAACAGATTAAACATCAAGTGCATGATTCTATGGTAGCAAAGAGCTTGGCTCACTTCAATCAGGAAAAGGGGGCCAGCAGGACTGGAAGGAAATGGGCTAGAGATGTAGAACACAAGATAAAGTTTCTGCAGAGACCAAGGTAGGAACTTCGAAGTCTATCTCAGATCTCTGTGGTGGAGGGGTGGTGATATCTTGATGTCTTCATAAAATCAGCATAATTGTACTTATTTAAAAAGATTGTCATGGGTATTAAATAGACAACATAACTAAAGGTTAATCCAAAATAGGGCATATGCTAATTGTTCTCTTTTAAATTGTTATTCTCATGCTGGGAGTATAACACTGGGAGAATATTTATCTAAGACACAGCTGGGTTTAACTCCCAGCACCCTAAAAATAAATGAATATACTTTACAAATACATATACAATTATGTTAATTAATGCCCAAAGTGACAGAGTCCTCCAAATTTACTTGGAGAAAATGGTGTGGATATTATGTGAGTTTTCTGTTGTATTTTTGCTAAAAATGGCTTTTAAAGTAGACAATAAATAAAGTGACAGGAAGTGTCCTTTCTCCCACACTATTTTGATCAAATGAGTAGGTTCATACCAATACATCTCAATTCTAACATCAAGAAGAAAAGACAAGACAGAATATAAAAGGCAGTCCAATTTGTACAGTTTAGCAAAAATATGTGCACACAGGGTCTGGAGAGATAACTTAGCTATTAGGAGCACAGGTCACTCTTCTAGAAGGCCTGCACTCAATTCCCAGCACCCACATCGTGGCTCACAATCACCCCTTAACTCCGGTTCCAGGGCATCCGATGGTGTTTTCTGGCTTCCATGTGCACCAGGTATCCCAGTGGTGTACACACATGTGCAGACAAAACATCCCATACACATAAAATAGAATTCAAGTTTATTCTCTGGGGTTAAACAAAATTACATGAGCACAGATCAGAATGTCATTTTAACATAATCTTTGTCAATCTTTTTAACTCTGGATTCTTTTTCCTCTTACCCATATGGCAAAATTCTAACTTCAGCTGAACTTTCTGTGTTTCTCATGCCCACAGCAACCCTATTTTGTTGTGTGTATATGAGTGTGTGTTGTGTGTGTGTATGAAAGAGTAACATAATTTGTAAATATATATTCATATATGTGATTAAATGTTTAGTGTCTTTTCTCATTCCCCATAGAAAGCCCAAGAACTTACACAAAGATGGTGACTGTTTATTGCTCATGGATATATCTAGGACAGTGTCTGAGAACATAAACTCTCTCTCTCTCCATATATATATATATATATATTGACATATACTTATATATACAAAATATGTAAATGATATTAAGCACTGTGACAGATAAGCGGATATATTTAACAAATGTACCTAGGGGCAGGAGAGATGGTTCAGTAGTATACATTGAATCACAAATATTTCATTTCACAGTTTTGCTGGCTCAGCAACTTAGGAGCAAACCCAAGTTTGCTTTCCAGTATCCACATCTTGTGGCTCACAACAACCTGAAATTCCAGCTCCAGGGCATTTAGTGTCCTCCACAGGCAACTGCATTCATGCATGTGCACTCATGTGAGTGCACACACACACACACACACACACACACACACAAACACACACACACACACACAGACAATTAGAAGTAAAAATAAGTATCAAAAAAGTCTAAGAAATCTCACGCAAAGAAATTTAAATATCAGAGTAGAATAGAAGAGGTATGAAAATATATGATATTATTAGTTTATTTGGAAATCATTAAAAGTAGTATAATAGAGGGCTAAAGAAATGGTTTAAGGGGCTGGAGAGATGGCTCAGTGGTTAAGAGTATTGACTGCTCTTCCAGAGGTCCTGACTTCAATTCCTAGCAACCACATGGTAGCTCACAATCATCTATAATGGGACCTGATGCACTCTTCTGATATGTCTGAAGACGTTACAGTGTAGTGATATAAATAAATAAAATAAATATATATTTAAAAACAAGAAAGAAATGGCTCAATGGTTAAGGCACTGGTTGCTCTTGCAATGGATCAGAGGATGGGGTTGGATTCCCAGCACTCACACAGAAGCTCACAACCCTCTGTGCTCCATTTGTCCTCCAATTCCAGTTTGTATTACAATCCACCACTCTCTTCCGGCCTCCGTGGGTGTGGCACACAAGCACATCACGCACACACGTACATGCAGACGAAACACGCAAACACAAAAATACACTAAATAGACTCTTTTTTAAAGTTAAGTAATAAAAGGGATTTAAGCCTTCATGAGGCACACATAGTCTTCTGATCTACAATCCTTTAACTTAGTACTGGTGAGTAAAGTCATTTTAAAATGTGTGCACAGCTCTGACACTTAACCACTTTAGGAAATGGAGCCTAATTACTCTTTCGCAGTCTAGTGATTCCTCCTGATGATTAAAGTGGATGTGACAGCATACAATTGCGGAGACAAGGATACTAAACAAAACAAACAAACAAAAAAACCAAAAACAAAACAGAAAGCAAACCGAAGCTGCCTCTTTACTCTCTCCTGGAATACCCACTCCAGAAGAAGTTGGCTGCCTTACCATGAGGACACATCAACAGGTCTACAGAAAGCCCCATGGAAAGAACAATCAACAGGGAACCAAGGCCTCCTGCCAACAGTCATGCAAATGAGTGATGTTGGCCACAGATGTCCAGCCCTAGGACAACTTCAGATGAATGCAACCTTAGTCTTGATTGCAACAGCATGAGACTGAGTCACGTACTGAGCTCACTCAATAGTTCCTGAGTTGCCGCCCCAGCAAAACTGAGATGAAATGTTTGTGGTTCAGTGTCACTAAAATGGGAGTAAATTGTTCCACAGGGATAGGTACAATAGAAACTGCTTTTTGAGAAAGAGAGAGAGAGAGAGAGAGAGAGAGAGAGAGAGAGAGAGAGAGAGATTAGCAGATCGTACCAGATAGGCAAGTAGCAACTACTTTTGCTCACATACAACCTATGACCCTCAAGGTTTTTTTCTTTTGAGGTATCGTTCCTTAGACTAATGGACTCAAATAATTCCTCCTGTTTCAGCCAATTGAGGAGTTATCTGGTAATAGTCAGGACTACAAGGATATGCCTCAGTGGTGAGTGCACTCTCAAGTGTTTACAAGTATTTTGTCCCATACATGTACTTCAAATGTCTACCAAAATGGAATTGTGTGTAACTGGAGCTAAGCACTAAGAGTCTGGGTCGGAGTGGAAAGTAAGTTCCCAGGCTTCCGAAAACTATCTTCATTTTAATCAGACAAGATGAATCACATGAAGAGCGGTGGTATGGTTCTCACTTCCATCAAAGTAGTGTATGCAAACAATCTTTAAAAGTGCTATAAAGATTCAAGTGGAAAAGAAGAGCTGGGCATGTTCCCGCTATGCGGTGTAGGTGGGCCTGGACCTTTCTACAGTCATTGAGCTTTAGACTGCTGTACAATGAGATTCCTAGCGTGTACCATGCCACCAGGCCACAAACATTTTTCTGAGAATGGAGATCAGGTGCAGCCCAATGGCTCCAAACTTGGCATTCTTCTGTCTCAGCCTCCCAGAGAACTACAACTGCATGCCTGACCTAAAAATACCTTATGTCTTAAATCTACCTTCAAATACGATTAAGTCTGTCTGGGAATATATCTTCTCTCAAGATTTTGAAGGTCCTGGCTTATTTTCCCGTGGCTTCTACAATATTTTGTTTCACAGTCATAAACGATGGATCCTCAACATGTGGGTTGTGACCCCACTGAGGCCTGCCTACCAGATCCTGCATATCAGAAATTTACATTAAAGCCGGGCAGTAGTGGCACATGCTTGTAATCCCAGCACTTGGGAGGCAGAGGCAGGTGGATTTCTGAGTTTGAGAGGCCAGCCCGGTCTACAGAGTGAGTTCCAGGATAGCCAGGGCTACACAGAGAAACCCTGTCTCGAAAAAAAACCAAAAAAAAAAAAAAAAAAAAAAAAAAGAAAGAAAAAAAGAAAGAAATTTACTTTAAATTTCATAACAGCAGTAAAATTGCAGTTATGAAGTATCTATGAAAATAACTTTATGGTCACCACAACATGAGGGACTGTATCAAAGGGTCTCAGCATTAGGGAGGTTGAGAACCACTGCTCTAAAACCTTAGATTCTGATAGAGACGGTTTCCACTCCCTTAGCTGGGTGCCCAGTGGCTCTGAGTCTGGATAGCCATCCTTTTGGTTTGGCGTTTCTTGTTAATTAGTTCTAAGGTCTTAATTACACTTGGGTGATTAGATTTTATTTTTTAATCATTTGAGTTTTTTCATTTCATTTCTTATTTTTAAAATTACATTTTATTTGTCTTGTGTGGGGAGTCTGCATGTGTGTGTGTGTGTGTGTGTGTGTGTGTGTGTGTGTGTGTGGTGTTCCAGTTGGTTTACCGTGTGGGTCCTGGGCATTCAACTCAGGGTAATTAAGTTTGGTGGGTGGAGCCTTCTCCCACTGGGCCAGGTTGCTGGTTTTCCCATTTCAATCATACACACAAACTCCACCCCCACGCTCTGTCTTTTTAAACTATTTTTAAAGATTTATTTATTTATTATATATACACTGTAGCTGTCTTCAGACACACCAGAAGAGGGCATCAGATCTTATTACAGATGGTTGTGAGCCACCATGTGGTCACTGGGATTTGAACTCAAGAGCCCTGGAAGAGCAGTCAGTGCTCTTAACCACTGAGCCATCTCTCCAGCTCTCTCTCTCTGTCTTTTTGTATAACTTCTTAAAAGATTTTTTTTAATGTATGAAACTTCCCTCTGCCTTTTAAAAAAAGATTTATTTATTTAATGTATATGAGTACTCTATCTGCATGTACATAAACATACTAGAAGAGGGGATCAGATCCTATTATAGATGGTTATGAGCCACCATGTGGTTTCTGGGAATTGAACTCAGGACCTCTGGAAGAGTAGCCAGTGCTCTTAATCGCCAAGCTATCTCACCAGCTCCCTTCTTTCACCTATTAAAATGAGATAACTGTTAGCAATCCTTCATTTTCTTTTCTTTTCTTTTTTAAACATTTATTTATTTTTACTTATATGAATACACTGTAGCTCTCTTCAGACACACACCAGAAGAGGGCATCAGACCCCATTATAGAGGGTTGTGGGCCACGATGTGGTTGCTGGGAATTGAACTCGGGACCTCTGGAAGAGCAGTCAATGCTCTTAACCACTGAGTCATCTCTCCAACCCCAATCCTTCATTTTTAAAAAGGTAGAAATGAAGCTGTCAGATCTTGGGGGGCTTTGAATGTCATGTCGAGAGTTTTGAATTTTCAAACAGCTGGGGAGCATTGCAATTTTTAAAGCTGTAGTATTGTGATCAGATTTCCATATTTGGAGTTGGGAGTTAAAGGCAATTATAAACCAACAAATGTGGGTGCTCAGAAGCAAATGGGGGTCCTCTGCAAGAGTGGTCGCATGCTTAGCTGCTAAGCTATCACTCAGGCTCCCAAGCTTGCAGACTTTTCTTTCTGTTAGACACTTAGTTTCTTCTGTCAGTCTACAGCCAGAGCAGGCTCCAGAACAGGAGGACCGACCGTTGGGTGGGATGATGTGAGTGGGAAGCGAGTGTCACTCAAGCTGAACAGAGCAGGTGCTCTGGGGAGAGGTTTAAGAGTGTCTCCACAAAATCCATGTTGTGCCTGGCTCAGAATTTGTCCCCTTTTTCCTGAATCGTGCCGAGTCAGCAATCTCTGAGTTTGTGGCCACTCTTGACTGCACACTCCTGGCTTTGAAATGTTCTCTGAGTGAATTTGGATCCCTCTACCTACAGAGTCAACATGTAGTTGGAGCCCTGGGTTTCACATCACTTTTCCTACATCCGTGCCTCTTGTAAATTTTTCCAAGTTCAGCGTTTTTCACCCTCACCCACAATTACTACTTCCCTCTAATGCATAACACTTGGCTGCTTGTCCTATAAGCTTGACAGCATTTTCTCTAATTTGTTTTTTTTTTAAACAACACATTGTCCTGTGCTACCCTAAGCTTCCATTATCCTTTTAGATTTGCTAATTTGCTAATTCACTCATACATTCCTCAGTTCACCCAGACTCTTCTTCTGCAACACACAGTTCACTGCGGAGTAAGGGCTGAGGAGCTACAAACATCAAGTCAAGGCCTCTGCCCTGTGATGAACGCAGAGAACATGCACATAGACGGGTATTGTTCATTCCTTATGGTGTGTACAATTGTGGAAGAACAGGACACGGAGGGCAAATGTCAGGTTTTCAAACTCATTTCATGTGAGCAGAGATGTGGCACCTGACAAACATGCCGTTCGGGGGGAAATTGTTAAGAATCCATCCTGGTAAAGACAGAGTGTTGGGAATGAAGCCTGAGTAGGCAGGCTCAGATCGTAAGGGGCCTTGAATGTCAGGAGTCTTGAGCTTAACTTTTCAAACAGCTGAGAGCGTTGGAAAACTTAAATGTGATAAGACTTACATATTTCAGAAACTGGCCTTGGGTGGAGGCTGTTCATGGTTTTGTTTGTTGGTTGTTTGTTTTTTTTTGAGGGATATAAGCCTACAAGCCAGTTGATTAGTTAAGGGAATGAGGAAATAAATTAGCTGAGAAAGAAAGCCGGAGCTCAGTTCTTCTCCATGAAGCCTGTCAGGTTCATCATGGTGCATCAAAAGGTTGTGGGATCTGAAAGAAAACCAGAAGGAAGCCCAATGCATCTTCCTGCTTTCCAGATGCCTGGCCACAGACATTTGTGACCAATTATCGCTCAGAAAGGCAGACATACATGACCAACAGGCAGTTGAACTGTGAAGCTCTAGGGAAAAACTGAACTAGAAATATACACTTGGGAGACTTGAGAGTAGAGAAGGCATTTAACGTTATGGAACTAAGCAATGTTCTCAAGGAGATGCTAAAACATAGATGGAGTCCCAAGGAGCAGTCACATCTTAAAAGTGGACTGTGAGAAAGATCAGGAAGGAGAGAGTTAAATAGCATCAGGAAGGGATAAGGAGGGTGGGCGTGGCTGTCCTAGTTCTTGGAAGTGGAGCAGGGAGCCAGTGAATTAGAGTCCAGCCTGGGCTACCTGCTGAGAGAGACAAAAGGGGAGGAGGTCATTAAGAGAACCTACACCTTGTACTGAATTTAAAGAGAGGGGACTCAGCCTTGTCAAAATGCAGCATGTACTTCCTGGAAAATGGTCATTGAATTTAGTGATGATTCTCCATTTAAAGAGGAGCAGGAGGGCTGGTAACCTGGAAACCAGATAGACTGTGGGTTGAGGCAGGAATGGGAAATGAAGTCGTGAAGTCAGGGACTGTAATACATAGCTTGCTTACTCAGGAACTGTACATAAAGACAGCTTCAGTGGCTGTGCCTTCCCACCTCAGATAGTTCTGATCATGTGGCAAGGAAGGCCTGACAATATGATATTTGTACTCAGTCAAGATTAGATAACCGGGTCTAATCATGTGGCACCGAGCCTTTAAAGTTTTGCTTAGTCATTGTTCCGTGACTTCATCTTTTCCTTTGAATTCTTTCTTTCTTGTCTGTTTAATGCTGGAAATTGTTTAGGCGCCTAGGTTCCTGTAGATGCCTTCATGTCCCATTTTGAAAAACTGGTGCAAGGCCCTTCCTGCTTTGCTCATTAAAAGAAAAATAATAGCTCCTATTTACATAGCAATCAGGACTCTGTCAAGAAATGCTGTGTGCATTAAGTCTGACATGATGTTGTTCTAGTATTAGAATAACAAACTCATGATCTAGTTCATCTCCCAACAACTTAATGTTGCTGAACAAACCTGTAACAGGAGGCTGGGCTTTCAGAATTGAGGTCTGAACTTCCCATGCTCTGGCACTCTTGAGATTGCTATTGAATGACTAGTCAGCCATTTCGTGGGCCTCACACTATATGCCTAGGAAGGCATACTGAAGAAGCAAACTCACTCAGGAGACTGAGGTAAAGGCCTCTTGGACACTCTCGGGGAAGCTGACACTCAGACTCTCGCCTCGCTGGAGACTCTTACGCTGCACCAAGCTTGCTTCAGAAAACTTGCACTTTGCTCCCTCAGTGCTTCTCTTCCCTTGCTTTGCCTCTCATTGTTGATGATAGAGGGCCTGGAAAAGCTATTCATTCCCAAACAAAAACCTGGGAGTCTAAGGTATGCTTGAGATGGAGGCCATGTTTAAGCAGTGTTAAAAGCTTGCAATGCAGTGGTAGAAATACGAGGAAGGACATGTTGCCAAAGATGTCATACAAATATCGAACGTGGAGAGGGCAAGTATCCACTCAGTATACAAATTTCAACTTGCACAGATGTTTACACAAAGGATATTTATGGAAATGACCAGGTTGGTAATTCTATGTTTAGTTTTTTGTGGAATCTTTTCTATTTCCCAAGTATGACATACATAATTTTTTTCTTAATTCTTTTTAAGAAAAGGTCTTGCTATGTAGCTCCAACTGGATTTAAACTCAAGATCCTCTTGCCTTAGTCTTTGGGTTTTTTGTTTGTTTGTTTTTTTCTAGTAGGTTCTTATTTTTAACACTTACAGTATAGCTCTGGTTGTCCTGGAACTCACTACCCCTAGCCCAGGCTGGCCTGGAACACACAGCAATCTGCCTACCTCTGTTGGAATTAAAGTATACCACTATGCCCAGCTTTATTAGCCTTTTTTTGTTGTTTGCTTAGTGGATTTGTTGTTGTTGTTTTTTTTCCAAGACAGGAACTTGTTACATAGCCCTGAATGCTTAATGTAGACCAGGCTAGCCCTAAATGTGTGCTGCGACTACACTATGAACCACCAAGCCTAGCCACTCATCTTTTTGATAATATTCCAAGAGGTCTGAGTAGGTCTCAGTGTGGCTCAGCATTACACATAGTAGCCAGGAGCAGACTAAACGTCCATCAGTGGATGAACAAATAACGCAGCACACCCTTGAGTGTATGTAGCCTGACACAGAGTACTGTGCAGACTGAAAAAGAAGGGGACTGTGATAACCTGCAACACAGCTGTGACTGCAGAACACTGCGCTAAGTGGTATGAAGCAAGAGAAGAGAGAAGCATTGTGTGATCTCACGCATGTGAAAGTTTAAAAAATCCAATCTCGTGGAATCTGTAGAAAAGTGGTAACCAGAGAAGGTTGGAGAAAGGGAAGTTAGTCCAAGGACACAAAGGTACAGTTAGGCTGGAAAAGTAAGTTTTATTGACCATTGATTCCATCGTATTACATGGAGGCTGTGGTTTATATGCTGTGTACTTGGAAGTTACTAATAGACTTTTTTTTTTTTTTTTTTGGTTTTTCGAGACAGGGTTTCTCTATGTAGCCCTGGCTGTCCTGGAACTCACTCTGTAGACCAGGCTGGCCTCGAACTCAGAAATCCGCCTGCCTCTGCCTCCCAAGTGCTGGGATTACAGGCGTGCGCCACCACCGCCTGGCTAATAGACTTATTTTTAAACATTCTTGTAAGAAGTCAAGCTGGTGAGGTGATAGATATATTAATGTGATTGAGTCTTCCTACAACGTATATATGGATGGAAAACATCACATTGTACACACAATTATTAGTGAACTAAAAATAAGATTGAAAGGCTGGTTGTGGTGGCACAGGCCTTTAATGTCAGCTCTAGGGAAGCAGAGGCAGATTGACCCCCGCATGTTTGAGTCCAGTGTGGTCTATAGTGTAGATGGCTCACAGCCATCTGTAATGAGATCTGACTTCCTCTTCTGGAGTGTCTGAAGACAGCTACAGTGTACTTACTTACATATAATAAATGAATAAATCTTTAAAAAAAATCAAAATCCACTACCCCAAGCAAAACAAAGCAACGAAGAATGAAAAGATGACAATACTGTCAGTTTTATGGGTGTCTTCCACGCACCAGCTAGGTCTGATGCATCTTTGTACTTGCAATGTCAAACTCATCTTTGCAAGATAAATTGATGGAAACTTGCTTGGAATCTGGAACTGTGTGAAAAGGACACCAGGAAAAACACCTGAAAAGGAGAAACTATGATCTGGTTCTAGAAAAGGTAAGTATGAGCTGGAATATAAATATCGTGAAGACAATATTAGCTTATAAGGCCATATTATCTTACTATGTGTACAACACAACTATAGATAACAGGCTAAGGAAGGCTTCTTCTCACTGCCTGGCACTAGCTATCCCCGTTTCCACTTATGAAACGAGAGATTGGAGCACCACATTGCTCTAGCTTGTGAAATACGCCTGATTCCCATGAAACACAGAAAAAAAAGAGACTATTTTTATGAATAAATCGGAAGTTGAGTACACATTGAACTAATATCTTCCCTATACTAGTTTAATAAAAACATGTATTTATTATTGTATTTAAACATTTATTTATGAAGTAGGGCCTAACTCTATAGGGCAGGAAATATGTAGCTCAAGCTGTCTTTGAAACTGAACAATCCTCTTGCCACAGTCTTTAGTGTTGGGATTACAGAAACTGAACAATCCTTTTGCCACAGTCTCTAGTGTTGGGATTATAGGTGTATGTAGATCGCGATGCGACGCCCAGCCCTTCGGAAACCAATTTCACCTGTTCCCTTTGTAGGAAGTAGGAAGGGGAAAAACTAGAAAGCCTCAAAATCGTGTGTCCGGTCGTGCTCCCCAGATGAACTCCAACATCCTCTTGCCTTTAGCCAGCCAAAGCACGGCGGACACGTAACCCAGGCGATTTCCTCTTAGTGAGAAAGAGGATGGGCCAGCGTGAGCTCCGGGGCGGGATGGGGCGGGCAGGATGGCGTCGGGCCCCGGGCAGTGTGGCTCCGGGGATACCCGGACCCCGGAAGGACCGCATCTTTACGCCAGGCGAGCTGCAAGACAGGTGTCCCGGAGGCGGGTGCGTGAGCAGGGAGCGCAGGCAGGCGGACGCCCGAGGCTCGCGTGGACTGAGGCGCGCGCCGCCGCACGTCCGCACGGGGGGCGGGAGCGGAGGGCGGAGGGCGGAGCGCGGGGCGGGGCGGGGCGGACGCAGGCTTCTTCAGCCGGCGCGCGGCCTGCGCTGGGGAGCCAGGCACAGTGGCGCGGGCCGAGGGCGGTGGGCGGCGAGCGGCGATGGGCCGCGCCCGGGGCTTGTTGGTCGGACTCCTGAGTGTCCTATGGCTGCTGCGCTTGGGCCACGGCGAGGAGCGGCAGCCGGAGACGGCGGCACAGCGCTGCTTCTGCCAGGTGAGGCGTGCGGGCGGCCCACGGGCTGCGTATCTCCGGCGCGGGCGATCCTGATGCGCGGCCCGCACTGCGTTCCCGATCGCCCCGGGCCGGGGCACCCTTCAGTCGGCGTGGGCGCCTGGCCAGCTTGTCACACTGCTTCCTTGCATCCTTGACTGCTCCGTGTCCACAGGACTTGGGGTTCTGAGTGGACCCGGCACCTGGGCACCTTGTGTGCTCATTGCCCTGGGCGTCCCCAGCCTTTCTGCTCCTGATATGGATTCTTGCGGAGACTTACTGTTCTTTTGGTCTTGCTGTCGTTGTCCGGAGTTTGAATGACCTTGCGGGGCTCTTTGGGTGCCCTGGTCCAACTGCCTGGTGTCTTTGCGGCTGTCGTTGTCCTGTGACTTCTCGGCCTGTGTTTGGTGCACTTTCTTCCTAAAGCTTATTCTCGCATCCTGACACTCCCTTTGCGGAATCCCAGGCAGGCCCTAGCTCTTCAGTTTGATTATGAACTGTGATATTTACTTCTGTAGGAGATGTGGGTTCCGTGAGCAAAACATTCAAAGAATTTTGTTTCGTAGTGTACCCTAAAATTTTTTATGAGGCCTTTTAGGCTAGGCGCATTGAAATAACTATGAATTTCATTTTGTAGTCTAAAGAAAATGCTAACAGCTTGGAAAACACCCAGAAGTATCTGGATTCAGTCGATGTGTCTTAGTGCATTTTTGTAAGGCCTGGAAGAACTCTTGAATATTAGCGGTTCCCCAGACTTTCTACTGTTTAAAAGTGTATATCATTTTATTACTGTGTTACTTAATATGTAAATTGTATTGCTATACAGGCGTTCACGACCACACTTCGCGCTGGCCTGCACCCCTTTCCTCTTGACTGTTCATTACTGTTCTTTATGATGTTTAAAATACTGGTTTATTTTGTGGGTATGTATATTGTACCTGTGAATGTACGCATAGTAGGGAGTGTTTTTAATCCACAGCTTGCAGGAATCTTTCTTCCCATCCACCACATGGGACACAGGGATTTACCCCAGGTCCTCAGGCAAATGACCAAGCATTAGCTTTCGTTTTGATGGACTTCGATCTCTGAAATTACATTTATAAAAAATGGAGGGATAGACAGCCAGGTCCTTCGTGGGTCTTACTATTTGTGATCAGAAATGCGTGTATGCAGCATATGATACTGTAAGACGCTTGAGTGCCAGGAAGAAGAGGTATTATCTGTTTCATCCCTTTAAATTTTTGGATTTTATTGTTTTGTTGAGTAATTTTGGAGCAGAAATGAGTTGTTGGAAGTTCAGAAAAAGGCCATTTTTCTTTTGATTACAAATTTCAGGTAAACAGTTTTAACATCTAAACACTTGAGATAGGAATAAACAACTTTTAACTAGTGGTGTTGAGAAAAGATCCTAGGAGTTACACTTTCAGGTATGTTCTCTGGTTAATGGTATAAAAATACTATTTGACTCTTCAACTTTGTTTCACACCCAGTCTTTTTGGATATATCCTTAAAATTGAGTAACTATTAATTATTTTTTCATTTTCCCTTGGTTAGTAATTAAGGGTTTGTTTGTTTTTTAGCTGTTGTCAAAATATCTTCAGGTCTGTTTATCTATCTATCTATCTATCTATCTATCTATCTATCTATCTATCTATCTATCTTTAGCCACTCTTGACATAGCCCTGACTATCCTGGAACTCACTGTGTAGACTAGGCTGTCCTTGAACCTACAGAGCTTTCACTGCTTCTGCCTCCTGAGTACTGGATCACCACACCCAGCTCTTATTATTTTTTGGATTTATTTATTTTTATTTAATGTGTATGTGTATTTGCATATATGTCTGCACACCACATGCATGCAGTGTCTAGGCCAGAGGAGGATGTTGGATCCCATGGAACTAGAGTGTGAGCCACCCATGGGTGCTGGGAATAGAACTCAGGTACTGTGGAAGAGCAATACTTGCTTTTTTTTTTTTTTTTTTTTTTTTTTTTTTTTTAGGTTTTTTCGAGACAGGGTTTCTCTGTGTAGCCCTGGCTGTCCTTCCTGGAACTCACTTTGTAGACCAGGCTGGCCTGGAACTCAGAAATCCACCTGCCTCTGCCTCCTGAGTGCTGGGATTAAAGGCATGCACCACTACCATACTGCGCAATACTTGATTTTAATCATTGAGCTCTCTTCAGCCCTCCACATCCTTATATTTAAGTGCTCCCTAGTCTGCTAAAACTAACTTTGTTACTTTGTTGCTTCCTTAATCCATCCTTCTCTTCTCTTCTCTTCTCTTCTCTTCTCTTCTCTTCTTTCTCTTCTCTTCCTGTTTTTCCAGATGGGGTTTCTCACTCTGTAGATCAAGTTAGCCTTGAACTCATGGAACTCCTCCTCTGCCTCCAGAGAGCTTGGTTTAAAGGTGTGCCCCACGATCATCTAAGTCACTTTTTCTCTAAAGGAAGAGTTTCTGGTTTTCCTCTTCAGAGTCAACTTTGAGTAAGAGTAAACTAGCCTGGAACAGTGGTGCTTGTGGCTAACATCTGCAGTCAGCCTGGGCAGGAATTTGTGGTCAGCCTGGGCTACATAGTGAGAGTCTTGTTTCCTAAGTATAGCCTAGCTAACGGCAGAAACAGTCAAAATCGTCTTAGTTTTTTGTTTTTGTTGTTGTTTTTTTGTTTTTGTTTTTTTTCTTCTTGCTGCCAGTGGGTCCTTCTTTCCACATCTACCTTGGGTTACCTCATCACCACATACCTCCTGCTGTCGCATGGGTATCTGGTTTGCAGTGGGGTTCAGTTCACAGGTGCTGTCTGAGTCAGAGCAGTCTGTGGTTGTTTGACCTTAGAAGGTCATTGCAACAAGTCCCCGGTGCTTGTTGAGATCACATGTTGAGATCAAAACTGAGTCAAAAAATTGGTTTTCAAACCTAGTATTTGATTGGTGCTCAGCACATGTTCGGGAGGTTTCAGTGTAAGATGTTAAAAAATCTTTTAGTTTAGCCAGCTGCTTGCATAGCTCGCTGGGATTGGGCTTTGTGATGGGTGATGGCTGTAATGAGTCTTTGGGCTTGCTCAATTATCACATCGTTGCGCTAGTGTCAAGGCCTTTTAACATGATTTTCATGTATGTTATAAATCATTTAAAAAAATTTTAGCTTTATTTTATGTCTGAGTGTTTTGCCTGCTTGTATGTATGTGTACCACTTGAGTGCCAGGAGTCACTGGAGGTCAAATCGGGCATTGGATCCCCTGGAACTGGAGTTAGATAGTTAGTTGTGAGCTATGTGGATGCTGGGAATTGAACACAGGTCCTCTGCAAGAACAACCACTGAGGCATTTCTCCAACCTTTTATAAACTCTTTTCATAATAGTGTTTTATTGTTTACTGTTCATTACTCAAAATGGTTAATTGTTTGGGACTTGTAAATCCTTCTTACAATCACTTGCTTTTTATTATCCTATTAGAATGTTAATTAATAATATTATTAATTTATATAGAAAGTTGACTTTATCCCCATTTGAGTAAACAATCTGCATTCAGGAAGTACTCCTTCTGGGAACCAAGATAGTGTGTGTTATCACAAAGACAGACTTAGGTGAAGAGTCCTTCCAGTTTGTTATTTTTATTTTCTGACAGTTATGTTGAATTATGCATCATTAGTGAAAGTGAATGTAGTAAAACCTTAGGTACAAGTAGTGGAATATATTTCAAAGATAGATTCTCAGAAGAAACATTGAAGACTGTTATGGAGGACGCACTTAATTTAACACGAGTGTATATTCCTTTTCACTAAAACTGTTTTTAAGTCTGGTAAGCAGTAGTGATGCTCAGCCCCCTGAGGGTGGCAGGCCTGCCTCAGGCTGCTGCGGGGCGCACTCAGGCTGCTGCGGTGGGGACGCTGCAGTTACTTGAGTGCTAGGTCTGCCTCGGGCTGATGCAGGAAGGACACTCATGCCAGCTCCACAAACACATCAGTTTTTGCTTGTAGTAGACATTGTAGACATACCTATTGTGGGAAATATTTTAAAAAACTCTTCCCGCCATCTCTCGTGCCCTGACAGGCCACAGCACCATGTCCCAGCATTGTCCTGCTCAGCACCCAGCTGTTCTCTCCCAGCTAGCTCCCACAGCATCCCAGCTGTGTTCCCTCTCTGCCATAAATCCCTGTAATCGGCCGACCCACATCCCAGTAATCAAGTAAATTCAAACTCTTAAAGCTTAATTAATTAATCAGATTTATATATAAATAATATTACAGTTTTCAAGATGCCAGTTTCAGAGCCAGTTGATAATGATAAAAGCTTTTTCCCAATATTCCAACATTTTGATGACATCTTTTCGGCCTCCATTCCTCCTGGCCCTCTTTGATCTCTCTAATCTCTCTTGCCCGCCACCTCTCTCTGCCACTCCTTGCTCCGCCCCTTTTCCCTGTCCAATCATAGACCTTCTCTGCACAGATCTAATTGGACAGGGAAAAATCCTGCAACACATACTCTTCAAACGTGCTTCAGTAGATTTAACCTGCGAAGGGTCCTGTTAAATCAGTTTTAAAAATAGCTTTAATTGTTAGGCTGTGTTCCTGGCCTGTGGGAGAGATGATTTGCTGGGTGGATGTATTAAATCCTAGACAGAGGGATCTTTGAAACTGGTTATACTGGAGAGATAGCCATTGACTCTTAAGTGCCTGTTGCATTCCTGACTTTTCTGAATAGAGTATATGGAAGAAATGTTTGTGAGTCACTTCACAATGCTGTGTGTTCTTTCTTCCTTCCTTCCTTCCTTCCTTCCTTCCTTCCTTCTTCCTTCCCTCCCTCCCTCCCTCCCTCCCTCCCTCCCTCCCTCCCTCCCTCCTTCCTTCCTTCCTTCCTTCCTTCCTTCCTTCTTTCTTTAAAATGTACTTATTTTATGTATGTGAGTGTTTTACTTACAGTATGTCTGTGAATCATGCACATGCCTGTGGAGGTCAGATGAGGACACCAGATCCCATGGAACTGGAGTTACAGTTGTCAGCCACCATGTGGGCTCTGGGAATTGCACATTGGAACTCCACAAGAACATCAAGAGCTTTTGACTGCTGAGCAATCTCTCTAGCCCGACATTGTGAACTTGAATAAAACTTAGACTTTAGGCAGAGATAGTTGACAGTATCATATGTGGGGCAGTGGACCATGAGAGGTAGCTTGGTCCTTGGTTGAGCTAAAGGCTTTGAAGCCCCAGAGATCTTGAAGGACAATGGTAGGAGCTTCACTTGCTCTCGGGCATCAGACCCCTGCCACTAGCTGCAGCTGGGCTTAGAATTGTGACCATCAGTCACGGAAGGGCAATGCCACATGTAGATGAGGCATCCCTAACATCTCAGATCAAGACAATAGGAAAAGAGACATGGCCTGTAGTCACATAGGCTCAACACAGAGCTCTCCGTGCTAATGTGGTACCTAGAGGTCTGAGGGGTATCCAATAAGCTTTCCTTCCCAGAGCTCCTCCCTCTACCCCCCCTGCCTTGGGCTAGATGTGCCCCCAACTCCATTCTCAGCTCTTCCATGGCTTCTACCAGTGCCTGGGTGTCCAAGAGACCGAGAACCAGATGGCCCCAGCCTCGCTGCAGGCCCTGGGGACCCCTGAACCAGCTCTGGCTATCCCATGCCTCAGACTGCGCTTTCCCACCACGAGTGAGCTGCCTGCGGTAAACGCAGTCAAACTCCTGGCTATTTTGCCTCCCAAGTGACCATGGCAGAGCAGACGCAGGACCCACAACCCTACAATCGTATGCCCTGCAATCTGGTGTAGATTTTTTGTTTGTTGTATCCTTTCATTTGTAATACTCTAGTTTTTCTTCTTTTCTTCTTCCCATCTTTGTCTGTCTCTTACTCTTGCTCTCTCTCTCTCTCTCTCTCTCTCTTTCTCTCTTTCTCCTTTCTCCTCCTTTCATAATATATTCTACATGTGAGGCCAGGCATGTCTTTCTTTGGCTTAATTCTCTTAGCATGTCCTCCGGGGCTACTGAGGTTAAATAGCAGAATCTTATTGTGTGTATGTGGCATTTCTATCATTTATTTGTCTTGGTTGGGGATTTAGAGATTTAAGGCCGTCCTGGCTTCCTTTTATAACTGGCTGGCTCAGGTGTGCTGGTCCCCTCCTCCTGCTGTTCCTCCTGCTGTTCCTAATGCCATTCTTTTGTAACAGTTCAAATCAAAGGCTAGAAATAGTAGGTGATTTCTATCCTTACAAACTCAAAAGGAGTGAAAATAGAAATGCTGGGATATATGGATCAGATTGCTAGTAAATAAGACCAGAAAAGTCAGTAGACTGAGCCTTCTCCCCCATCGCCCAGTACTGGTGTTCAGTGTTCTTTTTTTTAAATGATTTATTTACTTATTATTTGCAAGTACACCGTAGCTGTCTTCAGACACCAGAAGAAGGCATCAAATCTCTTTATGAATGGTTGTGAGCCACCATGTGTTTGCTGGGATTTGACCTTTGGAAGAGCAGTCGGTGCTCCTACCCATCTCTCCAGCCTGATTTTCAATGTTCTTAAATGAAGATTGTATAGGATTTCATATAGTCCAAGGGTAGATATTAATTCAGTGTTTTAATAAAGTTTTACTTACCTGTTTTCTTATTTCATTTATTTACATTTATTTATTTATTTATTTATTTATTTATTTATTTGTGTTCTTTTGAGACAGGGTTTCTCTGTGTAGCCCTTGCTGTCGTGGAACTCACTCTGTAAACTAGGCTGGTCTTGAACTTAGAGATCTGCCTGCCTCTGCCATCCTGAATACTGGGATTAAAGGCCTGTGACACCGCTGCCTGGATGTTTTCTTATTTTTAAAAAAAGTTTTTAAAAACATTTATTTATTATTTTTTTAAAGAATTATTTATTTATTTTATATATATGAGTACCCTGTAGCTGTCCTCAGATACACCAGAAGAGGGCATTGGATTTTGTTACAGGTGGTTGTGAGTCACCATGTGGTTGCTGGGAATTGAACTCAGGATCTCTGGAAGAGCAATCAGTACTCTTAACTGCTGAGCCATTTCTCCAGTCCCCCACCACCTGTCCCACTTTCTTATTTTTTAAAAAAGTTTTAAGTGTGTGTTTGTGTGTATTTCTGTGTGGGGTATGTGCATGTGAGTTCATGCCTGGGCAGGCCAGGAGAAGGCATTGGATCTAGCACAGGGGTGTTGGGAACCAAACCTGGGTCCTGGAAGAGAAGTGCGAGCAGCTAACTGCTGAGTCATTATTCCAGCCCTCGCTTTCTTCCTTTTTATATATCTTTACTCACTCTCGAAAACTCCATACATGTCTGTAATGCATTTTGATTCTGTCCATCCGCACTCCTTTCCCTCCTCCTCCCAGTCAGGCTGATTTAGATCTGCCTGCTTCTGCCTCCCAAGCACTGGGATTAAAAGTGTGCATAGTGCCTGTCTATCCTTTTTTAAAAAAACTCTTCTCCAAGATCGGTTTGTGCTGCTCTGTATGTATGGGTGTGTGACCATCCACGGGAGCCTGGTCACCCTGCCAGGGACCACATCCCTAAGGAAACTCTCCTTGGCAGCTGTCAGTAGCTCCTTAGTGAGGGGTTGGGCCCTTCCATATTTTCAATATAGTTTACAGTGTAGACATAGCACACCAAAGTATTGTGGTGATGCATTTTTCTTTCTTTCTATTTTTTGAATCATTATGTACTTATTGCTTAACTTTCATTAAGTGCCTGCTTAGCTCCAAATAAATGCTCCAAACTCTAAGTTTTACGGCCAACAACATTGGCTGATTCTAAATTCTCATTTCATCTTGGTATAGAGAGTCAATAGTTAGATATAGGAGGTAGGTTCACGATACCAGTGCTGAGCATTTGTGGTCAATTTATTACCCCAATGTTACCCAGTAGTTGGGATTGTCAGTCTTTTTTTTTTTTTTTTTTGGATTTGTTTTTTTCGAGACAGGGTTTCTCTGTATAGCCCTGGCTGTCCTGGAACTCACTCTGTAGACCAGGCTGGCCTCGAACTCAGAAATCTGCCTGCCTCTGCCTCCCAGAGTGCTGGGATTACAGGCGTGCGCCACCACCTGGATTGTCAGTCTTAAAAGTGACTTACTGGTTTTCTTTTCTTTTCTTTTTTTTTTTTTTAATAGTATAGAATAGAGTTTATTTAGGGCATGTGGAGGGGAATCAAAGAGGCTAATAGAGGCAGAGAAAGGCAGAGAGGAGAGAGTAGAGAAGTAGAGGCTGACTATGACCACATGGAGAGAGGGGAGAAGAGAGGGGGGAAGGGAAGAGCCCAAGAGGGAAAGAGAAACAAGAGAACAAGAGGATAAGAGCTACTGTTTGTTTTATTAATTAGTGTTACTTTTCTTTTCTTTTTCTTTCTTTTTTTGGTTTTTCAAGACAGGGTTTCTTTGGGTAGTCCTGGCTGTCCTGGAACTCTCTCTGTAGACCAGGCTGGCCTCGAACTCAGAAATCCACCTGCCTCTGCCTCCCAAGCGCTAGGATTATAAGCATGCGCCACCACGCCCAGTTAGTATTACTTTTCTTTATACATTCACTAAGCTGTCTCTGAGCTATATAGCCTCAGAAAAATGAGAGCGTGAGAAAGAGAGAGATAGAGACAGACAAAGAAAAACACACACACACAAGCTCTAGGGATTTAGAAGCAGTTATTTCTGCACTCCCCCGCCTGCCCCTCTGTGGTATCTTTCTCTCCTGATTGCTGTGTGTGTTTGTCAGTTCATGTGATGAAATATGATTTGAGTTTTCTCGTTGCTTGGTCCAGCCATAGGGCGACATTTCTCTCTTCTTCTTAATCTTAGTGCCAACCTCTGGCCAGGTCGACTGGCTCCTGGAAGGTAAGGCTATGGGTGGTTGCTCAGGGTCTAGTTCTGTGTACATAGGACCTCAGCTGAGTCTATAAACGTGCCACAGTGTTGCTTTAGAGATACAAGAAGAGCAACAACTTTGCTGGATTATTGGCATTCTCTATCTTAGGGAACCAAGAGAGGGTGGGAAGATAATGCTGCTGAGAAGCAGACTTTCAAAAATGATGACTTTGTGAGGAGAAGGGCCTTGGGGCATCAGGGACCATTAAACTCAATGCTTCATTTTTTGTTATAACAGGTTAGCGGTTACCTGGATGACTGTACCTGTGATGTTGAGACCATCGATAAATTTAATAACTACAGACTTTTCCCAAGACTACAAAAGCTTCTTGAAAGTGACTACTTTAGATATTATAAGGTACTTTCAATTTTTTTATATAAGTATGCTATAATGGATGATTATATTTCTTTAGATGACTAAACTTTAGTACTTTTACTGAAATTGGTAATTATTTAAATGTGTACAAGATTTAAGTAAAAAATTTAGTGCGTGTGTGTGTGTGTGTGTGTGTGTGTAGATAGGTATGTACATGTGAATGCAGACACTCAGAGAGCTTGAAGTATGTGTGTGGTATGTGTGGTGTGTGTATGTGTGGTATGTGTGTGTCTGTGTGTGTGTGTGTGTAGATGGGTATGTACATGTCAATGCCAGCACTCGGAGAGGCCTGAAGTCTGTGTGTGTGTCTCTGTGTGTGTGTGTGTGTGTGTGTGTGTGTGTGAGTGTGTGTCTGTGTGTCTGTGTCTGATGTGTATGTGTGAGTGTATGTATGTGTGTGTGTGTCTGTGTCTGTGTGTGTGTAGATGGGTATGTACATATGAATGCAGACACTCAGGCCTGACATCTCTGTGTGTGTGTCTGTGTGTGTGTGTGTCTGTGTGCAGGTGTCTATGCCTGTGGAGGTAAGGACAACTCTGTATGCTTTTCATGGTTTTGTGAGTTCTGGGGTTGAAGCCCAGGTTGTCACGTTTATGCATCAGACACTTTCACCTGCAGGGCTGCCTCTGCCTCTTAAAATGTGTGCTAAAGTTAGTAGGAAACCTTGGCTCACAAATGAACTGTTGGCTTGAGGGACCACCCATTGGACTGTGTGTGTGTGTGTGTGTGTGTGTGTGTACAAGCGCCTGTGCATGAGGAGGCCCAAGGACAACCGTGGGTGTGTTTCTCGGGCACAGTCCACTTGTCTTTTCCAGACTTGGTTTCCTACTGGCCTGAGCTCTGGCAGCAGGCTCACCTGGCTGATTTCTGTGATCTGGTCCCTGCTGCCCCAGCCCTGGGAGGCCACCCTGCTTCTTTCTTCTACATGGCTTCTGGGAGTACACTCACACCCTGTGCGCTTTACCAACTGAACTCTCCCCACAGCCCTGGTGTTTAGACTTCAGTAATTTCTGGAGGTAGAAACTGACTGGTTAAATTAAAATAGAATGGTAATATTGTTCTCATAATGGTAAAACTGTTTTGTCAGCCGTCAGATGGACTCCAACTATTATAAATATTTTGTTTTGTGAGGAGGCACTTTTGGATTTACTAAACACTTAACAGTAGTAGATCAGTGAGCACATTATGGAAAGAGCTTCGAAAACCTGGTCCACAGTTCCTTCCTGTTCTCTTGCATAAATAGGAGCTGTGTGGTACTGATTTGAACCCTGACTCCCAGCTGCCATCTGTCCAGGGTCTGTTTAGTGATAGTCCATGCCTCTCTCTCCAGGCTTACCCGCAGCTGCACATTTATACAGACAAGGCACCTTGGCAGTGGGAGAAACGGTGTACTCTTGGATAAAGCATAACCACGTGATCATGGTGCCAGCAGTCACTTATACTTTCAGGGCTTTATATTTTTACAACTTTCTATTCTTTTGTAGGTAAACTTGAGGAAGCCATGTCCTTTCTGGAATGACATCAACCAGTGTGGAAGAAGAGACTGTGCTGTCAAACCCTGTCACTCTGTAAGAACTGCCCAGCTCTCCTCATTCTTTACAAGTTTTCAGAAAGGGCCAGCATCAACCAAACTGTAATGTGATTCTGCTTAAATATAACATTCAATTTATAGATCATAAACCTAAATAAATACAAAACTTAACCTGTCGTTTTCCACTGTATTTCTGATAAGGCAAGATGGCTGCTGCCTCTGCAGCACGGGGGTTACAGGGGCTGCCTCCAGCCTGGCTCCTCCCCGGGGTGCTGGCTGAGGACCTAAACTCAGGCTCTCAGGATTTTATGGGAAGCATTTAAATGACTGAGCCATCTCTCAGACCTTTAAAATTTATTTTGAATTACACTTTTAATGGTAATAGAATTATTATTATTATTGTTATTGTTGTTATTATTGAGAAGGGATCTCTCACTATGTAGCCCTGGTGGTCTAGAACTCACTATATAGACCAGGTTGTCTTCAAAACTTGAGAGATCTGCCTTTCTCTGCCTCCCAAGTGCTGGGACTAAAAGTGTTCATTATCTTTCCAGTATTTTTTTTTATTTTTTTTTATTTATGAGTACACTTTAGCTGTCTTTAGACACACCAGAAAAGGGCATTGGATCCCATTACAGATGGTTGTGAGCCACCATGTGGTTGCTGGGAATTGAATTCAGGACCTCTGGAAGAGCAGTCAGTGCTCTTAACTGCTGAGCCATCTCTCCAGCCCTCCAGTATTTTTTTTAAGTACAATTACATTTTTATGGTTATTACACTCTTTTTTTGTTGTTGTTGTTGGTTTTTTTTGTTTTGTTTTTTGAGACAGGGTTTCTCTGTGTAGCCCTGGCTGTCCTGGAACTCACTCTGTAGACCAACCAGGCTGGTCTCGAACTCAGAAATCCGCCCGCCTCTGCCTCCTAAATACCGGGATTAAAGGCGTGCATCACCACCGCCTGGCTTATTTTTTTTTTTTTTTTTAAGATTTATTTGATATATGTGAGTACACTGTCTTCAGACACACCAGAAGACAGCATCGGATCCCATTACAGATGGTTGTGAGCCACCATATGGTTGCTGGGAATTGAACTCAAGACGTCTGGAAGAGCAGTCAGTGCTCTTAACCGCTGAGCCATCCCTCCAGCCCCCTACATTCTTATTTTTTATGAAGTCAATAAATTAAATATTTTATTACATTATTTGTTGGTGGTAAGGGGTGGCATGTCACATGGCTCAACTGGGGAGGTGACAGCTTGCTGGAGTGAGCCCTGCCCTCTCCTCATGGTTCATTGGTGGGTTCCAGGGATTGACTCAGACCCTTAGACCTGGTACCAGATCCTTTACCCATTGAGCCATCTTGCTGGCCCTGCATCATTTTTTTTTTATTTAAGGGATTCCACATTGGTTCCTTCTCTGCCTATCTGAGTAATAAAGTCTTTTAACTTATTAGAGAAATTAATCGGTCTTTTGGCTTGATATTTGTTTGTACTCTGGAAGTTTGGAGTATTCTATTGTGAAAGCAGAGATTTCCCTTTTTACACTTTCAAATGCTGTAGGTTTTTACAAGTACATAGGCCTGGGGTGTAGCTCAGCGGCAGAGCTCTTGCCTAGCATGCATGAGGCCCTACTTTCCTATACCAGGCACCACCACATATCTGTGTTTTTATTTCTCACTTTTATTGTGTGTCACAGATTGATCACCTAACCTTTAAGCTGACAGTCAGTGGCTTAAGTACATGTACACTGTGCAGCCACCGACTAGCCCTGTCCAATCCTCTCCCCGCATACTGAACCCCTGCAGCTTAAACACCGACCCAGCCCCTCATCCTTGGCTACTGCCATTCTTTTTGTTTTCCCTCAGTCAGTTTGATTGTTTAGGAACCTGCCTCCTAACACAGGCAATTATATATTTGTCCTTTTATAGTTGGCATTATTTCACTTAGTATACTGCTTTTAAGTAGAATATATCAAGGGCCAGTAGTTAAGAGCACTGACTGCTCTTCTAGAGGTCCTGAGTTCATTCCCAGCAACCACATGGTGGCTCACAACCAACTGTAATGAGATCCAATGTCCTCTTCTGGTGTGTCTGAATATAGGGACAGTGTATTCATAATACATTAAATAAATGAATGAATGAATGAATGAATGAATAAATCTATCTTTAAGTAGAACATACCATAACATCAATGTATTGCTGAATGTCTAGATTTATATATATCCATTAGATAGTAAATATTCATTTATTTGCTGCTGTTCAATATATTTGTATCATTGAGACACATCTCTGGCCTTTCAGATTTTCTTCATATATTCTTACAGATGGATATGTTGGGTTGTGTGGTAATTGTAAATCTTAAAGAGTTATAGAACTGTCTTCCATAGAGATTGTAGCAATATATGTTTTACCAGTGGCACACAAGAGTTCCTGTATTTGATATCTCCTATATGTGGCTATGTGTTAGTTTCTTGGTTTAGGTAATAACCACCTTGACGTGTGTGGTGTGGGTTTATGGTCTCGTGATTTACTTTATACATGTAAATATTGCTCCATAGCGGGACCGAGCAGGATGTTACAGCAATGTCAGCTGTTACTTTTCTATATTTCTTCATGAGAATGTGAAGCATGCTTTCAGTTACACACAATGCAACTCTTCAAGGATTAACTTATGAAATACCTTGTTACAGAACTGGTCCTTAGGCTCTAACACCCCCCCTCCACCTCCCGGTGGTTTTTGGCGCGTACACCTTTAATCCCAGCACTTGGGAGGCAGAGGCAGGTGGATTTCTGAGTTCGAGGCCAGCCTGGTCTATAGAGTGAGTTTCAGGACAGTCAGGGCTATACAGAGAAACCCTGTTCGAAAAACAAAAAAAAACCAAACCAAACCAAAACACAAAAAAACAAATACAAAGACGACAACGTCTTGAATGTGGGAGGGGGCTTTGCAGGGAGGAGGGGAGTAAGAGAAATAGAAGTGATATTAGAATGTACTTTATATACGTGTGAAATTCCCATAAACAAATTAATATTAAAAATTAAAAAAGAAAAACCTTACATAATGGGAAAATATCCACCTTAAAATTTTCCCATTTTATAAATATATATAAGGTTGGCAGAGAAATGTCGTGATTTAGAAAGACAATGTAGTTTTGTGAATCATGGACTGAAAATGAGACCAGAGACTGGTAACGCATTAATTAGCATGCAATTTGAATAATGAATATTCCGTGTGAGCCTGCTGGGTGCCAGGCCCTGGTTACATAAGCTTAGCTCTGCCCTTGCTGTTGTGGTTTAGTTGAGAAGGGCAACACTAATTGAATTGAGCCTTACAGTACGCCTCTGAACTATGCCTACTAAGAGCAGAGACAAGCCAGGCTCAGAGACATTCTCTTCAAGTAGGCAAGCCTGAGCCTTATCCTGACATTTCCTAATAGGGACCAAAGAGTGACAAACAGCAGCCCAAGGGTCTTGGAATATTTGCCACGCCTTAATCAGCTTGATACCGCATTTGTCTTGTATACCAACAAGAGTTATAGAATGTAAGCATTTTTATTTCCATGGTACAGTAAGTACGTGATCAGTAATATATGGGCCTTGATGAGAGCAGATCTTATTTCATCGCTCTTGCTGTGTGGGCTAGGCTGGTCTCAAACACAGATAGCCTCTCGGCTCTGCCCTTAGACTGCTGGGATTAAAGCTGTGTGCTACCATACCTGTTGAAGTTTTATTTAATTTAAAGAAATTATTTAAAAAATTCTAACTCTTCTCACCTAAAATAGTCTCTAATAATTTGGGGGTTTTTCTCATTTGTCATAAGAATTTAAAATATTTTTTCAGAAGATACAATGAATGTTTTCTTTTTCAGGATGAAGTTCCTGATGGAATTAAGTCTGCCAGCTATAAGGTATGCGCATACACTTATCCATGGGACTGATGTCTCTGCAAAGTTCAGAAATCCCATTCTGCTCTTCTTAGTGAGATCCCTTGAAAGCTATTTCATATTCAGTAGCTTCCACTCCTTTAAAAACATTTATACGACATTTAAGTAAAGGTGGTGGATGGAAACCTACTTACTCATGATCCAGCAGTTAGTAGTGATGCCAGTTTTGCTTCATTTGCATTTTCTACTTCACATTCCCAGTCATTTAAGGGCCAGGCTCGGATTAAATCATTTTGTTTGAGAGCAATACAAAATTAGAGCATTTCAGAATTAAGTTAAATGCTATTCAGAATTTTCTCAAAGACTAGAACTTATGAGACAAGAGTTAAATTATCACACACATGTATATATAAGGAGTATTTTCTTAGAATATATCTGCAGAGAATAGTCAGCTGAAGTTATTGATAATTTCAAATAGATTAATCATAAAATACAGTTTTAAAGATCAGTTTTATAGAAAAATAATTAAAATAATTTATTTCAAAAAATATTCTTTAGAAACATTTCCATATCCTAGTAAGGTGAGAAATCTAATTAGGCTGATTAGATTACTAAATGGTACTAAGAAGTTACTTTAACTTAAAAAATTTAGATAAGATTTAAAAATTTTTGTTTTAATAGGTGTATATATAGTCATATGATTTTTTTGAATAAATTAAACATGCATTAATTGTTTTGGGTGTGTATGTATGTGTTTGTGGAGGCAGGTTCTGTCTCTTCTGCAAGCTGGTCTCCATCTTCAAGGACAGTCGGTCTTGAGTTTCTGGTCATTCCTGTCCCTGCCTCCCATCGCTGCAGGCATGCTGGGATTATAGATGCCATTGCACCTGACTTCTTACATGGCCTAGGGTCAAACTCAGGCCATCGAGCTCACACGACTAGCATGTCTACCTGTTGGACTAGCATCTCCTGGCCCTTAGATGTTTAAGTTTTCTTTTGAAATAATTTTCTGTCTATGGCTATACCACCCTGAACATGCCAAATCTCATCTGAAATAATTTACAACTTGGTGATGTTATCAAGTCTCATGAGTTTGGTGTGTGCTGTACACAGGCCTAGTGGAAAAAAATGAGTATGTATGTTTAGACATGAAGAAATAGTGTTGTTAAAGCCTTGCTTTAAATACCTGAAGCTACTGGCATGCTTTGTGTAAGGTGTTCTTCCAATTATGGCATGGGGGAAGCTGAGACACAGAAGTGCAGCCACGGCCATGAGGGAGGAGAAGGCCAGAGCTACGGTCAGGTCACTAGGGCTGCCTTCTGACCTGCCCCATGGCCGCATGTACCTCAGAAACTTTTTCCTGTGGACAGTTTAGTCACTGCCACAGTGATCTTTATTTTGTGAACATAATAGTAATTTGTGCTTCTGACAAAAACAAGAGGCAAAAAAGCCTTTCACCTACCTTTTGGTTGTAAGAGTGCATTTTATAAGCCTGGGTTGATAGTGGCAGGCAGAACCAGCCTGGTTAACTTTTAATTCCTTTAAAGTGGAGTGGCTCATGTCTATAATCCCAGTGTTCAGGAGGTTGAAACAGGGAGATTATGTGAAGTCGTCTTTGGGCTATATCGTGTGACTTTGTCTCAAAAACAAAAATGGAAGCAGCAGGTTTAAAACGTAGTGAATCTGTTTTCTTTCCATTTAGTATTCTGAGGAAGCCAACCTCATTGAAGAATGTGAGCAAGCTGAGCGACTGGGCGCAGTGGATGAATCTCTGAGGTGATTCACTCTTCGCCATCCATTGTTTCTCTGCATCACAGCTAACTGGAAAAGAGAATAACACAATTTTCCTTATTTGAAGTGAGGAGACCCAGAAGGCCGTACTTCAGTGGACCAAGCACGATGATTCTTCAGACAGCTTCTGTGAAGTTGACGGTATGACATTTGTTAAAGTGCGCATTTCATGCCAACCAAGCAGCCACCCCACCTGCCTTCTTTTCTGTCTGCTTGAATCTATCTTCCTTCCAGCCTCCCTCCTTTCCCATTTATTGTATTAAGCATTAAACTCAGGTTTGGATGCTAGGCAAGTGGTTTACCAAGAGCTGCTCCAGAAGCTGCCCCCAATATTTTAAAAAATTATTTTAAAAATTGCAGTTCTAATAGTGTGACGGTTTCTCAAAAAGCTAAACATAGAACCATGGGACTTAATGACATTCCTTGGTATGAAACTCAAAAGAATTGGAGAAAGACTTGGACAAAGGTAGACTGATGCTCACTCATAAGGGGCACAAGGTAGAGAAAGTGGCCTGTGTGTCTACCACTAGGTGCAAACTAAGTGAACTGTGTTAATATGATACACATGAATACTGTTGAACAGTAAGAAGGAATGAGCTTCCAACAAATGCTGCAATGGGGCAGAACCTTGGAAATGTGGTCGGTGAAAGAAGTCAGCACAGACAAGTATGAATCTGCTTCTGAACTGTCTGGGGCGGGCAATGCTATCGCAACAGGAAGTAGATTAGCGGTTAGTGGATGTGCTGGGGTGGCGGATGAAGAGTTTATTGTTAAATTATCAGACATTCTGTTTAGGTAGTAGAGAGGTTTTGGAAACAAAGTGTCAATGATTACATTGTGAATATAACTTACTGGTTCACTGAATATGGTGGAAATGGCCAATTTCACTATCTGTATTTTTATCATAGTTAAAAAAATTAAAATACTCTCTGTAAAAAAAATCACATATTACATTTTGCAGGTTTATGTATCATGTAGTTTATAATTCTCTTCTGCATATTGCAAAAGTAGCTAAATGTAGGAAAAAGGAAAACATCATCTGTATATGCTGCTGGATTGTGAACCTTTTCCATGCTTTTAGTGCACAGAATATTGAGCCATGACGTCAAGTCTGCAGGCTGTGCTGAAATTACACAGCCTTAGAATTGCATAGGATTCTGATCAAGATTTATAGATGGCTCTAATTCCTCTTCCTATAGTATATTATTTCTATTTGCATTGCCTACCTCTGCATTAGCTAAGCAAAATTAAATCGGATTGGAATGTTGATATTATTTGTATGGCTCTACATTAGTGGATTAATGAACTTTTAAAACGTTAGTGAAAAGGGTGAGTGGTGCTGGTGGATCCCTTTAATCCAGCACTCCAGAGGCAGGGGCGGGTGGACACCTTTAATCCAGCACTCCAGAGGCAGGGGTGGGTGGATCCCTTTAATCCAGCACTCCAGAGGCAGGGGCGGGTGGACACCTTTAATCCAGCACTCCAGAGGCAGGGGCGGGTGGACACCTTTAATCCAGCACTCCAGAGGCAGGGGTGGGTGGATCCCTTTAATCTAGCACTCCAGAGGCAGGGGCGGGTGGACACCTTTAATCCAGCACTCCAGAGGCAGGGGCGGGTGGACACCTTTGATCCAGCACTCCAGAGGCAGGGGTGGGGGGATCCCTTTGATCCAGCACTCCAGAGGCAGGGGCGGGTGGACACCTTTGATCCAGCACTCCAGAGGCAGGGGTGGGGGGATCCCTTTGATCCAGCACTCCAGAGGCACGGGCGGGTGGACACCTTTAATCCTGCACTCCAGAGGCAGGGGAGGGTAGATCTTTAATACCCTGTCTCAAAAAATCAAAAAGCAAGCAAGCAAACAAAAAAGCCTTTTTGTAGTAGGATGCATGTCATGCATTCCTGGTGTCTTATTTCTGTTGCCCAAATCTGAAAATGAGCATCTCTCCGTTGAGTTTAGCTCAGGGTCGTTTTGTGTATTTCTATATTTCACTGGAGAAACACCCGTGTGTGTCTGTATGATTTTTAGTGTACTTTTCTTTTTTCTTGTTTAGTGCTAGGGATCAGACCCATGGTTAACTGGTGAGGTGGTAGCTCTCCTAAGAACAATCCTCTCAGCTGGGTGGTGGTGGTGCACGCCTTTAATCCCAGCACTTGGGAGGCAGAGGCAGGCGGACCTCTGAGTTCAAGGCCAGCCTGGTCTACAGAGTGAGTTCCAGGACAGCCAGGGCTACACAGAGAAACACTGTCTCGAAAAAACCAAAAGAAACCAACCCCCGCCCCAAAAAAACCAATCCTTTCTTCGTTCCATCCAGTCATCGATGAACTGCCATGCTAATGTGGATGAAAACATTGTCTTCATTGTTTGCATAGTTTGTGAAGATTGACTTAGACATTTTCTTAAAACATAAATTCCATAGATTTCTTTCTTTTTCTGAGATAGGGTTTCTTCTTTTTCTTCCTCTTCTTCCTCTTCTCTTCTTCCTCCTCCTGTTCTTCCTACTCTTCCTTCTCTTCCTTCTCTCTCTCTCTTTTTCCTTTCCTGTACCTAGAAAAATATTTTCTTTTTTTCCATTAATATATTTATTTATTATTCCTAGACATTCCCCCACCCTGGCAGCTGCAGATTTCCATTCATTTTCCATTTTCCATCCCCAATTGCTGTCCCCCTTTGGTTCCCCCTCTCACACAATCCCTCCCCCCATTCCTCCTTCACTTCCCCTCTGAGAGGGTGGGGCCTCTCCTGGTATCCCCCAGCCCTGGTACATCAAGTCTCCGAAGGGATAAGCCCATCCTCTTCCACTGAGGGCAGACAAGGCCAGTTAGGGGAATGGATTCCACCATAGGCAACAGCTTTAGGGATCGTCCTGTTCCAGTTGTTGGAGGGGTGGAGCCCACATGAAGACTAGGCTGCACATCTGCTATATATGTTGAGGGGCCTAGTTCCGGCCTGTGTGTGTTCTTTGGTTGGTGATTACTCTCTGGGAGCCTCCTCTGGGAGTCAACAGAGTTAGTTGACTCTGTTGTCTTCTTGTGGAGTTCCTGTCCCCTTGAGGGCCCACCAGTCCTTCTTCCAACAATGCCTAGAGTCCTAAGTTCTGTCTAATGTTAGGCTGTGGGTCTCTGTATTTGTTTCAGTTAGCTGTTGAGTGGAGCCTCTCAGAGCACAGTTATGCCATGCTCCTGTCTGCAAGTATAACAGAGTACTAATAAAAAGTTTTTTTAATTCTTTCTTTCTTTCTTTCTTTTTTTCTTTCTTTCTTTCTTTCTTTCTTTCTTTCTTTCTTTCTTTCTTTCTTTCTTTCTTTCTTTCTTTCTTTCTTTCTTTCTTTCTTTCTTTCTTTCTTTCTGATTTATTTATTTTATATGTGTGAGTACACTGCTGCTTTCTTCCAACACACTAGAAAAGGGCATCAGATTCCATTATGGTTGTGAGCCATTATGTTGTTGTTGGGAATTGAACTCAGGACCTCTGGAAGAGCTGTCAGTGTTCTTAACCGCAGAGGCATCTCTCCAGCCCAACAGAGTACCATTAATACTGTCAGGGATTGGTGCTTGCCATGGGATCGGTCTCAAGTTGAGCTGGTTATTGGCTGGCTATTCCTTCAGTCTCTGCTCCATCTTTGTCTCTGAATTTCTTTTAGATTGGACAAGTTTTAGGTTGCGAGTTTTGTGGGTGGGTTGGTGTCTCTATCCCTCCCTGGGGGTCCTGCCTAACTGTGTGCGGTGGTCTCTTGAGGTTCCATGTCTCCATTGTTAGGCAGCTCCGTTAAGGCAATCCACATGGACTTCTGGGAGACTCTAATCCCAGGTCTCTGGGACTTCCTAGACATTCCCCCACCCTGGCAGCTGCAGATTTCCATTTATTCTTCTGGCCTTCTGGCCCTCTCTGAGACAGGCTTTTTTTGTTGTTGTTTTTTTTTTTTGTTTGTTTTTTGGATTTGATTTTTTGAGACAGAGTTTCTCTGTATAGCCCTGGCTGCCCTGGAACTCACTCTGTAGACCAGGCTGGCCTCGAACTCAGAAATCCGCCTGCCTCTGCCTCCCAGAGTGCTGGGATTACAGGAGTGCGCCACCACCGCCTGGGCGAGACAGGATTTTTCCATGTAGCCCTGAATGTCTTGGTCTCAAACTCAGACATCCTCCTGCCTGTCTCCTGAGTGCGGGTTTAAAGATGTGCACCACGCCCAGCTCATTTTTACCACTTACAGGATCAGGAATATCTGCAACCTTTGTGTACAGTTAATGTGGCTGTTTGTTTCTCCCTATTATTACTTCTAAAAGGTTCTGAAATAGGTAGGATTTGGTGAGACATTTTATCTTGCAGATATACAGTCCCCCGATGCTGAGTATGTGGATCTCCTCCTTAACCCTGAGCGCTACACAGGCTACAAGGGGCCCGACGCGTGGAGGATATGGAGTGTCATCTACGAAGAAAACTGTTTTAAGTATGTACTGCTCTCCTAGATCTGTACAAATCAGCTTCATGTTCTTAAAAGATTGATTAGGACATTGAAACTTAAATGTTCCGTTTCTTCATGGGCACTGGCACAAGTTGTAAAAACTACTTCTTTAAAGACTTAGATAATAATAGACCTTTTTAGGATTGGAGACACTGAACAAACATTCCTGAGTGGATTACAGGATCTTATTATGTGGATGAAGTAATTCTGGAATCAGGGGCTTTGCTTCATTTACCAAGATCTTTATAGCCAATGGTGGGGTATAGATTAGAATCTACAGCTTAAGATTCTCTTTGTCACTCTCCTTTCTGTGGCTGCAGTTATTTTATCCTCTTCAACTTAAATTGATTTCCAAGACCAGCTCCAAGGTGGCATTTTTTTGTGTACTCACTGTATGTTACACATACTGCTAAACATGTCACAGACATTGTTCTTCTAGTTCTTACGGTAACAATGTATCATAGTCATAACTGCTCATAGATGGAGAATCTGAAACTTTTAAGTTCAGTGCTTAGGGGAAACACCTTTTGTATTCTTAGCCAGACCAATAGAAGTTGATCCCTAGGGGACTGAGAAGTGCTTCAGGTTCTTCACGTGGAAGCCTGAAAGAGAGGGGGGGGGGGAGGGAGGGAGGGAGGAGAGGGAGAGAGAGAGAGGGAGAGAGAGAGAGGGAGGGAGAGAGAGAGAGAGGGAGAGAGAGAGGGAGGGAGGGAGAGGGGGGGGGAGAGAGAGAGAGAGAGAGAGAGAGAGAGAGAGAGAGAGAGAGAGAGAGTGTGTGTGTGTGTGCATATTTCTCCCTGGGACAAAAGATCTGTATGATAACACATTTCACTTTCAATATCAGATACAACTATAACATTATTGGTAACACTGATGTTCATACAGTACAATCCTTTTGTTTGCAGGCCACAGACAATTCAAAGGCCTTTGGCTTCTGGGCGAGGAGGTGAGTTACTTGCGTCTTCTCTTGTTTATTGGCTAGTATATTTGGGTTAGAGTGAAGAAGAAGGCAGGATTAAGTGGCGAGGGAAGCTTGTCAAGTAGTCCACTGGTTCTGTTTCTAGAGAGTGATCTCACTCTTGCGAAGGCATAGCTATTCTTCTAAGGGTATTAATGGTATTAGACCATTGTATGTAATACGAAGGTTAGGTTATATATTTATTATCTGTTTTTGCAATGCACCAAGTATTTGTTTCCTGACTTCAATTTCATTCATCCCCTCAGATAAATGAATATTCCAAACATTTACCTAATGTTTAAAAAAAAAACTTGAGTTTGAGAGAAAGTTTAATGGTGCAGTGTTTGATTCCCAGCCAGATAACACACACACACACACACACACCCACACACACACACACACACCTATACCTCAAGTTAAAGACTTTATATGGTCTGATTGTAAGTCCACATGCCTTCTATTTCACTGAATATAAGGTTCCACTGTCCATTTACATTTGAGATCTAGTCTGAACATTTCGCTTCCCAGTTGGAAGTCATCTTTGGCTCTCTGTGATGCAGCACTTGCTGTGTTTGCTTCCTTCTTATAGTCTGTTTACTGGTGGCATCATTCTGTTATTTATATATGTATTCATTTGCCCCAGTGCTTTGGGAAATGGGCAGCAATTATCTCAATATAGAGCCTGGTAATCATGGAGTAAATTGCTAGATAAATGAAGATGGAAATTGTTTTCTCCATTGAACAGTTTCTTTAAAAGAATTAGAGAAATTGACACATTTTATAATTTCAATAAAAGTTTGATTTTTGGATACTGTCTAGAGCAGTGTAAGAACCACTTATTTGTGCAAGAACTGGTTATTCAGCATTGTGTAAGGCAATACGTAGATACAAAGAGGATGTGCAGATTCAAATTGCCCTCAGTTAATAATAGTTTATAGAATAAACAATTTCTACATATGGTTTCTGAATTTTTTTTTTTTAGAAATTACATATTCTTATTACTTAGTTACTTTTATATTGTTGTGAAGAGATATAGTGACCAAGGCAACTAACAAAAGAAAGTATTTAATTGAATTTTAGAGGGCTTAATTTGGAGTTTTCATTCCAGTTTTAGAGGCTTAATCCATGTCTGTCATGGTAGGGAGTGTGGCAGCAGGCAGATGCGCATGGCACTGGAGAAGTAGTGGAGAGCTCACATATGGTGCTCAAGTCTAAGGCATAGATGGAAGGCTCGACCTAGATGACCTGGGCTTTGTACTGTAGAGCCCAGCTCCCGTGACTCACCTCCGTGAACAAGGCCGTCCCTCCTAATCCTTCCCGAACAGTTTGGGGACCAAGCATTGAAATATAGGCACTTGTAGGGGCCGTTCTCATTCAAACCACCAGTTATATTCTCCCAGGATGGACTTATTGTTAGAATCTTTGCTGCACTTTAAGCAAAGGCTTTTACTTTCCCAGTTCATTTGGAAAGACACTGATTGTAGGCACTGCTTTCAGGCAAGTCTTTCTTTCGAAAGAAAGAACGTTTTAGGCTGTACAGAGTTATACATGGTGAGGCAGGGAAAGCTGTGTATCTAATTAGGTGAAGTGCAAATTCATAGATAAGTATTCTCTATTATCAGCTCATATTTAATCACTTTCATTCATTTTAGTGGAAAAGGGAACTATTTCAGTGATTATCGAAAACCATGGAATGTGACTAGGGACACAATTGTACAATTTAATACAATTGTAACAAACATTGTTACGTTTGTAGCAATGGAGAGGAGTTGTGGGGAAGGAAGTGGGGATGATGGAGAGAAGCTTATTTAAATAAAGGATGATCAGCAGCACAGTGAAGGAAAAACGCATGTGTAGAAACAGTAGCTAGAGTTAATAGAACAGTACCTCTAAATACCTAAATAATATCACAGTTTCCAAAGTATAAATGGTATTTGTCTTGGCAATACAAACTGCGATCTGGGTTTGGTTCCCAGTACACAGGTTGTGGCTTATAATGTTCATAACTCCAGCTCCAGGGGTCTGAAGTCCTCTTCTGATCCATGAAGGCACCAGGCACTCACATGGTGCACATATATACATGCAGATAAAATACTGATTCCCAAAAAACCAAAATAAATATAAAAAATATTTTAAACATTGGTAATGAGTTCAACAAATACTAATGGTGCTAAAGAAATATAGGCAAAATATAATGAACTTGATGGTAGTTTTGGGAGGTTTTATTGTCTTGTAATGTTTTGTCTGGGATTTTTATTTTATTTTGTTTTGCTCTTTTTTTGTTCTTTTGTTTTGTCCTATTCATGTTTATTTGTTTTTATTTTTATCCTATTACTTTGTATATGCCTTTTTGTTTCTAATGTGAGAACAGGAAAGGGTGTAGGTTTGGATATGTGAGGAAGTGGGGACGAGGGGAGGAGTTGTGAGGGAGTGGGGATGATGGAGAGGAGTTGTGAGGGAGTGGGGATGATGGAGAGGAGTTGTGAGGGAGTGGGGATGATGGGAGGGGTCGTGGGAGGGAAAAATGCAATCCAAAAGTATATCAAAAATGTTTTTTAATAAAAATAATCTAAAACGAAAAGAGAAATGGGAACAATGAAGATTATATTTTAACAGTAAGTAAGCAACTGCATATAAACTGCTACATTATGAGGAATTTGAATTTTATAGTCTTTGAAAACAGTACAAAGGTTAAATCTTATGTTAGTCTGGAGGAGTGAAAGCAGTGATACAAACCTTTAGCAAGGATTGAGTTATAGCTTTAGGGTAATAAATGTACAAAAAGACTGCTGTCCAAGTGCACTGTGGTGCTTTAGATGTGTCAGCTGCTGGCAGACAGTGTGCCACACTCCCCTGCCTGTCAGCACAGGTGACCTCTGTGAGCCTAAACTACTGTTGGATGGAGATATGGCTATGGTGTTCTTTCCCCTGATCTTACTTGTATGGATACATTGACTAAAAGAATCATTAAAAAACTTTCATAAGAGTGTAGCATTTCCGCCAGATGCTGGAAAGAACCCAGGTATCCCTCAACAGAAGAGTGGATGCAAAAAATGTGGTATATCTACACAATGGAGTACTATTCAGCCATTAGAAACAATGAATTCATGAAATTCTTAGGCAAATGGATGGAGCTAGAGAACATCATACTAAGTGAGGTAACCCAGACTCAAAAGGTGAATCATGGTATGCACTCACTAATAAGTGGATATTAACCTAGAAACTTGGAATACCCAAAACATAATCTACACATCAAATGAGGTACAAGAAGAAAGGAAGAGTGGCCCCTTGTTCTGGAAAGACTCAATGAAGTAGTATTCAGCAAAACCAGAACGGGGAAGTGGGAAGGGGTGGGTGGGAGGACAGGGGGAGAGAAGGGGGCTTATGGGACTTTCGGGGAGGGGGGGCTAGGAAAGGGGAAATCATTTGAAATGTAAATAAAAAATATATTGAATAAAAAAAAAGAAAAGAAAAAAAAGAGTGTAGCATTTCAGAAGGGAAAGGTGGAGGTAATTTATAATATAATAACAAAAAATGTTTTGTTTTGTTTTTCAGGAAAAAGTAAAGGTATGTATTTTTATCATACATTATGTCAGTTCTGCCTGCATATTTAGATGTGAGTTCTCGTGTTTATTGTGGCAAAGTGCTTTTCTTTCCACTTCCTCTGACACTTTGTTATTTTAGAGCTGTGGTTCTCAATCGCTACTATTTTGGAGTCAAGCAACCCTTTCACAGGGGTTGCCTTAAGACCATTGGAAGACACAGACAATTGCACTATGATTTATAACAGTAGCTAAATTATAATTATGAGGTAGCAATGAAAACAATCATATGGTTGGTATCAGCATAGCATGAGGAACACATCAAAGGGTTGTGGCATTAGGAAGGTTTTAGAGATGTCCATAACCCAGGTTGGCCTGCAGCTCATTCATTATAGAGCTCAGGCTGTCCTTGAATTCTGGCAGTCTTCTGTGTGTCTCTCAGAGGTTGGTTTATAGGCATGAGCCACCAGGCTAGTGCTTAATTTTTATTTTAATTTTGTTTTTTATCTAAAGTGCTGGAGGTGAAAGCAGAGATGATAGGGGCCCCTGTTTAGAGTTACAGATTTGGGGCAGCCTGCCTCAGATCTGGCAGCTCAGTTGTGTGTCTGCTTCCAAGTCTGGCATAGAAAAGGTCTCTTCTTGACTTCTTGAGACATGGGATATACTGGGTCTTACCAGGGGGAGGTTTTAGACATTTTTGCATATTGATTCAGAGCTGACTCTTGGGTTTAGTTATCATTGCCAAGGCTGTGTTATAGGAATGCTAAAATTTGAAATATATTTCAGCATTACTTTGTAATTTTGAGAATATTTTTTGCTTTAGGGGTGAGATTGAAATAATTTTTGCTATTCTAAAGACTATATGCTTAACTGAGCCTTTAAGGTGCAGGTTAATAATCCCAGCTACTTGGGGGAGGCTGAGGCAGGAGGATTGCAAGTTCAAGGCCACTCTGTGTTACTGAATGAGTTCAATGCCAGTCTGAATGAATTAATTAGCCAGACCCTGTCTCAAGAAGTGAGAAAAAAGAGGCATACATATAGTTCATTCGAACAGTCAGAAGCCCTAGTTTAAATCCTCAGCACTGCCACACACAGACAGACAAACAGACACACCATGTGAAGAAACCCAGTCAGCGCTTGCTTGGCCTTAATCTGTTTAGATGAAAATGTTAAACATGAAGTATCTTTTGTCTTCCTCAAATCTCTTGATTTCTAAACATCATTCTTTTTTTTTTTTTTTTTTTTTTTTTTTTTTTTAATTTGGATTTGGTTTTTCAAGACAGGGTTTCTCTGCATTGCCCTGGCTGTCCTGGAACTCACTCTGTAGACCAGGCTGGCCTCGAACTCAGAAATCTGCCTGCCTCTGCCTCCCAGAGTGCTGGGATTACAGGCGTGCACCACCACCGCCTGGCTCTAAACATCATTCTTATGTTTGATTTTATTAAGTGTCTTTATTTACTTAGTGGATATGTGCGAGTACATGCTGCTGTGGTATACGTGTGGAGCTCAGACAGCTTGGGAGGAGTTGGGCTTTTCCCCACTGTGTGGGTCCTTAGGGTTGAAGGGGTCATCAGGCTTAGAGGCATGTGCCTTTACTTACTGAGACAGGGTTTCTTTGTATACCTCTGGCTGTCTGGATCTTGCTCTGAAGACCTGGCTTCCTCAAACTAAGAGATCTGCCTGCTTCTGTTTCCTGAGTGCTGGGATTAAAGGCATGTGCCACCCCTGCCTGGGTTTATTTTATTTTTTATTATATTTTTGTATTATATTTGTGTGTGTGGGTATGTGCATGTGAATGCAGTTGACTGTGGAGGCCAGAAGAGGGTGTCAGACTGTCTTGAACTGGAGTTTCGGTCAGTTGTAAGCTGCCCATAAGGGGCTGGGAAACCCTCAGAGCCCCTGCAGGAACAGTGCATGCTCTTAACCACTGAGCCATCTCTCTCACCCATACTTTAATTTTTTTCTTTGCTGTCTTGATAAATACAAATATTCTTCTAATTTTCATCTTTTAGTTACAACATGACTGAACAGTTCATAAAAGTTATTCTATTTGTTGATTTCTATTCCCCACTTATCTTTTTAATGGGTATTTTAACATTTAATTGTTGATGTATAAAATTCTTTTATGTTTGGAACATTAGCCCCTTGTCACACTTATAACATGCGTCTTATCCAGCTTGCTTGCCTTTTGTGTGCTTGATTTAGTTGCTTTTCTGACTAACAAATGAAGTTTTTACGTAGTTGGGTTTATAATTTTTATGTCTTTCATAGATTCATGCTTGTCTGGTTTATTATCATTTTAAATGACTTTAGCAAAATAAAAGGATCCCTACCTAATAGTATTTATCATCTCTATAGCAAGTACTGCATACATGTAATCATATATTTTGTAAAATGTTTAAAATATTTTTATGTTATTTTTGTTATATTTCCTTGTCAGTTTTTTTTGTCTTTTTTTGTTTGTTTGTTTGTTTGTTTGTTTTTTTTTTTCGAGACAGGGTTTCTCTGTGTAGCCCTGGCTATCCTGGAACTCACTCTGTAGACCAGGCTGGCCTCGAACTCAGAAATTTGCCTGCCTCTGCCTCCCAAGTGCTGGGATTAAAGGCGTGCACCACCACTGCCCAGCTCCTTGTCAGTTTTAATAGCTTTGTTATCTAGTTAACATTTTGTTAACTCAGATGTTACTGATCATTTTCATTACTTGAGGTTTTAAAATTAAAACAGTAACCTTTCTACAAACTCCTTGTCCTCTTCCCATTTTATTTCTTTAGACCATAATTCTGAAGCCAGAATTAGTAAGCATTGGCATTTTGACAGTAGTGTCATTAGGTCACAGAACAAGAGTAGTTGTGTTTAGCACTGGCCTACTGCTCTGTGGATGTTGTGAACTGCATGGAAGTCTGTTCCATCTGCAGTAGCATCTTACAGTGTTTGTTTCACCAGAATCTAAAAGTATGTAATATGTCCTGAATTTTCAAAGCATACATGACTTTGGCAATTTATCTAGTTGTGTAATCTTGCTAGATTTAGTGTGCACATGTGTGTTCGTGTGCATTTGTCTTATTTGTGGTAATTGAACTAAGGAGCTGTGAACAGGGTAGCCACGTGATATGTCACAGAATAACATCCCTCCTGACTCAAAATTCTACAGTTTGATAACATATGAAACATTTTATCCAAGAAGTCAGGAGACAGGACCTGACTGAGGAACAGAGTGGACCTAGCTGGATCCACTCCATCTTCTCTTCTTTGAGGAAATAAGATTTGGAACTTTAGCTGGAACAGTTCTTAGTACTTGGAAATTCACATTTGGTGTTATGAAAAATTATGACTTATTTTTTTCTTTTAATTTCAGAGAATACATTTTACAGCTGGCTAGAAGGTAATCAGAAACTTTTAAACAAATTAATTTTTTTCCAGTTTTAAATCATGAAATAATTCTTAAATTCCCAAGGTTTACATACAAAATTTAATTTTCAAATCATTTATTTATTTATTTATTTATTTATTTATTTATTTATTTATTTATTTATTTATTTATTTTAGGCCTCTGTGTAGAAAAGAGAGCATTCTACAGGCTTATATCTGGCCTTCATGCAAGTATTAATGTGCATTTGAGTGCAAGATATCTTTTACAAGGTGTGTGACTTTTGAAATCTTTCATTAATTTGCTTTTTAGGTATTCTTAGAATTTTCTTGGTATTTACCTGGGTGGGAAAAAAAAAAGAGACTTGTTTGACTCTTGGGCAGTAAGAATTCACTCATAAATGGTAGTAACTAGGAATGTATATATAGTTGAATGGCTCTGTGTATTATTAATTCTCTCAAAATTAGACACATTGCTTTGGAAATTTTCTTTTGTTTTGCTGTGGGAATTAAAATACCCGCAACAGCACAGTTTGTTATTGTCCGAGAGCCTTTATTTGTGTTTAGACTTTAGTGGGTACAGCATTGTCTGCTTTTCCTTATGGTTTAGGATACTGATAGAAAATCAATCCATGGTTGATTTTCATTAACTTATTCCCTCTGAAATTGGAATGTATTTTACCTTTGAGAAATAAAATAGTAATTCTAATTTGAAATAGATGCTTTAAACTCACTAGTAATTTCAGATCGTCATTAAAATTTTTGCTTTTAATTTTAATTATATTTGTGTTGTAGGGGGAGGGGAGGGGAAGGTACGTGCATGCGAGCACAGGTGCCTCAGAGGCCAGAGGTGTCCACCTGGAGCAGGAGGGACAGGCCGCTGTGAGCTGAAGGCAGGTCCGCTGAAAAAGTAGCACTTGCTCTTTCCTGCTCAGTCCTCAGCTTAGCAAGTAACTCTTTAATTATACATTGTGACTTTATGGTTGTAGATATTCAGCAGTCTGATATTACCAGATGCCTGTTTCTATTTAAGAATGTATTCCAAAAGGCAAAGTTCTTACTACAGAATTTTTGAAATTTTATCTATTTTTCTTGTCAAGGTCTCTCTATGTAGCCTTGGCTGTCCTGGCAACCTGTATGTAGACCAAGCTGGCCTTGAACTCACAGAGATCAACCTGTCTGCTTTGAATTAAAGGCATGTACCACCATGCCTAGTTTATGACAGAGTTTTTAAGGCCAAATTATTAAAAAAAAGAAAAACAACTACCACCACAACAACAATAAAAAACCCAAACTGTTTTTGGTTGAATTATGTATTTTAAGCTACAGAACGAAATTGACTTCTATAAGTATAAGTAGTCCCTTATAATTAAAATGAAGATCACTTAGCTGTATAGTTCAATCATTTAATGTTCTTTCTTCTTAGATACTTGGCTGGAGAAGAAGTGGGGTCACAACGTCACAGAGTTTCAGCAGCGCTTCGATGGGATTTTGACTGAAGGAGAAGGACCAAGAAGGCTGAAGAACTTGTACTTTCTGTACTTGATAGAGTTAAGGGCACTCTCTAAAGTGCTTCCATTTTTTGAGCGTCCAGATTTTCAGCTCTTCACTGGAAATAAAGTTCAGGATGCAGAAAACAAAGTGCTACTTCTGGAGATACTTCATGAAATCAAGTAGGTGCTATACATCATGACATATGCATAACATAGCGGCCAGGCTGGTGTCCACAGTAAACTCGGACACCATTGTTTAGAGAAGGAAACCATCTTTAAAATCATGGAAATGTAGTTCTGTTCATTGAACTTTCACTCTTTTTGAGATGGTCAGAGTCTCCTGCCTCGGCCTCCAGAGTGCTGGGAATGGGTATGTATCCCCTGGCCTTCCCAGAAATTCTAGAATATCTTGGATTTGCTTTGATCCATGTATTACACTTTTTTTTTTTTATGTTCTTAATACCAGAATGATTTTATTTGCTCAGTCTTTTAAGTTTGAGGCCAGATTTCCAATACACTTAGAATTTATATTTGAGGATAAGTATTTGTTTGCATTGGTGTTGGCTTTAATGATTTCTGTTCTTTTTAAAATTATATTATTTATTTCTGACAAAATATATTAGCAAGACTTTCAACACTGCTAATTCATGAACATGAACCTTTTCTGTTTAAATGCAGGTCATTCCCTTTGCATTTTGATGAGAATTCTTTTTTTGCTGGGGATAAAAATGAAGCACATAAACTAAAGGTAATTGTATGTCAATTTAATTGTTAGGTACGGCCTGGTGACTATGCAGATGCTGTACATCATGACATATGTATAACATAGAGGCCAGGGTGGTGTCCTGGCCTGTCTGTAACATAGCAGTGTTATTGGAAGTTGAGTAAAATGATGCATTTGAGAGACCCTGGACAGAGATGGGACAGGTGGAAGATCTTGGTGAGAGCAGAGTCTCATTGGGGCAAGCTTTAGTGGCCCTTTGCTTAGCAGGATGACTAGTAAGGGGTCATGTATTACATATTTCAGAGCTGTTAAGAGCAGATTTTACTACAAAACGGTATGTTTTTTTGTTTTTGTTTTTGTTTTTGTTTGTGTGTGTGTGTGTGTGTGTGTGTTTGGTATTTTTCGAGACAGGGTTTCTCTGTGTAGCCCTGGCTGTCCTGGAACTCACTCTGGACACCAGGCTGGCCTCGAACTCAGAATCCGCCTGCCTCTGCCTCCCAGAGTGCTGGGATTACAGGCGTGCGCCACCACCGCCCGGCTGCAAAACGGTATGTTAAGTTAAGAATTTCTTACATGGTTTTATGTAGTGGGAAAATGATTAAAATATAGTACAGCCTGGCCAGGCCTCTCTGTTCCAAGTCCCTGCAGGTCTCTCTCCTGCTCAGTACCCGTTCCTTCCAAGTATCCAGCAAAGCATGACTCTTAAACTTGAGTAGTTAACCAAATATATTTATATATATGAAACTCTCAATTACATAACGCCAATTTACAATAATAAAGTTCTATCCCAATATCTCTAACCTCTCAGCACACCAGAGACACAGCTGACACCATCTGGGTCTGCATGGCTCCTCCCCCTCCACTCCCTCGTGCAGCTTCCAGGCTCCCTCTCTCTCCGGCCCCCCTTCTCTTAGCTCTGCCTCCTCTGTCCCCTCCAGTCACTGCCTCTCACTGCCTCAATGTGAATGGATAGGAAATATCTTGCATCAATTTTATTGCTCCATATTAAGTAGTAAAAATGAAAATATCATTACATACCATAAACAGTCTGATTGCCAATTAAAACATAAATTTAAGCCGGGCAGTGGTGGCACACGCCTGTAATCCCAGCACTCTGGGAGGCAGAGGCAGGCGGATTTCTGAATTCGAGGCCAGCCTGGTCTACTGGGTGAGTTCCAGGACAGCCAGGGCTACACAGAGAAATCCTGTCTCGAAAAAAACAAATCCAAAACAAAGAAAAATACAAACAAATAAATAAATTTAAGGTATAAATGTATTTATACTTCCTACTGAATCTTGCCTCATAAATGGCACAGTGCTTGATATGACTTCCCCAGAATATGTAACCCCTCCCTCTTTCCCATGGTGGTAAAGAAGCTACTTTGATCACTTTGTGAAGCAAGCTCTTCTTTGTGCATGGTGCTGAGATCAGCTGTCCGGTCAGCTGCTCTTCATTACGGTGGCTTTCCTCCTGAGCGCTATCTCCACACAGATATGGACCTCAGTGGTTTGCAATCCCCCGCCCTTCCAGGAACTGGAAAGTGAGGGGAAGATACCACAGTAGATTTCTTCCTTTTCTGTATGGTTTTCAATATGTTTCTATTTTACTTCACTTGCTGGTTTGTTGGTCAGGGTTTTGGCATCCATTCTTTTTTTTAATACTGTACAAATTAGGAAATTTTCTCAGTATTTTAATTTGATCCAAATTCCAGTCAGCTTTTATGTGCTTTGAAGTTTATGTATAGTACCTTCAGAAAAAAAATTATAGGACATTAAAAGCTTTCTGGTAAATGTAGATTTGAACACTATTCATAAATTCATGTTTCTGGGCATGGTGGTACACTTTAATCCCAGCATTTAGGAGGCAGGAGGATCTCTGTGAGTTGGGGCCAGTCTGGTCTACATAGTGAGTTCCAGGACATCCAGAGTTACATAGAGGAACCATGTCTCAAAGAAACAAACTAAAGTTTTCATTATGGTTCCTCTATAGTGGCAGTGTACCGATAGAAATAATTGCTAGTGTTCAGAACAGAATGGAGTCTGAAGGTTTATAAGACATTTGAGAAGTTTGGCAAGAACCAGTCAGTTGAGTCTGGTGATTTGTCCCAAATGACCGTACTCCACGGAGAACGCTGGAAGTGGCAGTGCGTACTTATAGTTCCTGACTGACTGGGAGGAGAGTGAGTGCCGGCCTGAGCAGCAGAACAAGGCTCTGTTTTAACAACTTAACTTCTGATTACTTTAAGGATTGTATGGTTTTCTAATCAGAGATAACTTTGGGATATACCCAGATTATTAGACATTGTGGTTGTTTGTGGAAATTACAAAGATTTTGTCCTAATCCAGTAAATTCCTAGCATATACAGTTCACATAGGTAGGCTATCCTCGTTCTATTTTATGTGGTTGGCTTTAATTTTATAACGGTATTTGGCTGTTATAAGCAACCCTGCGTGCTCGCCGTACATATCATGCAAAGATTTACTCAAAAGATGCTCTGTTTAAATATTTTGTTACATAGATTCCAACACTAAACTTAGATAAATGCAGGCATAATCTTTTTGAATAATGGCTTATAACTTTGCAAGTATGATTGTCTCTTAAAGACTTTTAAGCCCCTCTACCTTAGGCCTTTTTTAGTATCTTGTAATATAATGAAATGTAATGTAAAATGTAATTATCAGAAACTCACTTTGTATTCAGTGACATTTTTTAAGTAAAATATGTGTCACTTGTCCATCATAATTGTATCTGTTTTGACATCTGTGGAGCCTGTGTGGACTGCTGCTTCTTCTCTAGATAACTTGTCTCCATGTAGATTCTGTAACCTCTAGAACAGCTACAATCAGTATTCCCTCAGGGTGGAGTCGGGCATCACAAGGCCCTTCTTCTCTAGTAGGTAAAAGTATGATTCTTTTTAAATTAAAAACAAAAACAAAAACCTGGCATTAAACAACAGTTGGATCATTCCCCCCGCCCCCCCCCCCCCCCATGGTATAAAAATATAGATTGAGCAACATTCCAAATCCAGCATAGTGTTAGTGGACAGGCACAGGAATGGGGAATGGTACTTAGGGAGTTTGAATTATATTTGTAATGATTTTTTTTTTTAAATTTGGTGGTGCATACATGACTATTAATTTTGTGTATATGTGTGTATATTTAATACTCATATAAAATAGCAATATAATTATATATTAGTAGTAAATATATATTAGTAGATAGTATATATAATAAATAATTATGTATTAGTAGCAAAAATATAATTATATATTACTACTGATGTCAATAATATCAGTAGTAAAGAAAATATTGAGTGTTTTTCTTAAGTCCAGAAAAGGAGAGCTATAATTTAACTTTATCAAAGGTCACTTTCCTCCATCTTCTTTCCCTTTCCCTTTTGGGTGATACCCTTTTAATTCCACAACTACCAACACTGATGTATACAACTATACTTATGACTTATATTTCTTTCCAGCTGGTGTGAATTGGAGTGAGGCAGGGCTGGTTTCAAAATGTACAGGTCACCAGGAGTTTGAATAGACCTGCTACTTAATTTTCTGCATCTTTTAAAGAACTTCATGAGGGGTGGATTGCATGTAATTTTGGATCTCAGGGAGGATTAAATTGAAAGATAGGGAGGGGTGTTCTCACAGGTGTTCTCATGCTCTGGTGCCCTGTGGTACAGTGTCCATGGAAAGCACTGGGGAACCAGTTCTGACAAGATTCTGTTACATTGTTTGTAGGAGGACTTCCGACTACACTTTAGAAACATCTCGAGAATCATGGACTGTGTTGGCTGCTTCAAGTGCCGCCTGTGGGGCAAACTTCAGGTAAGCCTTGCTCTGGCTCCTTACTGACCCTTTGGCGAGCCGTTTCCTCATCTCTTCTTACTTCTGTTTTAGACTCAGGGTCTGGGCACTGCTCTCAAGATCTTGTTTTCCGAAAAACTGATAGCAAATATGCCGGAAAGTGGACCAAGTTATGAATTCCAGCTAACCAGACAAGAAATAGTATCATTGTTTAATGCATTTGGAAGGTAAGTTTTGATGTGCTGAAATTGCTTCTGCTAGCTGTGTTAGTCTGATGTCATGAGTATGTTTTCAGAGAAAACTAGAAATGTTCTTTTCAGTATGATTGCCTTGTTATAGAATTATACGATTGAAATACCTCAAGAATACACACACATGTATTCACTACTTGATTATTTCCATCTATTGATTTTTGTATTCATGTTTACTTTTCTGACAGATTTTGAGTACCATTAAATTTGTGTATTTTACTGTAATTATTTTGTATACGTATATACATACATGGATTTTTTTGTTTTGTTTTGAGGTGAGGTCTCACTGTGTAGCCCTGGCTGACCTGGAACTCACTATGTAGACCAGGCTGGCCTCATGCTGAGATCTGATGGCCTCTACCTTCCTGCTGGATTAAAGTGTGTGCCATCAGGCCCAGCTAATTGTGATTATTTAAAAGCATTTTCTTTTTCCTTTTTCTTTTTGGTATTCACGCTGCTGAAGCAAGCACTATTGGTGCTACCTTTAAAGGTTATGGAAAGTCACAAATATGTCTATGAACTCATTATTATACAAAAAGATGAGTAATTCTTATAAATAGGGCTGCTATGAACATAGTAGAGCATGTATCCTTATTACATGGTGGGGAATCCTCTGGGTATATGCCCAGGAGTGGTATAGCAGGATCTTCTGGAAGTGAGGTGCCCAGTTTTCGGAGGAACCTCCAGACTGATTTCCAGAGTGGTTGTACCAATTTGCAACCCCCCCAGCAGTGGAGGAGTGTTCCTCTTTCTCCACACCCTCTCCAACACCTGCTATCTCCTGAATTTTTAATCTTAGCCATTCTGACTGGTGTAAGGTGGAATCTCAGGGTTGTTTTGATTTGCATTTCCCTAATGACTAATGAAGTTGAGCATTTTTTAAGATGCTTCTCCGCCATCCGAAGTTCTTCAGGTGAGAATTCTTTGTTTAACTCTGTACCCCATTTTTTAATAGGGTTGTTTGGTTTTCTGGAGTCTAACTTCTTGAGTTCTTTATATATATTGGATATCAGCAGCCCTATTTATAATTGCCAGATGCTGGAAAGAAGCCAGGTATCCCTCAACTGAAGAGTGGATGCAAAAAATGTGGTACATTTACACAATGGAGTACTATTCAGCCATTAGAAACAATGAATTCATGAAATTCTTAGGCAAATGGATGGAGCTAGAGAACATCATACTAAGTGAGGTAACCCAGACTCAAAAGGTGAATCATGGTATGCACTCAGTAATAAGTGGATATTAACCCAGAAACCTGGAATACCCAAAACATAATCTACACATCAAATGAGGTACAAGAAGAAAGGAAGAGTGGCCCCTTGTTCTGGAAAGACTCAGTGAAGCAGTATTCAGCAAAACCAGAACGGGGAAGTGGGAAGGGGTGGGTGGGAGGACAGGGGAAGAGAAGGGGGCTTACGGGACTTTCTGGGAGTGGGGGGGCTAGGAAAGGGGAAATCATTTGAAATGTAAATAAAAAATATATCGAATAAAAAAAATATTGGAAAGGAGGTTCAGAAAAAAAAAGATGAGTAATTCTTAATTTTTTTCTATCAAAACTGATGAAAGTGTGAGATACGGAAGATTCATTTACAATTTTAGATGTAGATGGCATTTCCTGCTTGTGGTGATTCTGAGACCGACAGACCCTACCCTCAGTGCTACCACTGAACCCTCACATGGTGGGCAGCTTTCACTTAAAAATACTATCCAACATTTTGGGATTGAAATAATTGGGCTTAGAATTTATTTCCCTAGTACCCAAGAGCTTTACCGCTATAATAAATTGTGTGTTCTACGTTCGTCATCCTGGAGTGAGTGAAGAGCTAAAGTGCATTTAGAAAGGATTGTGCAGAGACACAAGGCAGATTGGAGCTTACTGTCTGTAGCGTTGACCTTTGTGCATTGAGTATTGAAGGAAAAGTATATTATTTACTGCACTCTTACACTGGATATTTAAATGCTTATTTTAATATTTTTACAATTCTGTATTTTATATTAGGTATATAATACAAGTAACAAGAACAATTGTGAATACCTAAAATATATAATTCTGATGCTTTTATATATTCTATACTGAATATCGATGTGCTTTAAACATTTCAACATAGCTCTGGATATTTAAAATACACATTTATATACATACACATATATATATTTAATACTTTAATATTAAAAGTTAGCTTGTGTTGGAAAATATTATCTTAGGTTTTCCTTGCCAGATTGAAAACTATAGGATATAAGTAGATTTATGTACCTTTCAGTTTGTTGAAATAAACTATTTCAAAATTTTTATGTACCCTAAAAATGCAGAATGATTAACATAGAATTCATGAAAGACAGTTTTGATGTGAAATGTTTCTTGGTTACAGGATTTCTACAAGCGTGAGAGAGTTAGAGAACTTCAGGCACTTGTTACAGAATGTTCACTGAGGAGGACGGTTGGAACATGCCTGTTTCTGCACAGGGGAGTCCGAAGGGTGGAATCTCTCTGAGTACCATGGTTGCAATGACCGTCCCGAGCCAAACGTTTATATAAAGCTGCTTTTGTAAAAGGAGAGATACATTGTTTTAAGTAAATGACATTTTTAAAAATTGTTCATGTTTAATATTATTGTGAATAAAAGTAATATTTTGGTAATGTACAAATTTTAATACTAAGCAAAAGTAAGGTCATTGAATTCCCGTATGATAAAGCTAGGTAAATACTGCCTTAGGCTCTCAAACTAGAATTGTATTTAAGAAGGTGTAATAGAAACAAAGCTTAGGTCCTGTGGCAGTGAGGAGGCTCAGCGGTAAGCCGTGGTCATCAGCCCAGACACCAACGCTTTTTCATTTGCCTTGTTTGCAAAGAAGATATAGACTGCCCAGTTAGATTTAAATCTTAGATAAGCAACTAGTTTTCCTTTAAATGTTAAGTATGTTGTATTTTATTAGAGCCTATTTATACTACAAATTATTTGCTTGAAGTTCAAGTTGAACTGGGAGGCCTGTGTTTTCCTGGCAACCTTAAAATACACTGGTATGAAACATTCCTTTTAGAGTTAAATAGCTATTTTGATTGTGCTGTTTTGGTATGTAGGGAAGTAGAACAATTCAGAGGCACAGGAGATTTCTAAACATTGTAGAAAGATGAATAGATTATATATTTATTCTCATAATAGTTCCCCTAATAGAATTTTGGGGGAAATTTTATTTTTATATAATTTCTTATTTACATAAAGTTTCAAAAACAGTTCAAAAAACAAAAACAAAAAAACCATCCAAACCTGTTTTACACAGATTCATGGATTGTTCACAGGTGTTTCACTCATCCCACCTCGCAGTGGCGACTGAGCCCAGGGCCTTGTCATGCTGAGCCAGCCCTGCGTTCATGAGCTGTGTTCACAGGCCTTGTTTAAGCTCCCACATAGACCTATATAACCTGCTTTTATTTAAGGGTTTGAAAATCAGTCATGGGCATCATGATTTAACCCAAAATACTTCAGTGTGATGGTCAGCAATTTCCTAAACACCATTTTTTGTTTTTTGTTTTTTTTTTTTTAAAGAAAAATCCAAACCTTCCAAATCTGAGCTGAACTACTATAAGCCTTAAAATAAGGAAACATCCCACATCCCAGTCATCTGAAATTTGAATTTGGTTGCCTTCTTTGACCTGTGTAATCACAGGGTATACAAATCATGTTTTTTATGCATGAAACTCATTTTCTTTTCCTCCATAGAATGGAACTATAACTTAGACAGGCTTTTATTAGTGGATGCTCTTCACGGAGAGCAATATTTGAAGTGGCCTAAGCATTTACATCCCATGGCAATTATAAATGGTATGTACCTCAAAATTATGCCCCCTTGATGTCACACATAATGTCTTGAGCAGTTAGGACAGGTTGAGATATCACATACAAAAAAGCAAGACTTACATATATAATAGTTAGGAATGTCACTTTACACTGCTGTGTATTTTCTCTGTCCCTAAGACTTGGTCTAGTGCCAGGCATACAGTTAGTGTCTAATATTTGTTGATGGAAAGCGTATGTATTTAGTATACTTTAAGTGAATGGTGATGTATCTCATTTAACAATGTATTCTATTTCCCCTTTCCTCTCGCTTTTTCTTTTGGATCTCAAACGAAAGACCAGTTAGGTCAGTTTTCTTGGGGAAACTTAAGAGAACTAAATGATCACCACATACAAGCAAGCCCTTTTGAAACCCTCACTGCTTTCACTTGCTGTCTCCCACTTGATTGGCCATGTCCTCTGTCCCTCCAAGTGACAGCCAAAGTCCCAACTCTGCAGTTAATAAGTAGTTTACTTTTTAAGAAATCTTAACTTTTCCTGTACTTGACACATTTGACGATCCCTTCCCTAAAGTCCATATTCCTTTGTGTCCTTGTGTTTGGCTTGCTCCTGGGTATCTTTCTTCTGGTCTCTTCATTTAACCTAAATATCATTCCTCAGACTTTTCACTCTGAGTCACTGGACTGTGCTTTTGAGTAATTTCCGTGCAGTGATCTCATTTTAGCTTTTTAGTCTATCTGCTTGCTGTGCTCACTTGGCTACCTGTTGTCACTTCTGCATCTTCAAAGACTCAATCACCACAAACCTACTCTATGTTTGTGTTCCATACTTGGTGAATTTCAGAACCATTGCATTGTTCAAGGTTTTACAGTTCTCTCCTGTGTCTTCTACCTATTGATTAGGTTCTGCCGATTTTACTCCAACATTTCTGTCACTGTCTTTCAGTTTTTACTGTGCATAGTTACCCAGAGGATTACTTAAGTCTGTTTTCCCATCTCTGTTGGCTCACATTGTCAAACTGGGCTTTCTAGAAGCATTCAGTCTAATTTCTGCTGACAAGCTTATGAGCTTTTTGGTGAGAGTCTCTCCTTGCTATCCAAGACCCTCGTCTTATGTTTGCCACTCTGTTCTGATAAGAGTGTTAAAAAGGTTTTCAAAAGTCCAGAGTTGGTAGCCCTCCAAACCTCTGTAGACACTGCATTTGTATCGAGAGCCCTAGGTTTCTTTCTCATCTGGGAAATATGTGCATTCTTGAAATTCTGTGAAATTACCTGTCCCCTTTCTATGGTCACCACTGTAATTGCAACCTACCTCTATTGAATCACTTATTGTACTGTATATTTTATTTTTTAAAGTGTCCTTTACTAGAATGTGAGCTCCTTAGGGGCAGGAAAAGAAACTATTCATTTTGGCATCTCTATAGCATAATGTTTGACATATGATCATTTAATAAATGTTTGTTGAATAAATTGCTTCACATGACAGCTGTCCCTGAGTGTAGGTACCTTCACTGCCTCTGCTGCACACTGGTGATCAGGAGACTGGGGGTGTGTGGCAATAAAGATGAAAATAATTGAGAAATCTTTGGTCTTTGGTCAGTCACACATGGGCTCTACTTTGGGAAGAACCAATAACACAGGAGTTTCTTAACGGAAGGGTAGCTAGGATTGTAGACTAGACTTCAAAATTCTCAGGAGGGAGAGATTATAAATCATTTCATGAGGATTTTTCTTAGTTTAATGTTTGAATAAATGTCTGCCTCAAAATACTGCCATTAAGAGCATGGTGCTTTATTTCAAACTGGCTATAATGTGTTATGATCCGGATTTAATGCATTATTCACTAATTCATTTGTAATGGGATTTTTGAAAAAATTGAATGGCTTCCATTGAGGGACATTAAGAAAACACACCTTCAAATAAAAGCACTCTTTAACAGTAGCATTTTATTATAATTTAGTGAAACGAAGTACATTCATTGGACACAGCTATACTTTTGCAACCAGTTTGAAACTGACTGTATAGCTGAGAAATACTGTTAAACAATAAAAAGGCAATTACGAATAAAAAAAAGCCACTTTAGCTATAAATTACATTGTCCACAAAACTACAATCAGCTACAGTAAGTGGTAAGAATTTCAAAATTAATAGCAACCCGAGTGAAATAAAATGATAAATATTGCTAATCACTGTAGAATTATACACTTAAGCAATGAAATTTGATTTTCTGGTTTATGACTGAGGAAGGGCTGGAATTGTCATGTGCTTCAGTGCAGGTGGACAGGGAACTATAGCCCTTTGACTTGATAAACAGCTCCTTCTGAGACCAAACTTAAAGTGCCACTAGTGCTTCTGAAATTTTAAGCAAACACGGGGGCAGATTTCTTTGGTGATGTACTGTGAGATGTATATTAGACAAATGTTAAGAATTTAGGTACTTTATAGGCTAAGTGTGGTGGCACAAACCTTTAATCCTCCCATTCAGGAGGCAGAGACAGGAGAATCTCTGTGAATTCCAGACCAGCCTGGTATATATAGCAAGTTCCAGGACAGCCAGGGTTACATAGAGACACCCTGTTTCAAAAGAAAGAAAGAAAGAAAAAAAAAAGGACTTGAGTCAGTGATAAAATTAATGAATTAGCAAATCTCAAATTCAGTATAGTCAACCAGTGTGCTAAAAGAACTAAAACACTTTATCTGAAGTGTTTAAGTAATCTTTCTTTACTTTGTCAACCAGGAGGTTTGTATATAGAAGCTTGACTAGAAAAAAAAAATCTTGAATCCAGAGATTAACAAAGACAATAGAGTTAGATACCTAATATTGTCAAACAACTGGCATTCTGAGAAACTAAATAACTGAAACCCATGGTGGTAGATTATGTTGTTAGGTTGTCATCTTAGTACCAAGGCTAACTTCTGTACTATAAAAGTTTAACTGATTTGTCACAATAAGGACTTATAAACAAATGTCATGTATATTAATTATGCTTCTGATTGAATTTAAAATCTGTTGTTCATAAAAAGAAGAAAAGTATTTGGCTTTGTACCATTCAGAAGATGGAGAGGACTGACTGTTTTTAGAGATTCATATATACTTCTGTGAAGTGGCTGCATCAGTCATCAAAAAGCTGAAGGATATTTTAGGTATGAGTACAAAGTGGACAGTTTCTAGTCACAGTCGGCAGGAGAGGGCAGCTGTGTTCGTCTCAGTTCCAGAGCAGTTGCAGATCCTGTGTGAGGTCATGTTCACCCGTGTGACAGCCTCCTAAATGGCCTGTCCCCTCGGGATCTGAGGTATTCAGCATTTACTTTCCATGCAGACACAGGTAGAAAGTGCATTTTAAAATTTTGTGTTGTTTTGGCCTACTACTATGTGTGTGTTATGTTTGTGTGTCTGCGTGAACACAGGGAGCATTGCGTGCACAGGCACACAGCTTACAATATCATATTTAAGATAGTTTTAATGAGATCCTAAAATATCCCAATGTTGTTAACCATTTAACATTTCTTCTGTTTTCTTGTTAATCCCATGCTGGAATTGATTGGAATTAATTTAATTTGGTTTAGGCCATATACAAGGTATAAAACGAGAAAATAAAGGCGGGATTATAAAGTATTGCACTTTAGCTCACTGCAAAGTGTCTCATGATTTAATTTACCTGAGGACAGTCTTGACTCAGTAGGTAGGATGAGCTCCATCTCCTTTCAGATAAATTGAATACTTTTTGAAAAAATACTGTTTTAAACTTAGCACTTTTTTTTTCCCATGAAGAATCTCTAAATGCATCTGTAACCTTGTTTAGTCACAAGACATTCTACCGAAGTCCCCTATGCAAAGGTCACTATTGCTTCTGGAAGAGTCATGCTTAAACTGCTACTTAGTCACAGAATAGCCACTTGACCAATCCTCAAAGCCACATAGTCTCCACTGACTCCCTGTTCCTCTTAAAGAAACCCCTCTGGCTTTCCAAAGAACACTGCCAGCCAGCAGCACCGTGAAGGATTTCTACTATCACTTGTTTAAAATAATGGAGTAATTTCAACTGATATTCTTCAAAGCATGCTTTAAAAAACTGTCTTAAGTGTTACATATTTTTAGATTTTTTAAAAATAATAATGCATTTTTAAGCCTTAATTTTATACACTGATCACACTTTAAAGCTGTCACTGGTCAAGGTAAAGTACACCATCGGGTTTCTATGTTTTGATTTTTGTGGAAAACTGCCTCCTGATATAGTGTACAATAATATTCTGGTGTGAATACTCAAGTGTGGCTTTGGGGACTTTGGGGCAGAGTATTCTTTCCAAACATAGGTAAAAGTGCAAATATGCAAATGTGTGCTGGATGTTCCAAAGTTAGGAGGTTCTGAGGTCATCAAGTACCTTAATGTCTAATCTCTTCTCCAAGCTTCAGAGGTCAAAACATGGAGAACCATGAAACACAGCTATATTTCCAGACTTTTGTTAGTTGCAAGGGATGATGCAGTATTGATGCAGATGGTTTTAAAGATGTTGAATACACATATACATTCATAAAAGACAGTCTGAGACTTCAGCCGTGGGAAAGCCATCAGTTTTGTGGAGTTACGTATAAGCTATGGTGATTCCTCATATTTAAATTACTGCACGTGAAGAGCAAAGGAGCAGTGTCTGTCACAGGTCCGTTCAGTGGGGGTGTGGCCGTGTATGTGCTGCCACCACACCCAGTCATGGTGCCGTACCAGCCCAAAGTTTGCGAGTTCGATAAACTGTAACAACAAACGATAAGGCAAACAAGTCATAGGGCAGTGGTAAGAAGGTGCCACACCGCATTTATAAAAAACATTTCCAAAGAATTTCACAGCTCAGGAATATGTTAAAATGTGCAAAATAATACGACTTTCTACAAAGTTTAATGGCCTCTATCTTAGAATCTCTGATCTGTAACATGTATCACAAAAAACATATATGATTCTCAAAAGTGGCAGAATGTGCCTGCAATAGTCATGTCTTATAATTATGTACTGTGCTTGTCTACAGCACATCTGTATGAACATGTATTTCTTTAGTCCTAAGTACAAGCCATTAGGCAGGCTGAGTTATAATCGTTGCCTCGCAGATGAAAACAAGATTAAGCATCTTGTCCAGGTGAAGCAAGAATTACTGAAAATGAGCCAAGCTGAGAGAGAGTCCTGTTGGTGAATGATAAGGTTTCTCAATGGTTTTGGAAGTGGGGGGCACAGAAAGACTTTTTTGATCTGGAATTGCACTAGAAATATACAACCAGATACACAGTGCACAGCAATCCTTTCATGTCTGTCAACATGCCAAGAGTGCCTGTATGCTCTGACTCTGAACCAAGAAGGGGCCCTAAGATGATATAGTACCACTTTACTCCCAACATTTTTCAAGAAAGGGTAGTAAGCTGGCTTCAGGTCAGCTGACAGTCCTTTATAGAGCATGCCCTACCACACAGTTAAGATATAATGTGTTGCCGGGCGGTGGTGGCGCATGCCTTTGATCCCAGCACTTGGGAGGCAGAGGCAGGTGGATTTCTGAGTTCGAGGCCAGCCTGGTCTACAGAGTGAGTTCCAGGACAGCCAAGGGCTATACAGAGAAACACTGTCTCGAAAAAAAAACCAAATCCAAAAAAAAAAAAAAAATAGATATAATGCGTTAAGCTACAGTATTTCATCAGCGTATGTATTAATGTATACTGCCAAATCACCGGTTGAATGGGTGGGTTGAAGCTCAGGGTTGCTCCTGTTTGTCAACACTAATTCAGTAAGTGACCAGTTATATGTACCTTCCTTCCCGTGAGCTCCCCAGTCTTGGCAAGTCGTCATCACTGTCGTACCGTCTTGGATTGTCGAAAAAGAAAGCCCTGGAGCTGTAGCTGTGGCTGCTTATCATACCAGCGGGTGCCTGTGGATGCATTAAAGGCTGGGTGAAGGCAGAGACCCCAGTCTATGAGTTTTAACCCCAAACTTTGCTAAAAACAGCAACTTGGGATAAATATCTCATGCTTTAAAAAATGAGATTGAGCCTTGGAGGATATTATGATATCTTACCAGATTCTGGTTTAATCTCTGTGCCCGGAAAAATAGTACCACTGACCATGCTGGTACATGCTCCCACAGAAAGAGGACCATTCCAAAGACAATGTAGTCTCCTCCATTTCCATCTTCTCCCCGAGCCTGCCCATAGAGCACAGATTTTCACATTGGCTTTATATTATTTATATTATGAGCAGTCACATACATCAAGTATAAAAACAAATGCACTGAACTTTTCTGTATTTTGTGATTTCTCATGTAATGATTATTTTTCCCTCTAGGATCATAATACTTTTATTTTTTATTACTGCAAGACAAACTTTTTAATGCATTAGCTTAGAAAAAAATTTCAGTCTTCCGGATAATGCAGAATGATATAATTTGAGACACCAGAGTCTGAAGAGTGTTAGTTTTAAGGAATTATTGTTCCAACTGCCCCAAGGACACAGAAGCACTATGAGTTAGGCCTGTGACAAATGAGACATGCTAAGTAAATATTCACAGCTGATTTTTTTTGTTTTTTGTTTTTTGTTTTTTTGTTTTTTGTTTTTTGTTTTTTTTTGAGACAGGGTTTCTCTGTGTAGCCCTGGCTGTCCCGGAACTCACTCTGTAGACCAGGCTGGTCTCAAACTCAGAAATCTGCCTGCCTCTGCCTCCCAAGTACTGGGATTACAGGTGTGTGCCACCACCGCCTGGCCACAGCTGATTTTTAAAATCCACTATGGGACTACTCTATACGCTGACTTTGTTTCTATTCCGCCAGATGCTGGGAAAAGGGAAACAGGAAAAGATGTAAGGAGAATCTGCCACATGCAATGACGTGACAAGTCCATCTCCTTAGTGAATGAATGAAATAGCCTCCTAAACTGTCTTAGGTTCAGTGCCAAGTAAAACTAATACAAAGGCAGAACATTAAATTGTCAAACTGTACATTTAGGAAGGATGGAACATGCTCAGAGGGTAAATGTGTACAGCTGTAATGCTGTGAATAAACATGCAGACATGCAAAGAGCTACTAAGGCTCTTCACTGTGCAAGGCTGATGAAAACACATTTTAAAGAAAGTAATTATTTATATATATAAAACTGAACAAAGTATTAAGATTTTATTTAGTTCTTTCATCCTTATAGTACATTAGCTATATTTTCACTGGCTACTGCCAGACAATTACCTAAAGATATTAAAATATCATCTTAAAAGTTAATAACTAGGTTCATGAGAAAAATGTTTCTAGCATTATTATTTTTAAAAAGTTCTTTCTTTGATAAAACTTTCTGAAGGGTGATTTCAAGGTGTTACATGCAAATGAGAAAATTTAAACAGTTTTACACAAGGTTATTGAAAGCCGAGATTGTATACAAACATGTCTAAGTCAAACACTAATTGTCCTTGCTAAGATGACTTAGTTATCAACTGTATTAACTGTAGACTGGTAATATGTGTCAGGCACTTACCTTATCCGAAAGATTATCCCAGCCATAATTAAATGGACTCTCTAAGGTATCCTGTGATATGGTGAGCACTACCAGATTATAACAAGCTCTGGAAGAGTAGAGAAGAATGACCACAGAGCCCACGATGACAGTCTGGCACAGAGACATACCCTACAGGAAGGAGAGCACAGCCGTGATTTCAGCATGTTTCCCACAGTGAGTCAGCTCTTCATCCGCATACAGCACCGCCACCTCTTGCAAAGTCCCCTAGGAAGAGGGGTGGGCGCCTGCTCAGGCAACCTCTTGATTATCCGGCCTGTGACTCCTGTGGCTAGAATGACCTGCTGTGTTTAATGTGTGTAAGTGCTTTGCCCACTTGCTAAATGGCAGCTGGAAGATTTTGTTTTTACCAAAGTTGCCTTATGCTTGTGGCATATATGAGTAGACAAACTGGCCTAAGTTCTGAGCCATATTTGATTCTAGCCAGTGTAGTCTAATCAGAGTGGAAGGGGAAATGGAAACACTTGCCTGTTTGAATACACTTTTTTTTCCTGATACAAAGCAGGAACAAAAATTCAGATCCTTGCATATTTATTCCATTTTATTAAGAAATGGATGATAGTGCTTTGAGTGATATCATGCTGCTGACAAAATAAACCAGGTACTTGACCGAACTTTCAAATGTCTGAACTATGGCTTTTACCATTTCTCCAGCAACAGAAAGTCCTATATATAACTTGCTGGTTTTCAACTGTATTGGGTACAAGGAAGGGAATTATGATACAGTTTGCGAGGCCTCTCAATCTGGTGTCTTCTTTTGAAAATAATTGTTTTCCTCTGTTATCCAACATATTTTTCATGTGAGTTAAAAACATTATCCTAAGAGGTGATACCATTGTCAAAAATATTGATCCATTTCAAGTAAACACTCAATATGATAATTTGAAAGTCGTGTTCAATTGTCACTAGCTTAAGAAACACAGCACTTAGCACACAAGGTCCAGGGTTAGTAAATGACCTATAAGCCATGGGGGAGTGCTCCCATGGGAGTACTGTCCTCTGACATTTATGATAATCAAGAAGAAAAAACAGTTTATAATTATTTGGCCAGAATTTTATTTTATTCTATTTTATATAATAACATTTTGGTAGCCTGTTTCTTGATTATTGTCATTTGGAGTCACGAAACTCACTCTGCTGGGAGGGTTCTTTATGCTGTTTGTTCTGGTTCATGATCATAAGTATTGATGGACATCTCTCTAGAATAAGGACTTAGAGCAAAGCATGACACCTATTCATATGGCCCTAGTAATGTGGCACTGTTCTGTGGATTAGAAACAGAATTAACCTGATGTAGGATTGTTTGCTCTTCTGAATCCCAACTCCATGGAAAATGAGAAGACTCCTCACATGGATGGGGCTGCAAGTCCAGCCTCTCTCACTCTCTCAGCACTCCTGCTCCCTGAGCAGAGCCCTGCCTGACTTCTCTGAGTCAATTACCCAACTCTGTGGCATTAGGACACATTTTATTACATTAAATATTTCATCTCATAAGAACTGGTAATTTCATTTGGATTTGAGCTTAGTACAAGGAGACAAGGATGGATCAATATGCAAGGATGGATCTTGCATTCTGACCTCCAGTTGAACCAGCACCATTTGTTTGAAAAGGCTATCTTTTTTCCATTGGATGTTTTTAGCCCCTTTGTCGAGGATCGAGTGGCCATAGGTGTGTGGGTTCATTTCTGGATCTTCAATCCTGTTCCATTGATCTGCCTGCCTGTCACTGTACCAATACCATGCAGTTTTTAACATTATTGCTCTGTAGTATTGCTTGAGGTCAGGGATACTGATTCCCCCAGAATTTCTTTTGTTGCTGAGAATAGTTTTAGCTATCCGGGGTTTTTTGTTATTCCAGATGAATTTGATAATTGCTCTTTCTAACTCTGTGAAGAATTGAGTTGGGATTTTGATGGGTATTGCATTGAATCTGTATATTGCTTTTGGCAAAATGGCCATTTTAACTATATTGATCCTGCCGATCCATGAGCATGGGAGGTTTTCCCACTTTTTGAGGTCTTCTTCCATTTCCTTCTTCAGAGTCTTGAAGTTCTTGTCATACAGATCTTTTACATGTTTGGTAAGAGTCACTCCAAGTTACTTTATACTGTTTGTGGCTATTGCGAAGGGGGTCATTTCCCTAATTTCTTTCTCCTCCTGCTTATCCTTTGAGTATAGGAAGGCTACCGATTTGCTTGAGTTGATTTTATAACCTGCCACTTTGCTGAAGTTGTTTATCAGCTGTAGGAGTTCTCTAGTGGAGTTTTTTTGGGTCACTTAGGTAGACTATCATGTCATCTGCAAATAAAGATAGTTTGAATTCTTCCTTTCCAATTTGTATCCCTTTGACCTCCTTATGTTGTCTAATTGCCTGAGCTAGTACCTCAAGTACAATATTGAAAAGATAAGGAGAAAGGGGGCAGCCCTGTCTAGTCCCTGATTTTAGTGGGATTGCTTCAAGTTTCTCTCCATTTAGTTTGATGCTGGCTACCGGTTTGCTGTATATTGCTTTAACGATGTTTAGGTATGGGCCTTGAATTCCTGTTCTTTCCAAGACTTTAAGCATGAAAGGATGCTGAATTTTGTCAAATGCTTTTTCAGCATCCAATGAAATGACCATGTGGTTTTTTTCTTTGAGTTTGTTTATGTAGTGGATTGCATTGATGGATTTCCTTATATTGAACCAACCCTGCATCCCTGTGATAAAGCCTACTTAATCATGGTGGATGATCATTTTGATGTGTTCTTGGATTCGGTTGGCAAGAATTTTATTGAGCATTTTTGCATTGATGTTCATAAGGGAAATTGGTCTGAAGTTCTCTTTCTTTGTTGGATCTTTGTGTGGTTTTGGTATCAGCGTAATTGTGGCTTCGTAGAAGGAATTGGGTAGTGTTCCTTCTGTTTCTATTTTGTGGAATAGTTTGAAGAGTATTGGTGTTAGGTCTTCTTTGAAGGTCTGATAGAATTCCGCTCTGAAACCATGGATCAAGGACCTCCACATAAAGCCAGACACTCTGAAACTAATAGAAAAGAAACTGGGGAAGACCCTTGAGGACATTGGTACAGGGAGAAAGTTTCTGAACAGAACACCAATAGCGTATGCTCTAAGATCAAGAATTGACAAATGGGACCTCATAAAATTACAAAGTTTCTGTAAGGCAAAGGACACCATCAAAAGGACAAATCGGCAACCAACAAATTGGGAAAAGATCTTCACCAATCCTACATCAGATAGAGGGCTAATATCCAATATATATATAAAGAACTCAAGAAGTTAGACTCCAGAAAACCAAACAACCCTATTTAAAAATGAGGTACAGAGTTAAACAAAGAATTCTCATCTGAAGAACTTTGGATGGCAGAGAAGCATCTTAAAAAATGCTCAGCTTCATTAGTCATTAGGGAAATGCAAATCAAAACAACCCTAAGATTTCATCTTACACCAGTCAGAATGGCTAAGATTAAAAATTCAGGAGACAGCAGGTGTTGGAGAGGATGTGGAGAAAGAGGAACACTCCTCTACTGCTGGTCGGGTTGCAAATTGGTACAACCACTCTGGAAATCAGTCTGGCGGTTCCTCCGAAAACTGGGCACCTCACTTCCAGAAGATCCTGCTATACCACTCCTGGGCATATACCCAGAAGACTCCCCACCATGTAATAAGGATACATGTTCTACTATGTTCATAGCAGCCCTATTTATAATTGCCAGAAGCTGGAAAGAACCTAGGTATCCCTCAACAGAAGAGTGGATGCAAAAAATGTGGTATATATCTACACAATGGAGTACTATTCAGCCATTAGAAACAATGAATTCATGAAATTCTTAGGCAAATGGATGGAGCTGGAGAACATCATACTAAGTGAGGTAACCCAGACTCAAAAGATGAATCATGGTATGCACTCACTAATAAGTGGATATTAACCTAGAAAACTGGAATACCCAAAACATAATCGACACATCAAACAAGGTACAAGAACGGAGGAGTGGCCCCTTCTTCTGGAAAGACTCAGTGAAGCAGTATAGGGGAAAACCAGGACGGGGAAGTGGGAAGGGGTGGGTGGGAGGACAGGGGGAGAGAAGGGGGCTTATGGGACTTTCGGGGAGTGGGGGGCTAGAAAAGGGGAAATCATTTGAAATGTAAATAAAAAATATATCGAATAAAAAAATAAATAAAACAAACAAACAAAAAAGAACTGGTAATTTCAAATACTAGAGCTTATGTCTCAATATTATGCTCCATTAAAGGAAAGTTTAAATTCACCTTTCCAAAAAAAAAAAAAAAAAAAAAAAAAAGCAGAAGAGAATGATTTCAATTAAGGTGGGGAAAAAAACCACTGTTATCTGAAGTGCAGAATCCAGGGATCCAGCTAGGATGCTAATGCTAACACTTACTCCCTTGTTGGATTATCTCATTTTTCTTCTTTGATCTTAGTGGAAGAACAAAGGTCCACATTTGGAGTATTAAGTCAGCCTTCCGACAGCCTTCTGGACCCTGCTACAAATGACCAGAAGATAATACTATCTCTTTAAAGCTGAAGACCTATCAATATTATCTCTTACATTTTTATGTTCTGAGTTACTCTTTGTACATGTTTATTAACTTATTGAGTATGTTAAAAAAAGCTATCTCAAACTTTCAAAATTGTAATGAAGACTATTTTTAAAAATAAAATTTGGAATATCTGAAGAGTTTGTATAATTTAAATACATGCCGTATTTCCAAGAAGCACATATAATGTATAAAATTCCTATTATAATTAGGGCAATTAAATAAAACTTCTATTTTGTTTTTTCAAAGTTTTATCAAGAGTTCAAATATTCCGTAACACCAATACTACCTATCGTATTGAAAAATTCAACTGTACACCTGCAGTCACTCTATTCATGATTCTTTTGTCTACAGACAAATGTCTGATTATAGCATGCTCTCAAATTTACATACTGACATGTTTGTTAACTTCTTTTATTTTCACTTTATATTTAATTATGGTAACTACATTAAATTTTATTTGTATTGTTGGTTTAAGTGTATTGATTTCAGGATAGATAACAGTTATTAAAATACTTATTACTAGGACCAGTGAGGTGGTGCACCAGATAAATGTGCCTGTAACCAATTGTGAAGCCCTAAGTTTGATACACAGGACCCTATGTTATAGATGAAAAGAACTTGTCCTCTGTCTTCCATATGTGTGCATGCATGTGCACATGAACACACCGAATAAATAAATATTAAAAATTTTAAAAAGAGTTTTTCATAACAGGCTGGACTGGTTCTGGCAGAACTGGGAATCATTATTGTAACTGACTTCTTCATAGGAACAAAGCATATTAGAGGCATCTGAAAGAAAAAGAACTAAAAATAAAAGATACTTAGAAAGATGTTGGCAGTAGAGTTTATTCTTTGAATCAACCCAGTACAATTATAACAAAGTGTTTATTTCATAATACATGAAAAATTAAGTTTGAAAAACTTAAAAATTAAAATCTTCAGTAATGTACATTTTAACTTTTCTGACTCCCTCAACTTAATAAAAACATTAACCTAGAGTCAATCCAGAGTTTAAAAATATTATAAGAAATCGTCTCACTATGATTCCTGACTGTTCTTGAACTCTGTGAGCTCCAGTAAAATTCTTTCTTAGTCTCCTGAATAGCTGGAACTACCCTGGGACCAAATACTCTGTTAAGATTAGACTTTAAAAGAGCCATATAATTGAGAATCATGTTAAGTATGAATAAAAAAGTATGCTGTACGAATTATCTAAATCAGTCACCAAAGTACAGGGTCACACTTGCATATGCATGTGTGTATACGTGGGTACATACATCCCCCAGAGAAAGAAAGAGAGAGAGAGGGAGAGGGAGAGAATTTTGTAAAATAAAATGTTTGAATAAAATGAGTTAACTCACCTTAAACATAAAAATAGTTTAAGGTTTTTAAGGGGGAAATGGGCAAAGAATCAATAACAATGAAGTAATGCATAAAAACAACTTACAGACAAGTTAATTATATAAAACAATGGAAGTATAACAGTGATTTAAAAAACAAATGGGAGCTACAAAGCACAGGATTAGGAAATGGAAAAAGGGTGCAACCACTGTACTTTGTACACTGACCTTGTACTTTGGTGACTGATTTAGATAGTTCGTACAGCATTCTTTTTCATTCATACTTGGCAAAGTTCTGCCAAGATGTCGGCCATCATCATCGATGCAGAGCTCCCACACAGCCAGTCATCCCGACATAGAAATATTACCATTTCTGTTTTGCCAACTCAGTTCTGCCTCTTCTAGAGGTTCATGTAAGCAGAATCAAAGAACATGGACTTGTTTGCAGGTTTTTAGCTGATGAGTCTCTGTGTCCCCAGTGCTTGCCTCTCGTCAATACTGAAGGCGACCAAGTCTTCACAGTTTGCTATGGCTTTTCTTAAGTTCCTGAAAGGCCCACTTTCTGGAAAATTCCAGGCAAACCGGAGTAGTTAATTATATTAACTCCACTGTACAATTACATCAATTTGTTTATGTGACAGCTTGTTCGTTTGTCTTCCTCTTAACAGGCAGGTTCTGTGAACACCCATAAAATTTTTTGTAGATATACGCTTTCACTTTTTTGGGGCAGATACCTGGGGGTGGTATTTCTGAGTTGTGTAGTAGCAGAGGTTCAGCTACTTTCAGAAATGATGTCTTCTTTCAGCATGGATGTGTAATTTTTCACTTCCATCCAAGTCTGAGTTCCAGTGGCTTCATGTAGTTGTCCTGTCCTAGATCCCACTTAAGTTGGCAAACTTTTTACTCCTAGGTTTGCTGGTAGATGTGTAGTGATGTCTTCATTGAATCTGACTCTCCATGATTACTAATGATACTGGGATTTTTGGCCCTTTAAACATTCTGTCAACAATCTATTCAAATCTTTTAACACCTTCCAACTTAGGATGTCTTTAAAAAGTAACTAGATTATAGATTTTTATATATGCTGGACACTAGTTCCTTGTTAGATATGTGCATTTTAAGTATGTTTGAAGCCTGTGGTTGTATTTTCTTACTCTTGCCTTTTGATTATGTTTTTAAGTTTAATTAAATCTAATTTATTGACTTGATTTTTCTTGGTTGTTACTTTCTATGACTTATATAATCTTTGTCTGACCTAACTTGTATGGTTCTTCTTTGTTTTCTTTTAGAAGATTTTGACCTTTTTCCATTTTGAATATATATATATATATATATATATATATATATATATATACACACATATATGTATATATATATATATGCATGTATACTATATTTGCATATACATATATAGATAGATAAATGAATGATGGATCTAGGATGCTCTACTGTATTCCATATGCATATCCAATTCTCTGTTTCTACTGGTTAAAAATAATTCAGTTCTATTTGGATTGTTTTTAGCATATTTATCAGAATTCAGAACATGAGTATGAACTGATGTCTAAGTTCTTATCCTGTTGTTCTGATCTATTTGCCTATTCTTATTTTTAAAAGTACTGTATTATAATAAACTCACAATTAAAATCTTCACACCTCTAGATTAAGCAGGCACTCAAATGAACACTTGCCCAGTCCTTAACTGCATGTATCTCAGTGAACTTCTAGACCATTAGAACTGTTATTCTGAAGGCATGCAGCTTCAGTTAGAGTGTTAATGTTCACTATCACTTACATGTTGACAGAGTTGAAAGCGAAAACAACAATTACCTTTTATTCTCGTTCACATCTCTTGTGTGCTTCATTTGCATCCCATCTGCATCCCTTTCTTGGTCTGTTGTCTTTCTTTTTTAAAATATTTACTTATTTACTTATATGAGTACACTGTAGCTGTCTGCAGACACACCTGTAGGTGGCACTGGATTCCACTAAAAATGGTTGTGAGCCACCATGTGGTTGCTGGGAATTGAACTCAGGACCTCTGGAAGAACAGTCAGTGTTCTTAACTCTGAGCTATCTCTCCAGCCCTCTTGGTCTTATGTCATACTGTATCCATACTTAGAGCTCTCTGCAAATAAATACACTTAAGTTATAGGCTAGGATCTGCATTATGAGGGACAACATACAGCTTCTTTTTGAGTCTGTGTGCCCTTACTCATTAATATTATATTTTCTAAGTAGATCTACTTTCTTATAAATTTCATTTTTTACAGCCAAATAATATTCCATTTTCTGAATAAACCAGTTTCATGATCACATTTTATATGCTGATGGACATTTAGATCGGTTCCATTTCCTTGCTAAAATATGTTTATTTCAACACCAATAAACATGAGTGTGGAATAGAGTTCTCTGGGTGTATGCTCAGGAGTAGAATTAGTTGGGCTATGTGGAGTTACTTCTGGGCATTAGCCCCCTATTTGAAGGATTGCTGGTGGAAAATTTCACCCATTCTCTGGGCTGCTGTATGTGCTGTTGATAGTTTCCTTTGCTGTGAAGAAACTTTCAAATTTCAGTTGTTGACACCTGTGCCTTCATCCATGTTCAGGATGCCCTTCTCTACCACAGTGTCTGAAAAGCAGTCCCTGTTTCTCCTGATAGTTTTATCATCTCAGATTTTAAATCATCTTCTTGACAAGACTGAATCTGTATTCATTCTTCTGTGGATGCACATGCAGTTTTGCCAGGACCATTTATTGAATGGGTTATCTCTTCCAATGTATGTTATTGTCTTATTTGTCAAAAGTTAGATGGCCACAGCTTTGTTATTCTATTTCCATGTTGTCAATTCTGTTCTGTTGGTCTACTGGTCTATTCTTAGGCCAGTAGTACATTCTTAATTACTGTAGCTTTTTGAATAAGTTTCACAGCCATAAATCATAAATCTCTTTCCTTTTTGGTGTTACTTTCTACACCATTAAATACAGTATCCATTAGCTACACATGAGTATTTAAGTTTGCATGAATGGTCCTGTCTTCACCATATGGTCATGAACTATAATGAACATTACAACTACAGAAAAACTTTCACTGCTCTCCCAATTTTTAGACTATTTTAAGCATTTTGAGTTCTTTGCTTTTTCACACATATTTTGAGATCAAATTAATTAAAAATATGATAATCCCAGAAGGCCTGCTCCAACCTTGGACACTCAAGTAAAATCCCTCTTACCCCACTCGATCCCAGCAAGCCCAGCAGCTTTGAGCTCTGCCCTGACCTATTGGAGCTCCATCTTCCTTCAGGTACACATGTCCACCTGCAATCTCTGATCAGCACACTGCTCCCACCCACAGCTCTGCCTGCCTCCGGGAGGCCTGCTCTAACTCGGGACACCCAGGGACTACCAGGCCAGCAAACACTGGAGACAATAAGATGGCATAAGGCAAGCACAAGAAGCCAGTGCAATATGCTACCGTCAGAACCCAGCTCTAGCTATCCCAATACATCAAGCGCTAGATGTCCCAGTAATCCTAAAGAATAAAACTCTGACCTTAAATCTCATCTCATGAAGATGACAGAGTCCTTTAAAGAGGATAAAAATAAAGCTCTTAAAGAAATACAGAATAACACAATAAAACAGGTGAAGGAAATGAACAAAATGGTCCAAGACCTAAACATGGAAAAAGAAGCAATAAAGAAAATACAAATGGAGGTAACCCTGGAGATGGAAAATCTAGGAAAGAGAATAGGAACGAGAAAATAAAATATTTACCAAGGAAATGGAGCCAATCTAAATGTCCATCTGCAAGCATCACCAACTGAATATAAGAGATGGAAGAGAGAATCTCAAGCATTAAAGATACCAGAGAAGAAATTGATACATCAGTCAAAAATGCCAAATGTAAAAATGTTCCTAACTCAAAACATCTAGGAAATCTGAGATACCATGAAAAGACCAAACATAAGAATAATAGGAATAGAAGAGGGTGAAGATTCCCAGTCCTAAGGGGCCAGAAAATATCTTCAATGAAAATCATAAAAGAAAACTTCTCTAACCTAAAGAAATGGCTATAAATGCACAAGAAGTTTACAGAACACCAAATAGAAAGAATCAGAAAAGAAAATCCTCCTACCACATAATAATCATATCACCATATGTACAGAATAAAGAAAGAATATTAAAAGAGGCAAGGGAAAAAGTCCAAGTAAAATATAAAGGCAGACCTATCAGAACTATACCTGACTTCTCAACAAGGACTCTAAGATCCTGGACAGATGTCTTGTAGACCCTAAGAGACTACAGATGCCAGCTCAGACTCCTATACCCACCAAAACTCTCAAATCACCATAGATGGACAAACCAAGATATTCCACAACAAAACCAAATTTAATAACATCCTTCTACTAATCCAGTCCTACAGAGGATACCTCAAGGAAAAATCCAAGACAAGGATGGTAACTACACTCAAGAAAACGTGAAAAATTGATCATCTCACAGCAAAACCAAAAGAAGAGAACCAATCTCTCTCCCTCTCCCTCTCCCTCTCTCTCTCTCTCTCTCTCTCTCTCTCTCTCTCTCTCTCTCACACACACACACACACACACACACACACACACACACACACACAGAGAGAGAGAGAGAGAGAGAGAGAGAGAGAGAGAGAGAGAGAGAACTATCTCCAATATCAAAATAACAGGAACTAAGAATCATTGGCCATTGATATTTCTCAACATCAATGGACTCAATTCACCAATAAAAAGACACAGGCTAACAGACTGGATACATAAACAGGATCCATCATTCTGATGCATACAAGAAACACACTTCAACAACAAAGATAGAAACTACCTCAGAGTAAAGGAGCAGAAAAAGTTTTCTAAGCAAACAGTCCCAAGAAACAAGCTGGAGTAACCATTCTAATATCTAATAAACTTTCAACAAAAAGTAATTAAAAGAGATGGGAAGGACACTTCATATTTATCAAAGGAAAAACCTATCAAGATTACATCTCAGTTCTGAACATCTATGCCCCAAATGCAAGGGCACCTACATTCATTAATGAAACTTTACTAAAGCTCAAATCACATAATGAACTCCACACAATAGTAGTGGGGGACTTCAACATCCCACTCTTACCAATGAACGGGTAATCGAAACAGAAACTAAACAGAGAAACAATGAAACAGATGTTATGAACTCAATGGATCTAACAGATATCTACAGAACCTGTTATGCCCAAACAAAAGAATATATCTTCTTTTCAGCACCCCACAACAACAGAAAATGAGGAAATTCAGAAATTATTAAGTCTCACTTAAATGCCTGTACTCCACAAAACTCTAAAATCTAAATGAAATGGATGATTTTCTAGGCAGATCTTAGATCAAGATCAGGTAAACTAAACAGTTCCATGACCCTAAAGAAATAGACACAGTCATTGAAAGTCTCCCAACCAAGAAAAGCCCAGGGCCAGAAGGTTTTAGTGCAGAATTCTACTAGACTTTCAAAGAAGAGCTAATACCAATACTTCTCAAATTATTCCACAAAATAGAAACAGAAGGAACACTACTTAATTCATTGTATGAGGCCAGTCATCCTGATGCCTAGACCACACAAAGATTCAACAAAGGAAGAAAACTTCAGACCAATTTTGCTTATGAGCACCAATGTAAAAATATACAATACAATTCTTGCAAACCAAATCCAAGAACACCTCAAAAACATCATTCACCATGATTAAGTAGGATTTATCCCAGGGATGCAGGAATGGTTCAATATATGAAAATCTATCAACATAATACACTATATAAAACAAAGGAAAAAAATCACATGATCATCTTATTAGAGGATGAAAAATCATTCGATAAAATCCTACACCCTTTCATATTAAAAGTCTTGGAAAGGTCAGGTATTCAATGCATATATCTACACACAATAAAAGCAATGTACAGCAAGCCAATAGCCAACATCAAATGGGGAGAAACTTCAAGTAATCCCACTAAAATCAGGAACAAGACAAGGCTGCCCACTATCTATTCAATATAGTAATTGAAGTTCTAGCTAGAGCAATTAGACAACAAAAGGAGATCAAGGGGATACAAATTGGAAAAGAAGAAGTCAAGGTATCACAATTTGTGGATGATATAACAGTATACAAAAGTGTTCTCAAAAATTCTACCAGATAGCTTCTATAGCTGATAAACAACTTCAGCTAAGTGACTGGATATAAAATTAATTCAAATAAATCAGTAGCCCTCCTTCAAAATATAAATGATTAATGGACTGAGAAAGAAATTATGGAAACAACACCCTTTACAATAGCCATAAATAATATAAAATATCTTGGTGTAACTCTAACCAAGCAAGTGAAAGAACTTCAAGACCCTGGATAAAGAAATTGAAGAAGATCTCGAAAGGTGGAAAGATCTCTCATACTCATGGATCAGTAGGATTAACATAATGAAAATGGCCATCTTGCCGGGCAGTGGTGGCGCACGCCTGTAATCCCAGCACTTGGGAGGCAGAGGCAGGCGGATTTGAGTTCGAGGCCAGCCTGGTCTACAGAGTGAGTTAGTTCCAGGACAGCCAGGGCTACACAGAGAAACCTTGTCTCAAAAAAGAAAATGGCCATCTTACCAAAAGCAATCAATAGATTCAATGCAATTCCCATCAAAATTCCAACAATTTTTTTTTAGACCTTGAAAGAGTAATTTTCAACTTTATGGAAAAATAAAACAAAACAACAACAACAAAAAAAACCCAGGATAGCTAAAACAGTACTGAACAATAATGAACTTCTCGAGTAATCACTATCCGTAATCTCAAGCTGTATTATAAGAGCAATTGTGATAAAAACCACATTTATATACCAAAACAGACAAGTCAATCAATGGATTTGAATGGAAGATCCAGAAATAAACCCACATACCAATGATTGATTTTTGACAAAGAAGCCAAAACCATACAGTAAAAAAAACAAAGCATCTTCAACAAATGGTGCTAGTCTAATGGGATGTCTACATGTAGAAGAATCCAAATAGATCAGTATTTATTACCCTGCACAAAACTCAAGTCCAACTGGATCAAGGACCTTAACATAAAACCAGATACACTAAATCTAATAGAAAAGAAATTGGGAAATATCCTTGAATGCATTGGTACAGGAGACAATTTCCTGAACATAACATCAATGGTTCAGGCTCTAAGATAAACAATGACAAATGGGACCTTATGAAACTGAAAAGCTTCGATAAGACAAAGGACACTGTCAATAGGACAAAACAGCAGGCTCCAAATCAGGAAAAGATCTTCACTAACCCTACATTTTATAGAGGGCTAGAAGTTAGACTCAAAAAAACCCAAATAACCCAATTAAAAAATGGGATACAGAGCTAAACAGAGAATTCTCAACAGAAGAATCTCAAATGGCTGAGAAACATTTAAAGAAATCTTCAACATCCTTAGTCATCAGAGAAATGCAAATCAAAATCACCCTGAGATTCCACCTTACACCAATCAGAATGGCTAAGATAGAAAACTCAGATGATAGCACATGTCAGAGAGGATGTGGAAAAGAGAAACACTCCTCCATTGCTTGTAGGATAGAAAACTTGCACAACTACTCTGGAAATCAATCTGGTGGTTTCTTAGTAAATTAGAAATAGTTCTACCTGAGGACCCAGCTATCCTGCTCCTGGGCATATACCCAAAGGATGTTCCACCATATCACAAGGACAGGTGCTCTACTATGTTTATAGCAGCTTTATTTGTAATAGCCAGAAACTGGAAACAACCCAGATGTCCTTCAACCAAAGAATGGATACAGAAATTATGGTTCATTTACACAATGGAATACTATTTAGTTATTAACAACAAGTTTTTGCAGGCAAATGGATAGAACTAGAAAATATTATCCTGAGTGAGGTAACCCAGACCCAAAAGGACATTCATGGTATGTACTTACTGATAAGTAGGTATTAGCCACAAAATACAGGCTACCCATGCTACTCCCTACAGACCCAAAGAAGTTAAACAAGAAGGAAGACTCAAGTAAGGATGCCTGAATCTCACTTAGAAGAGGGAATGGCCATAGGAGGCAGAGGGAGGGAAGGAAGGAGGGAACTGAGTGAGAGGAGGAGGGGGAGGGAAATGGGAGGGCAGGAGCAGGTGTGGGGAGAGACAGGGTAGAGGGCCAGGAGAATGAATGGAAATCTGCAGCTGCAGGGTGTGGAGGTAAGGGGCTGTAGGTGAGTGGGATGGGGGGATCTCGAGGATGGCTCAGAGGCCTGGGATTGGGAAAGCTACACAGCAAGACCAACAGAGTCAACTAACCTGGAGCTCTGGAACCTCTCAGAGGCTACCTCACATTGCAGATGTGCAGCTCAGTCTTCATGTGGGTCCCCCAACAACTGGAGTGGGGGCTGTCCCTAAAGCTGTAGCCTGATTATGGAATCCATTGTCTGGCCTCAGTGGGAGAGGATGTGCTGAGTCCTGCAGGGACTCTATGCACCAGTGTAGGGGGAATATTCAGGAGTGGCCCCACCCTCTGAGAGGAGAAGGGGATGGAGGTTTGGTGACTCTGTGAGGAGGGAACTGGGAGGGAGCATTGTTTGGGATGTCAACACATAAATTAACCAACCAACCAACCAACCAACTAACCAACCAACCAACCAACCTCCAAGAAAAATTTAAATGGGAGAATAGAACTAAATGAAGAGCTCTTAAGAAAAAAAATGTTACAAGATGACTGACACGTAGAAATCTGTGCACAGTGAAGTATATGACTTAGTAAGTTAATGGCTTGTTCATGTTTAGTTTTAAATTTATGGGGAGATGTTTCAGTCAGTTAATTGCTTGCTGTGTTCATTATGAGAACATGAGTTCAATTCCGAGCACCCATTTGAGAATCTGTGCATAGCTGCATTATGCCTATGATCCTGTGGCTGCAAAGCTGGAGGCAGAAATCCTGGGGCCTGTGTTACTTTTGCCAGATGGGTGAGTTCCTGGTTCAGCAAGAGACCCTGTCACAAAAAATAAGATGGAGATTAAGTCAAATCTAAGCATGCTCCATACTGTCATTAGTTGTTCATCCTCCAGCAGTTATGGAAGTGAAAGAGGTCATTGCTGTTTACGGGTCATTATGACAATTTCTCGTGGTGATATCAAATGCTGTGTTCACTTCGTTTATATGCTATTTAGGGACCAATACAGAGGATACACCAGGTATTTGGAACTTTCACTTGAACACTAAAAATAGTTCAAATGAAAAAAAAATATAGCTCATAAAAATAAGATAAACAACACAAGAAGCACAAGTTCCAGTGTAACACAAGAAATACAAAAATCAATATAACATAACTCTTCCAAAGATGACTTATCCCTATAGCAATGGCATCTAGTTAAAGTGAATTGGGTGAAAACCAAAGAACTCAAGATGACAATTATAGGCAGGTTAAATATATGAACAGCCTAACAAGGAAGGATCTGGATGGAACGCAAGAGAAATTCAGCAAAATAACTGAAGAACATACTGAAGAAAAATAAGTTTTAAGTCTAGAAATAAAAACAACAACAACCAAAACAAACTACAGTCAAATAAAAACCCTGTGGAAAGTCTCAGTAATAGATGGATCAAGGACAGAACAGACTCAGACACTGCAGACAAGAGGAGGCAACCAGACAATCCAGCAAGGACATGGATAAAACAGTAACAATAAGGCAGCAATTCTGAGAAGTGACAGGGAAAAGACCAAATTTACAGGTTATAGACTCTCTTTCTAATGGCATAGGAGACATTTTAAAAAGAAGCAGAAGATTCCCCATAGTCAGGAAAAGAGATGCCAACCTACACAGACAATGTGTCAAGGATATAAAGTAGACAAGAGGCCCCCATATTAAAACATTAAATATACAGAACAATAAAAAGCAAACCAAGAATGGAGGGAGAACTAGTCACATGTAAAGGCAGACCTATAATACCATACTATCCACCAGGATAACCAGATCTTGCAACGATGTATTTCATGTTCTGAACACTAACTGCCAACCCAGGTTACTACTACATCCAGCAAAACTATCTGTCTAAGGAAAAGCATGTCCATGACAAAGGAAGACTAAAGGGATTTATGACCACTAAGCCTTCCCTCCCTTGCTTTTTGATACAGGGTCTCATTATGTAGCCCTGAACAAGAATAGCCCTGTACTCTAAATGTTCCTACCTCAGCCACATAAATACTGGGATTACAGGTTTCTGCCATAATATCTGGATACTTACTTCTACGTAATTCCCAATTTTATATCTTTTATTTATCTTTCTTAGTATATTGAGTAGAATTACATTCTCAAAAATCTACCAATATATTTCCTTTATTCATGGACAGAACATTTAAGTTGGCTATTGACTATAAAAATAGATTTCTTTTTTAAAAAGATTTATTTAAGTATACAGTTGCTCTCTTCAGATACAACAGAAGAGGGAATCAGATTCCATTACAGATGGTTATGAGCTACCATGTGGTTGCTGGAATTGAACTCAGGACCTCTAGAAGAGCAGTCAGGTACACTTAATCACTGAGCCATTTCTCCAGCCCCCAAAACAGATTTCTTTTTAATTAAACAGAAGCAATTTCCTCTATTACTTATTAACTGAATGCCTTTTAAAATCTTTTAAAATCATGATGGATGTCGAATTTTGTCACACACTTTTTCTGAGTCTCCTAAAATGATTATATGGGTTTTCTCCATTGTCTGTATGATGCATCCATGCATGTTCAATGTGTGTAATATTTATGCTTGCCTCTCTGAGTGTGGGTATGTGAACACTACGCTGCACACCGTATGGAGATTGGAGGAAGCCGTGGGTGTCAGCTTGCCTTCCTTCTACCTTGTCTGAGATGAGGTCTCTCTTTTGTTGTTTTGCTTCTTACACCAGGCTCACTGGCTGTTCAGCTTCTAGATACTGCCCTCTGGTGCTGCCCATCTTGCCAGTAAAAAAGACTTGGGGATGACAGAGCCCTGTCAGCCTGTTTTACAAGGGTTCTGAGGATGCGAGCCCAGGACCTCACCTTTTCTTGTATGCAAGTGCTCTGACCCATGGAGCTGTCTTCTTGGCCTTAAAAAATTCATAATTTTTCAAAGTTAAAAATTAATTTGAGCCAGGCAGTGGTGGTGGTGGATTTCTGAGTCTGAGGCCAGCCTCAGGTTTATAGACAGAGTTCCAGGACAGCCAGGGCTATACAGAGAAACTATAATAAAATGTACATTTCATACTTAAAAATGTACTATGGCCTTGGGAATGGGGAGTCATGGGTACAGAGTTTTGGTGTGCGGTGAGAGAAATGTTCTGGGAACGGGTAGAGGGGGTGGCTGTGTGACACTCTGAATGAACCTAAGGGCAATGACTGTGTATTTAAGAATGGTTAACATGAAACAATTTGGCCTCAGTAGATGGCTCTGGTAACATATGTGCTGCATAAGCCCAGCAATCTAAGTTCAGAATTCTGTGCGCTAGCTAGCTTGGTGCATGCTGAGGCAGACAATAAAGAGGCTGTGTCTGAAGCACAGGAAGGCAAGTATTGACAGCAAAAGTAGCCTTCATGTCTCTACATGTGCCATACCTCACATGTGCCCACACTCACACATGAGCGAGCCCTCATACAAATATGCATACATGTATCACACATACACAAATAAAATACTTTCAAAAGTATTTAAAAAAGAAAAAAATGAATGAAGGTCGTCTTCAACAAGAGCTGCCCTACAAAGAAAGCTGCTAAGAAAGTTGAAGGTGTCAGAGAGCTATCTGAACCACTGAGATTCCTTCAATCTGCCTCCAAGGAACGGCATGAAACGGTTGGTAAGAAACAAAAAATAACAACTGTCTTTCAACAAGTTTTATAAAATTTAAGAGTTTACCTTTTATGTCTTCTGCAACAGAACATTTTTTGAATAGTACTATGGTCCAAGTTAAGCTGCAGCATCTTTTTGAGACCAATCATTCAGAGCTTAAAGCAAAAGGAATTGAAAATTTAAATGCAGGTATGTCAAATAATGTTTTTATAATTTTTCCGATAAATTAAGATTCAATAAAATGTTTTTTTTTGTTTTTTTTTTTTTTTTGTTTTTTAGCCCACAAATGTAAGTTGTTTTATGGTGACTCTACCCTTCAGTACCATGCATTCCTGGTTAAAAATGAGAATTTAAGAATTCTCTTTTTGTTTGAGGCAGTGTCTCACAGAGCCCAGGTTGGTCTCAAATGCTCTTTGAAGTTGAAACTGGCCCAGAACTCCTGATTTTACCTCTGCCTCCCAAGAGCCAGGATTTTAGGAAAGCAATATTTTAATAATAACCTTGATGAAATAGTAAAAATACTTAAACGTTGACCCTAGATGACTTGTTTATTTAATAATCCATGTCATAGGATGAAAGCACTTCTTTTTCATATGGAAACACTGTGGCTGTCCTGGAGAAAACTACTTACATGATTAATTTATTTGGATGTGGAAATAGTCACTCCTTCCCCCCCCCCCCCAAAGGACTGTACTTTTTACTTGCCAGACAACTTTAGCAGGCAAACAATGGCTATTCAGACTTGATATGCAGTTGTAATTTTTATGTATACAAAATAAGCCTATACCTTTAAATAAAAACGCTACCAATTAAATGAGAATTTCTAGTGAAAATTAGATTCTGGGAAATTATACACACTTGCAGCCATAGGTAATATTTTCTAAAAACTAGACCTTGCTAATGAGATGGTGAGAGATTAACATATATACTTTGGGACTCAACTTTATGAAATACATTTTTTGTATATAAAATTTAACTTTTTAAAACAATTTTATTATCTTTATACACTCCATATTTTATTCCCCACCCTTGCCAACCCCTGTTCACCTTCCAACTGTTCTACATCTCATACCTCCTCTCCTCTCCATTTCCACGTGGATGTCCCCACCCCCTACCCCACTTGACCTCTAAACTCCTCGAGGCCTCTAGTCTCTTGAGGGTTAGGCACATCATCTCTGAATGAACACAGACCCGGCAGTCCTCTACTGTATGTTTGCTAGGGGCCTCATATCAGCTGGTGCATGCTGCCTGTTTGGTGGACCAGTGTTTGAGAGATTCCAGGAGTCCAGATTAATTGAGACAGCTGGTCATCCTACAGGGTCGCCCTCAGTTTCATTCAGCCTCTCCTAATTCAACAGCAGGCGTCAGCTGCTTCTGTCCATTGGTTGGGTGCAAATATCTACATCTAACTCAGTTTCTTGTTGGGTCTTCCAGAGTGCTGCCATGCTAGGTCCCTTTCTGTGAGTGCTCCATAGCCTCAGTAATAGTGTCAGGCCTTGGGACCTCCCCTTGAGCTGGATCCCACTTTGGTCCTGTTGCTGGACCTTCTTTTCCTTGGGCTCCTCTCCATTTCCATTCCTGTAATTCTTTCAGACAGGAACAATTTTGGGTCAGAGTTATATCTGTGGGATGCCCCCCTCCCTCATTTGAAATCCTGCCTTACTGCTGGAGGTAGGCTCTATAAGTTCCCTCTCCCTACTGTTGGCATTTCATCTAAGGTCCCTCCCTTTTAGTCCTGTCTCTCAACTCTTAAGTCTTTGGTGCACTCTGGAGGGTCCCCTCAACCTCCTATATCTCCTGAGGTTGCCTGTTTCCAGTTTTTCTGCTGGTCCCCAGGGCTTCAGTCCTTTTCCCTCCCCCAATGTCAGATCAGGTTCTCCTCTTCTTCCCACTTCCTATCCTGTCCACTTTCCCTCCTATATCCCTCCCTCCCTCTTTCCCCCCCTCCCTCCGTCCCTCCCAACTTGTGATTGCTTTCTTCTCACTCCCAAGTGGGACTAAGTTGTCCTCACTTGGGCACTTCAGCTTGTTGAGCTTTTTGAGTTCTGTGGACTATATTTTGGGTATTCTGTACTTTTTTTTCTTGGCTAATATCCACTTATTAGTGAGTACATACCATGAATGTCCTTTTTGGTCTGAGTTACCTCACTCAGGATGATATTTTCTAGTTTCATCCATTTGCCTGCAATACTCAGGATGTACTCATTCTTAATAGCTGAGTAGAATTCCACTGTGTAAATGAACCACTTTTCTGTATCCATTCTTCTGTTTGGGACATCTATGTTGTTTCCAGCTTCTGGCTATTACATATAACTCCACTATGAACATAGTGCAACACATGCCCCTGTGGCATGGTGGGGCATCTTTTGAGTATATTCACAAAAGTGGTATAGCTGGGTCTTCACGGAAATCTATTTCCAATTTTCTGAGGAACCTCCAGATTGATTGCTAGAGTGGTTGTACCAGTTTGCAATCCTACAAGCAATGGAGGAGTTTTTCTCTTTCTCCACATCCTCTCCAACATGTGTTGTCACCTGAGGTTTTGATCTTAGCCATTCTGATTGGTGTAAGGTGGAATCTCAGGGTCATTTTGATTTGCATTTCTCTGATCACTAAGGACTTTGAACATTTTTTTAGGTGCTTTTCAGCCATTCAAGATTCCTCAGTTGTGGAATTTCAGTTTAGTTCTATGCCCAATTTTTTGATGAAATACAGCACCCCTTCATGTTAAAAGTATTAGAGAGATCAGGAATTCAAGGCCCACACCTAAACATGATAAAAGCAATTTACTACAAACCAACAGCCAATAGGAAATTAAATGGAGACATACTTGAGGCAATTCCACTGAAGTTGGGGATAAGACAAGGATGCCCACTCTCCCCATATCTATTCAATATAGTACTCGAAGTGCTAGATAGAATAATAAGACAACAAAGAGAGATCAAGGGGATACAAATTGGCAAAGAAGAAATAAAGGTATTACTATTTGTAGATTATATGACAGTATACATATGCAAGCCCAAAAATTCACCAGAGAACTTCTCTAGCTGATAAACAACTTCAGCAAGGTGGCTGGATATAAAATTAACTCAAATAAATCAGTATCCTTCCTTTATTCAAATTACAAACAAGCTGAGAAAGAAATCAGGGAAACAATTCTCTTCACAATATCCACAAATAATATAAAATATCTTGGTGTAACTCTAACCAAACAAGTGAAAGATCTGTATGACAATAACTTCAAGTCTCTCAAGAAAGAAATTGAAGACAATTTCAGAAAATGGAGAGATCTCCCATGTTCATGAATTAGAAGTATTAACATAGTAAAAATGGCCAGTCTACCAAAGGCAATCTATAGATTCAATGCAATCCCTATCAAGATCTCAACACAATTCTTCATAGACATGGAAAGAGCAATTCTTAAATTCATCTGGAAAGGCAAAAAACCCAGAATAGCAAAAGCAATTCTTAACAATAAAAGAATGGCTAGGGGAATCACCATTTCTTACCTCAAGCTTTACTATAGATCAATAGTGATAAAAACTGCATGGTATTGGTACAGAAACAGACACATTAATCAATGGAATAGAATTGAAGACCCAGAAATAAAACCACACATTTACAGACATTTGATCTTTCATAAAGAAGCTAAAATTATACAATTGAAAAAAAGAAAGCATCTTCAATAAATGGTGCTGGCTTAACTGGCTGTCTCTATGTAGAAAAATAAAAATAAACCCATTTTTGTCACCTTGCACAAAGCTCAAGTCAAAGTGGATCAAGGATCTCAACATAAAACAAGATATACTGAATCTAACAGAAGAGAAAGTGGGAAAGAGCCTTAAACTCATTGGCACAGGGGGAAATTTCTTAAACAGAACTCCAATGGCTCATGCTCTAAATCAAGAATTGATAAATGGGATCTCATGAAACTGGAAGGCATCTGTAAGGCAAAGGACATAGTCAATAAAACAAATTGGCAACCTACAGAATGGGAAAAAAAACTTCACTAACCCCATATCCAACTGAGGGTTAATATCCAAAATTTATAAAGAACTCAAGAAGTTAATCACCAAAAAACCCCAAATAACCCAATCAAAAATTTAACTTAAAAAATTGTTTATCCACTTTACAACCCAATACCAGCCCCCCTTTTTCATTCAGTACCCCTTCATGCAAGTCTTCCCCCCATTTCACCTTCCCTCTGGGTGTCAACTTCCCACACCCCTTCTCTCCAGCACATGGAGTCATTATGGGACTAGGCATATCCTCTCCTATTCAGGCCAGACAAGGCAGCCTGTTTAGGCAGGCAGGCAGGCAACAGGCTTAGGGACAGCCCCTACTCTAGTTGTCGGCCGATGAAGACCAAGCTGCTCATTTTCTAAATACAACATTTTGAAGATTTGTGACAACTTTTTTTCAAATGATCAAAGCATAATCTCATCAAAAATTTACAAGTATAATATAGATTAATAAAAAAGTCACTCATTGGGCTAGAGAGGTGGCTCAGTGGTTAAGAGCACTGACTACTCTTCCAGAGATCTGAATTTAATTCCCAGCAACCACATGGTGGTTCATTACCATCTTTAATGGAATCTGATGTCCCCTTCCTGTGTGTCTGAAGACAGTGAAAATGTACTCATATACATAAAATAAGCAGATCTTTAAAAAATAAAGTAACTCTTTGCTTTAGATTCTTCATGGCAACTAATCTTTCAGAGAGTGCTACTTCTGAGTTTTCGTATAGTGTTAAAGAATATCTACAATTGTCTGAAATATTTTTTAAAAAGTTCTTTATTTTCTAAATGCATAATTGTGTAAAGTTATATAATTGTGTAAAGTTTCTGAATTTTTTCAGTCTGAATAACATCCTACACAGTGAATACAGGGGCAGACATGAAAACCTAGGTGTCTCCTACCAAGACAGACATTAAGGAGCTTTGAAGAGTTCAGCATGTCAATTTTCTAATTTTAAAAGAAAATATCATTACTCATAAGGATTATTGATTTTTGTATGCAATGGGTTTGTTTTTCGATGAATTAAAAGCTTAATATTTTAACCTTTAACATGTATTAGGAATATATTACAAATATCCTTGAGAACATTGTTAATATTTAGGACTCTAGTAGTTTCAAGATCAGTTTGAGAGCCACTGCTCCAAATACTATAATGTACACCCTTAACTTTTTATATTCTCCTATCATTAATTGTTGGTGGATACAGCATATAGAAGACATTGCCTATTACATCTACATATGTAAACCTCATATTCTGTACTTTTAAAACTTAAGGAATTCTGTTTATCTGCATATTAACTATGGTGTTCTTCATTTCTGAAGAGCTGAATTCATACCAGTTCATTTTTCTACAGAGTGTAGAATGTTCTTAGTATTTCATGCAGTCCAGGTATACTGATTGTTTTCCCTTTATCTGAATAAATTTATTTCTTTGCTGTTCTTCAAGGATATTTCAAGCTGGGTGTGGTGGTGCATGCCTTTAATGCCAAAACTTGGAAGCAGAGACAAGAAAATCTTTGAGTTTGAAGCTAACCTGGTCTATATAAAGAGTTCCAGGACAGCTAGGACTACACAGGGAGACCTTGTCTGAAACAGAACAACAGAAAGAGGATGCTGCAGATCTCAGAGTTGAAAGTTTCCCTTCCAGGATCTGAGGATGTTGCCCTGCTCTTGACGTCTGTTATTTGCGATAAATGAGTGCCCTCCCTGTTCCTGACATGTGATGGTTCATTTTTCTCTAGCTGATTTTAAGCAACATGACTGCAATGTGCTTATTTTATTATGTATGTTCTGGTTAAATCAAAGTTGATGTGGATTTTCTTGAAATTATAAATCTGTTCTACAACAAAATTGGAAAATTTAAGTCATTTCTCTAAATACTTTTCCCAGCTTTATCTTTTCTTTTTTCCTTTGATTTCTCTAAATATTCAAAAGTAGATCTGTAGGTTTTGATCATTATATTTCTTTCTCTATTTCCCTCACCATCCTTTATTCTTCAGTTGGCTAATTTCCATTGGTTTAATCTCGAAGTACACTGACTCTTTCTAATCCAGTCCAAGTGACTTGTTAAGTTTTAGAATTTCTATTTTTTATAGTATATGTTTCTCTTAAGAATTCCTATATAATCAGAATGTGTTTTCCTTTATAACCTTGAAAATACAATAAAATTTTGGACAAATACACGATCTATGTCATCTTAACTCTTTTGATTGCTGAGTGTGAGTTACACCTTCCACTTCTTCATAGAGCTAGTAGCTTTAGATTGTGAGCACTGTGAAAGACATATTTTAAAGAGCTGAAATTCTGTTATATTTCTCTAAAAATGACTGTTCTAGCCAACCATAAAATGATTGTTAGACTTGATCTCAAGCTGTTTCCCATGCTAGATATGAGCTAAGTTCTAAATCTAACTACTTTATCATTCCTCTACAGTCTAGACTATCTTGACAATATCTGGTGTTAAACATTTGGTATAGAATATAACCAGAACGTGGTGTTTCTTCTATGAGGCTGTCTTCCTCCCCAAGCTCCCAGTTAGTTTCCACCTGTAACAGTATGAGAATTGCATTTTCTGATTTGTCAAGCTCCCCAAGGGTGGGAGTCCGACTAGAAGCAGTATAAAGCAGGAAGCTGGTTTAGTACCACATTCTTCTAAGTGCTACTTTCCAGTATCTTCAGTGCTTTTGATATATTATCCTAGAGCTCATCATTCTATCTACTAGGAGCAATCTGGTCATTATCAGAAGCAGAGAGCTGCACATATCCTTAAAAAGTCTCACAAATGTTATTTTCCTTTTAAAATTAAAAGGACATACTAAGCATTAAAAACGAGAAAAACATTTTCAACAAATTTAAAAATAGGTTTTAAAATTCTAAAATCTGGATAGTTTCAGAAATAATTTCATGCTGTTAAAACACCATGAAGTTAAGTCTTTGATCCCTATGATCCTGACACTGTAGCCCAGATAGCTTTTATTGGGTAGACCTTCTGATCACAGAAAAATCAGTTCTGATAAGAAAGACCACAAGAATACAAAAGTATAAGGGGAGAAAAACCACTTGAGTGTTGAGATGACACTGTTCTGTTATCTAGGCTATGCCACTCTGTATAAACCAGCATTTTTCCATGTTGTGCCTTGCTCTTGGAGAGTCCATCTTGCAAACATCACCTGACTTCAGTTGGAACAGAGTTGCAGAAGCAGGGCACCTCTGCACTTTGTTGTGTATATTAACACCACCACTCACCACGAACCATTCAAGGGGTACAGATTGAAAAATAACATCCATAAAAGCACAAACAGCATCAGCCAGTAAACTTATCAAGGTAAACTGTACCCACATGAGCACATGGGCATATTTGAGTCATATGAGGAAAACCAGGCCTGAGAACTCATGAATGCACTAGACCAAAGAAGGGTGCAAGACTTTCCTAGACCCCATAAAGAAGAGGATACCTAACACTGGCCATGGCAACAGCTCCTACTAGCCTGTCATCTGATCATATAGCGTGTGCACCATGGGACCAACAGGCAGACTCCAGACTATCACCTTGGCTTTAGCCTGGCTCATCCCACTTATGAAATGGTCTATTTCAACTGCAGACTGCAGTCAGTTTGTCTGACACTTAAGAATGGTTTTGGTTGTTGTTGGGGGTTGTTGTTGTTTTGGGGTTTTTGAGACAAGGTTTCTCTTTGTATCCCTGGCTGTCCTGAAAGTCCCTCTGTAGATCAGGTTGGCCTTGAATCAGCCTGTCTCTGCCTCCTCAGTGTGGGGATTAATGGCATATGCCACCATTCTTGGGTCTTGTTGATATTCTTAAGTGTCCCCTTCTTTTTTTTTTTTTAACACCTTGTATACCTAACCCTCTGCAGAGTGGTGGGCCCAGGAGAATAGAGATCAACTCTGCTCTAAGATCCAACAGTACAGAGTGCTTCACAGATGTATTTGTCATCTTTAGCACCACACATGTAAAGTATTACTCATAATTTTTTATGACATCTCTAGATAGACAAACACACACATGGACACTGAAAAACTCTTTACTCAATTATAACTTTGTTATGGAAGAAATAAATAAAGAAATGAAAGACTTTTTAGAATTGAATGAAAATGAAGACACAGCATACCCAAATTTATGGGATACAATGGAAGCAGTGCTAAGACGAAAACTTTTTATTATAATACCAAGTGCCTTCATAAAGAAATTGAAGAGATCCTACACTAGCAATATAATAGCATACCTGAAATCTCTAAAACACAAAGAAGCAAACACACATAAGAGGAGTAGATGGCAGGAAATAATCAAACTAAGGGTGGACAACAACCAATTAGAAACAAAGGGAATGATACAAAGAATCAACAAAACCAAAAGCTGATTCTTTGAGAAGAATCAACAAGATAGATAAACCCTTGGCCAAACTAAGGGACACAGAAACAGTATCCAAATTAACAAAATCAGAAATGAAAAGGAGAAATTGCAACAGAAATGGAGGAAATTTTAAAAGGTCATCAGATTTTACTACAAAAGCCTTTACTCAACAAAACTGGAAAATCTAGATGAAATGAATGAGTTTCTAGAAAGATACAAGAGCAGGTAAACTATCTAAACACTCCCATATCTCCTAAGGAAATAGAAGAAGTCATTAAAAACTTTCCAACCAAGAAAAGCCCAGGGCCAGATGGTTTTAGTGCAGAATTCTACCAGATCTTCAAAGAAGAGTAATACCAACACTTGTCAAGCTATTCTATACAATAGAAACAGAAGGAACACTACCTAATTCATTCTATGAAGCCACAGCTACTCTGAGATCAAAACCACACAAAGAAAGAGAATTTCAGGCCAGTTTCTCTATGAATATCAATGTAAAAGTGCTCAATAAAATCTAGCAAACTAAATCCAAAAACATATCAAAATCATCATTCACTATGTTCAAGTAGGCTTCATCCCAGTGATGCAGGGGTTCAACATATGAAAATCCATTAACATAATCCAGTATATAAACAAACAAACTCAAAGAAAAAATCATACAATCATCTCATTAGATGCTGCAAAAGCATTTGACGAAATACAACACCCCTTCATGTTAAAAGTATTGGAGAGATCAGGAATTCAAGGCTTATATCTAAACAGAATAAAAGTAATATACAGCAAACCAACAGCCAATATCAAATGAAATGGAGAGATACTTGAAGCAATCCCACTAAAACCAGGGTCAAGACAAAGCTTCTCCCTCTCTATCTATTCAATATAGTACTTGACTTTCTAGCTAGAGCAGTAAGGCAACAAACAAAGGAGATCAAGGGGATACAAACTGGAAAAGAAGAAGTCAAGGTATCACCTTTTGTGGATGATAGTATACATAAGTGATCCCCAAAATTCTACCAGATAACTTTTACAGCTGATAAACAACTTCAGCAAAGTGGCTGGATATAAATTTAACTCAAACAAATCAGTAGTGTTCCTTCTATACAAATGATAAATGGGTTGCCAAAGAAGATAGGGAAACAACATCCTTCACAATAGCCACAAATAATATAAAATATCTTGGTGTAACTCTAACCAAACAAATGAAAGATCCTTATGACAAGAACTTCAAGTCTCTCAAGATAGAAATAGAAGAAGATCTCACAAAATGGAGAGATCTCCCATGTTCATGGATTGGTAGGATTAACAGTAAAAATGGGCATCCTACCAAAAGCAATCTACAGATTCAGCACAATCCCCAACAAAATTCCAACACTATTCTTCCCAGATATGGAAAAGGCAATTCTCAATTTCATATGGAAAAACAAAAAACCCAGGATAGCAAAAACAATTCTTAACAATAAAAGAACTTCTGGGGAAATCACCATCCCTGACCTCAAGCTGTGCAACAGAGTAATAGTAATAAAAAACACATGGTATTTGTACAGAGACAGACATGTAGATCAATAAAATAGAACTGAAGACCCAGAAATTAACCCGCACACTTATGGACACTTGTTTTTTGACAAAAAAGCCAAAAACATACAATGGAAAAAAGAAAGCATCTTCAATATATGGTGCTGGTCTAACTTATAGTCTGTATGTAGAAAATGAAAATAGATTCATATTTGTCACCTTGCACAAAGGTCAAGTCAAAGTGGATCAAGGATCTCAACATAAAACAAGATACACTGAATTGAATAGAAGAGAAAGTGGGCGAGAGCCTTGAACTCATTGGCACAGGGGGAAATTTCCTGAACAGAACTCCAATGACTCAGGCTCTAAGGTCAACAATTGATAAATGGCACATCACGAAACTGAAAGCTTCTGTAAGGCAAAACACAATAGGACAAATCAGCAACCTACAGAATGGGAAAAAACATTTTCACCAACCCTACATCCAATAGAGGACTAATATCCAAAAATGAATAAAGACCTCAAGAAGCTAACCTTCACAAGTCCAAATAAATCCATTAAAAAATGGTGTGCAGAGCTAAACAGAGAATTCACAAGAGAGGAATCTTGAATGGCCAAAAAGCACTTAAAGTAATGTTCAAAGTCCTTAGCCACCTAGGAAATGCAGTTCAAAACAACCCTGAGATTCGATCTTATACCCAGCAGAATGGCTAAGATCAAAAACTCAGGTGACAGCACATGCTGGCGAGGACGTGTAGAAAGAACACTCCTTCATTGCTGGTAGGATTGCAAACTTGTACAACCACTCTGGAAATCAGTCTGGCAGTTCCTCAGAAAATTGGAAATAGTTCTACCTGAAGACACAGTTATACCACTCCTGAGTATATACCCAAAAATTTGTTCCACCACACCACGGGGACATGTGCTATATTATGTTCATAGTGGCCTTATTTGTAATAGCCAGAAGCTAGAAACCCAGATGTCCCTCAACAGAAGAATGGATACAGAAAATGTGGTTCATTTACACAATGGAATACTATTCAGCTAATTTTTTTTGTTTGTTTTTTTGTTTTTTGTTTTTTGAGACAGGGTTTCTCTGTGTGGTCCTGGCTGTCCTGGAACTCACTCTGTAGACCAGGCTGGCCTCGAACTCAGAAATCTGTCTGCCTCTGTTTCCCAAGTGCTGGGATTATAGGCGTGCACCACCACGCCAGCTACTATTCAGCTATTAAGAATGAGGATATCATATATTTTGTAGGCAAATGGATGGAGCTAGAAAATATCATCCTGAATGAGGTAACCCAGACCCCAAAGGACATGCACAGTATGTATTCACTAATAAGTGGATATTAGCCAAAAGTATAGAACACTTAGGATACATCTCACAGAACTTAAGACGTTTAAAAAGCAGAAATGCCCAAGTAAGGATGCTTCAATCCCACTAGAAGGAGGGCAAAAATAATTATGGGAGGCATAGAGATGGAGGAACCTGGGTGGGTGAGGGAAGGGGGAGGGGGAAAAAGGGAACAGGATTAGGTATAAGGGGCAACAGGTGAGAAGTCCAAAAGGCCAGCAGAATAAATGGAAATATGCAGCCTTGGGGGATGGGGGACACTCTAGAAAGTACCAGAGACCTGGGACGTGAGAGACTTTCAGGACTCAATGGGAGTGACTTTAGATGAAATGCCCAATAATGCGGAGATGGAACTCGAAGAGTCCACCTCCAGCAGATAGACAGGGCATCAAGTGGAGGGATGGGGTTACCAACCCACTGTTAGAATTTCTGACCCAGAATTCTTCATTTATAAAAGAACTGCAAGGACAAAAAATGTTGAGGAGACTTAGGGAAAGGCAGTTCAGTGACTGGCCTAAATTAGGATCTACCTCATGGGGAGGCACCAAGACCCAACACTATCAGTGATGCTATAGTGTGCTTACAGACAGGAGCCTAGCATGGCTATCCTCTGAGACGCCCAACTATCAGCTCATTGAGACAGACACAGATACTTACATTCACCTACTGGACTGAAGTAGGGAACCCCTATGGTTGAAGGAGAAGGATGGAAGAGTCTGAAGAGGTGGGCGACCCCATAGGCAGACCAGCAGTCTCAACTAACCCAGACCCAACCCTAGGAGCTCCCAGATACTGAGCCACCAACCAGACAGCATATATGAGCTGGTCTGAAGCCCTAGTACATATATAGCAGAGGAGTGCCTGGTCTGGCCTCAGTGGGAGAAGATGCATCTAATCCTTAAGAGTCTTGACGCTCCAGAGAGGGGGAAGGTGTGATGGTGGAGAGCATCCTCTCAGACACTGGGAGAGGAGGAATGGGATTAGGAACTGTGGGAGGGAAGGACTGGGTGTGGGGGCAACAGTTGGGTTGTAAATTAAAAATAAAAGTATAAAATGGCATCCACTGTAAAACTAAGCTACTGAAAGAAGAAATCCAGTAGGATTTTAATTAATTTTTAAGGGTCATTATTCCTTTTGAGTTTAATTAAATATAGAGAATACTTTCCCAGATAAGTTTTGCCATCATTTTCAGATTTTAAAACCTCCATCAAGGGGTTGGAAAGATAATTCCTTTGTTAAGAGCACTGACTGCTCTTCCAGTGGACCCAGGTTTGATTTCCAGAACACAAATGACATGTAACTCCAGTTTTAAGGGATCCAACTCTCTCTTCTGGACTCTATGGGGTCTATGCATGTGGTATATGCATCCAGGTACAATACCCATACACAGAAAAGAAAAATACATAAATCTCAACAACAGTATCAGCAGCGATGACAGCAACAACACACTCCAGACTAGATTACCATCTGTTACAAGCACAAAGCTAACATTTTAGGACTTCCTGGGTGCAACACACTATATTAGTTATTCATGAACATTTTCATTGAGTTCTGGCAATAAACTTTTGAGGTAGTTACTACTCAGTCCTGCCAAAACCTAGGACATCAACATTAACTTATCTACATCACACTTTTTTTTTTTAAATTAACTTAAAAGCAACAGTTACTTCTGTATGGGTTTCCATAAACTTCCCCTCTGGTGGGTCCTTCCTCCTTTGCCTCCCCATCCCTCTACCATCGGTTCCTGCTATACTCTTTACCTCTAATCTTCCCATTTCCATTTTTCTCCCATCTCCTTCCACTACTCCCTTAGGGCTTCTTCCAGTCACACAGATCCACACCCACATTTTCTCCCATCTGGACTCACATATTTAATAGTTAGAGGCTAGGATGCCCATTTGAGAGAGAACACACTGTATTTTCCTTCTGGGATTTAGGTACCAGGCTTAAAATGCTTTCCTCTCACAAATTCAAATTTTCTTTATTGCTGAATAAAATCACTTTATATTTTCATTACTTACCTGCTGATGGACATTTAGGTTAACCTTATTTCCTTGCTATGGCAAAAAGGGCAACCCTAAACACAAATGGACAAGTGTCTCTGTGGTAGAATGTGGCATCCTTTGGGTGTATGCCTAGAAGTGATATTTCTGGGTCATATGGAACATGCATTCATTTTTGAGAAGCCTCTACATTGATTAGCATAATGAAGTCTTCACTCACACCAGCAGTGCATAAAGGTTCTTTCTTCCCCTATATCTTGTGTGGTATTTGTTTTCTTGATGTCTGCTCTTATTATATGAAAAGAATAGATGAAATCACAAAGTAATTTTAATTTGCATTTCTATAATGGTCAGAGATGTTCAACACTCAAAAAGTATTGGCCATTTTTGTTTCTTCTTTTGCAAACTATGTGTTTAGTTCATTGGCCCACTCACCAACCTTCAGTTCTGTTTCTCTGGTATTTAATTCTCATGGTTTTTATATATTCTAGATATTAAATCCATGTCTTGGGTATAGCTGGCAAATATTTTCTTCTATTCTGTAGGCTGCTTGTTTTTTCTGCTGATAGTTTTTCTGTGCAGAAGTTTTAAAATTCCATACAGTTCCATTTGTCAATTCTTTGTGCTTTATCCTGTGTAGGTCAGCTCTACTCAGAAACATGTTGCTTGCACTTATATCCTGAAGTCCCTCATGTTTTCCTATAGCAGTTTCCATGTTTCTAGTTTTAAATTAAGGATCCACTTTGTACTGGTTTTTGTGCAGGGTAAAAAGATGGTATCTAACTTCATTCTACAGGTGGATATCCAGTTTTGCCAGAATGTCTCTTTTTTAGTGTATTTAGGAAATAATTTTGTCAAAAGTTAGCCCTATTTATAATTGCCAGATGCTGGAAAGAACCCAGGTATCCCTCAACAGAAGAGTGGATACAAAAAATGTGGTATATCTACACAATGGAGTACTATTCAGCCATTAGAAACAATGAATTCATGAAATTCTTAGGCAAATGGATGGAGCTAGAGAACATCATACTAAGTGAGGTAACCCAGACTCAAAAGGTGAATCATCGTATGCACTCACTAATAAGTGGTTATTAACCTAGAAAACTGGAATACCCAAAACATAATCCACACATCAAATGAGATACAAGAAGAAAGCAGGAGTGGTCCCTGGTTCTGGAAAGACTCAGTGAAACAGTATTTGGCAAAACCAGAACGGGGAACTGGGAAGGGGTGGGAGGGAGGACAGGGGAAGAGAAGGGGGCTTACGGGACTTTCGGGGAGTGGGGGGGGCTAGAAAAGGGGAAATCATTTGAAATGTAAATAAATTATATCGAGTAAAAAAAAAAGAGAAAAAAAAAACAAAATAAACAAATGATGAGTGAGTACTCTCTCCATATAATGCTCCATAGAATATAAGTACTGTGAGTGTATAGGAAACAATCCCTTAAATAAGAAACACTCGCTACCCAGAAACAACCTTGACCCAAGACCAAAGGAAACCACTTCATAAGCCATCTCTTTCATAGGGTTTGTATTTATTGTCTTCTATCCACTGGAAATAACCTATTACCCTGAAAAAATATATATGTTTGTGAATGTGTGTCTGTGTATGTATAAAAAAAAAAGTTAGATGTCCACAGTTATACAGTTTATATCTGGATCTTGTGTAATATTCCATTGGTCTACATGTTTGTTTTCATTCCTGAAGCACAATATCTTTATCACTATGGCCCTGCAGTGTAATTTGAGGTTAGGAAACGTTATGGCTCTGCTTGTGTTCTTCCTGCTTAGTTTTGTCTACTTGGTCTTTTATGTTTACAAATGAATTTATAATGGTTTTCTCTGTTTCTGTGAAGAATGTCATTGGAATTTTGATGAGTATTCTTCTGAATCTGTAGACTGCCTTTGGTAGTGTAGTTATTTTCACAATACTGAATCTGCCATCCAGGAGCACAGCAATTTTTGTTTCTGTTTTTGTCATGTATTGTCTTCAGTTTCTTTTTTCAGTGTCTTGCAGTGTGGACATCTTTCACTTCCTTCATTAAGAGTATTGCAAGGTATTTTTTCTTTGAGGCTATTGTAAAAAAAAAAGGGGGGGTTGCTGACTCAGCAAGTCTGTTGTACACACAGAAGCTATTGATTCTTGTGTGCTATGATGGGATCCATCAGGTAAGTTAAGGATATTTAAGCTCAGAGACTTTTAATTGCCCAAGGTCACATTTAGGCAAAACCAGATGAATGGAATTTATATTCTTTTCTCTCATTCTCAAGTTTTTCCTTCTAGTTCCTAAAATACACTGCCTCTAAGGTCTTTTAAGTAATTAAAAAAAAAGGACATATCCAAGGAAGAAATATAACATACCCAAAAGCATATCTAATCTTATTTTAAATTTACATCTCTCTAGTTGTGAATAATCAGAAGCTACAGAGGTGCATAGAGGTTAAAAATACACATAAGAATATGTTTGTGGATAGAGAAGAACGAGATGAAATAAGACAGAGGTAGAACCAGAGCAATAGTCCATACAACAAGGTCTTTTAAAAATTGATAGGGAATAGCTACATGTTTGTTTCTGAATGGAAGACATATTAACCTGAGTGAAGAATTCTAATCAGTGACTTTTTTCTTTTTGGTGTTAAAAATGAAAAAAACATTCTTTCTTGGGGAGTTTGCATAGTAATACCATCAACAGGATTATACAGCACATACTAATGATTTTACTATAAACCTTTCTTTAAAAGTTTTCAAATATTTATTTACTTATTAATGTGTGTTCTTAAGCACACATGCCACTGCGCAGGAATGGAAGTCGGATGACACTCTGTGGGAGTTGACTCTTCCCACTTTGTAGATGTGGGGGTCAAACTCAGGTAGCTAGGCTTGGCGCCAAGTACTGGCTGAGCCATCTAGCACGCACGAGAACAAAGCCTCTTTACTATTATTTATATGTCTGCAGGCGTGTATGAATATATACCACATGTATGTGTCACTACATGCAGAGGTCAGGAAGGGCACAACTCTCCTGGCTCTGGTTCCGAACAGTGACATGTACCTGTGGATGAAACTTAGGAGCTCAGGAGTGGCCTCTCCAGCCCCTAGAACAAACCTTTCTTATAAGAAAATTCCTTTAAAAATTTTGATGTATACATGTATACATGTAGACATGGTGTCTGTCACAGTCTCGGACAGAAGAAGACAACAATCCAGGTATTACTCAGACTTAATTCAGAACCTCACTGATCTAGATGGAGCTGAGCACAAAATAAATATTAGAAGGTGAAACAGATTGTTTACCCTTTAGGTCATATTTCTGACAAACTAACTTGTGAATCTAGCAGGTGAGAATTTATTCTAACAACAACCTAGAATACAGAAACTTTAGGTCAGAGTCACCTTGGTGGAAAAGCAAGCAGAAGGTAAAATTGGTAACATTTTATGGGAGTTGAGGAGGCCTAAATATGACAGAAATCTGATTTTCATATTTCTTGAGGTAAGTTGACAGAGATAATGTGTAATCAACACTGGCTTGTAAGTAAATATGCAATGTATGAGACATGGCTGAAATCTAAACCTAATTTTTTAAAATTCTAATTACTTTTAAAATTGTGCATGTGTATGTGTGCATGTGTGTGTGCATATGCGTGCACAAGTGTCTGTGGAGAACAGAGGCATTGGATCCTTCTGAAGCCTGAATTACAGGTGGTTGTAAGCTGCCTGACATGGGTTCTTAGAATCGAACTCTGGTCTTCTACCAGAGCAGCATGCCTTCTTAATCATTGGGCAATCTCTGTAGTCTCTCTTTGTTTTTGTTAAGCATGTGGTATTGCTACAATATTATAAGGCTATAAGAAACACCAAAATAGTTGTTGAGGAAACATTGTTCTACATGTACTAGTTTATAAAATAATGATGTTTATAGTTTATATAAGCACATGCATATAGAACAAGGTGGCAGCCTTAAATATGTAAGAAAGTAAACAAATCCACTATCTTAGTCAGGGTTTCTATTCCTACACAAACATCATGACCAAGAAGCAAGTTGGGGAGGAAAGGGTTTATTGAGCTTACACTTCCATGTTGCAGTTCATCACTAAAGGAAGTCAGGACTGGAACTCAAGCAGGTCAGGAAGCAGGAGCTGATGCAGAGGCCATGGAGGGATGTTCCTTACTGGCTTGCTTAGCCTGCGCTCTTATAGAACCCAAGAGCACCAAAGGTGCTACCACCCCAAAGGTAGTACCACCCACAAGGGGCCCTCCCCACTTGATCACTAATTGAGAAAATGCCCCACAGCTGGATCTCATGGAGGCACTTCCCCAACTGAAGCTCCTTTCTCTGTGATAACTCCAGCCTGTGTCAAGCTGACACACAAAACTAGCCAGTACATCCACCAACCAGCAAGGAAAACAATGAAGGCACAGAAATAAATGATTCAAACTCTAGGCAACTAATATTTTTTATAGCAGAGCCTTATTACATAGCTTAGGCTGGCCTCAAACTAGCAGATCCACCTGCACCTGTCTCCAAAGTACTGGGATTAAAGATGGCTCTCAGTAACAAATGTTTTAAAAGCAAGTAAAACTCCTCTTTGAAAAAGAGAGTCAAACCACAGTACTGCTATAGCTGGTCAACATATAAATTAAGTACTAAAAAAGTGAACATGAGTGCTTGCTTCGGCAGCACATATACTAAAATTGGAATGATACAGAGAAGATTAGCATGGCCCCTACGCAAATTTGGATAACACGCAAATTCGTGAAGCATTCCATATTTTTTCATGAAATTTTTAGGCAAATGGTTGGAATTGGAAAATATCATCCTAAGTGAGGTAACCCAATCACAAAAGAATACATACAAATGCATTCTCTGATAAGTGGATATTAATTAGCTCAGAAGCACTGAACACCCAAGGCACAATTAGCATAACAAATGACTCCCATGAAGAAGTAAGGAGAGGGCCCTAATACTGGAAAGGCTTGATCTAGCATTGTAGGGGAGTACCAGGACAGAGAAAAAGGGAGGAGGTGATCGGAGAATAGGTGGAGAGACGAAGGCTTATGGGACATATGGGGAGGGGGGAACTGGGAAAGGGGAAATCATTTGGAATGTAAGCAAAGAATATAGAAAAAAAAGTGAACATGAAAGACTCTTAAATGCCTTCTCTGTCAAGGGAGTTGTAGATGCAATTACTAAAACCCTTAGTCCAATTTTGTGAAGATAAATAACAATTTAGAAGTTGATATTTTAAAAAATGACTTCAAGGGCTATCAGGTAAGAGTTAACTTTGATATATAATGTTATATAGTCTTATTTTTAATAAGATTCTTTACTAGAGTATAGTGAAGAAGGACATAAAGCTATATTTGCTCCAGGTTCTAAACATAATATCATGGTAGCCTTACTGCTGCTTGTCTGTTTCAGTGCTGGAAGTGAAACTCAAGGCCTTGTATACTGAGCAAGCTCTTTGCTGCTGGGCTATGTGCAGTCCCTGCTGCTTCTTTTAAAACTGTGAAATTATACCCTTTCATATTGCCAAGCTTTAGCAGTCAGGCTGGAGAGTGCTGATCTGGTGGGAATAAAACCAGCTAATGAACAATATTAGGGGAAGCTAAAACAAAACAAACATACATACCAAGAATAACCTTTCCCTAAACAGTTATCTAAAAACTTTGTTTAAATTTTCTAATAATTTCCCTATGAACTATGCCAAAGTGTAATGATAAAGATAATAACAGATAATGTTTCTATTTTTAGTGCCAGATCATATGCTGTGATTTCCCACATCTTTACTACACTGCTATGGAGACAGTTACAGAGAGGTTAAATTATGTGTTGGTAAAACCCAGGCACCATGATCCTAGAGCTTCAATTGTTCCTCAGTTAATTGTCTTACCCATGTTAATTTATGAGACAAATATGTTTACATTCTAATGCCTTACAAAGATACATAAGGGGAAGTGGCTTCACTTTACTTGGAATCTACATCTATACATACACAATATATGTATACAAGTGGTAGCTCATACAAAGTGGCAAGAGCTCCCAGACACCAAAGTTCAGGACAAGTCAGATAATCCGTCAGCTTGTCTAGATTTGGTTATGGAGACAGAGAGCAGAGATTGGGTTAAATGAGGTCTTTAAGGCTGAGGAAGAGAGGAACATGCAGAGAGCACTAGAAAGTGGGGAGGCAACTCCAGATGATGTAGTTCAAGGATGAAGGGGCAGGATTATCATTTGATAATCCGGTACATATGATTTGGCTGAGAGATTAGTATCACAATGTATATAAAGGAAGAAGACTAGAAAGAGGAAAGTAAAAGACTGAGTCTGAAGCCTTAAGAAAAGACTCTTGGGGCTGTCAGGAAAGCTGATGTGAAACTGGAGGTAGTGGACTGATAGGCATTGGTTGACTGTTTTAGGCATTGGTTGACTAAACAGCCATTACTGCATATTGTTACAGGAGAGTAATAAAACCCCGCAAATGACCCTGGTGATTTTACAGGGAGAAAGTAAAAACCAGATGATGTGCTGCCTGAATGCAGCAGAGATTCTTCTGGGAAATGATTTTAAAGTCACTTTTAAAGATTTATAAAGATCTGTCTGTCTATCTATCTATCTATCTATCTATCTATCTATCTATCTATCTATCTATCTGAATGTGGTTGAGAATACAAAATTGTCTGAGTTGTTTCAGAACATACATCTATATATTATATATGCATATACATTCACACACATAAGTGAATATATATACACAAACTAGAGTGAAATATCACTTCTAAACCATCACACAAATAAACAAGATTTTATGTCCATGGCACAGTACCCTGCTAACCTAAGTGTATGTACACATTATCTGGTAAGCATGCTTTATGGCAATACTATTGCTCTTACTGTACACAATCTTAAGTTCTTCCTATACTGTTAAACTTTTTTCTATTTAGAACAAGTCTTGATTTTATTACTTAAAAAGGTTTCATATTTAATCACTTTCTGACTCTATGCCTGTGTCTTCAACACGTTAATTTTCTGCTCCTCAAAAGGAAGCATGTTGATCCTGTTTCAGATACACAGCACACATGGAGCCAGCAAAAGCCCTGCTAAGGTGCTTCTGTATTTCAGACAACCTCATATGGCCTTTAGGTCTTCATAGCATAAAACCCTCCAGGTCTGTCTGGGCATACATCATGTGGATTTTGGTGTTTTCCCAACTTTGGTATAAAGGTAAACAATGCTACTCAGGGGGTTGAGACAGCCTAGCTTTGTTAGGGCTGTACTGTAGGAAATTCTGTGACCGGCTGTTGAATCCTGGCCCATCCCGAGTGCTGGTGAGCACTGTCCCAGGAGAAAAGCGGGATGTGGTTGATTCATTTACACTCATTCTGATTTACTTCTTTTGACTAGCCTCTAATGCAGAGTCACAGAAAAGTACCTAATTGTTTAGGAAGACCTGAAATTTGGGTTGGAGAGATGGTTTAGTTGTTGAAGGCTAATGCTCACAACCAATTTGAACATCTTTTAATTGCTACAACTATTTTTCATGCTAAAAATGTGACTGCTCTCCAGAACACTCTTTTAAAAAGCAACAAAAATTTCCCATTAAAGTATGATCCTTAGGATTAGGATTTGAAATTAGACTCTCAGGCATATTGAACAACTATACTTACCTTTGATTCGAGGTAGACATTTGCTGATGACATTTTTGTAATTTTGCATATGTAACTAACTAAAAAGATGGCACAGAGAATAAACAGGCTATTGTTAATTAATGCTCGAATAAACACAGTCCATTTCAATTGATTTTCTGGGACATCTCCGTGGACCAGCATTGCACAGGTCAAATTCACTGCTAAGAAGAGAAGGCTTGCCAGTATGAAGCCCAAATGCAGCAGAATTCTGAAAGAAAAAAGTTTATCTGATGTTTATAAAACTATTCAGAAATTCGTGTTATTTCAGGGACAAGAATTCTTTCAGCTTAAATGCTTATAATTTCATTAAATACAAATTTAATAATCTCCCATAGTTACTTGGCATGCCTGCCATTATGAACTTAGTATATGAACTATTTCAAAATGCACAGACTTTAAATCATTACCTTATAAATAATCTCATGTGTAAAAATAAATACTGATCTATAGAGTTGAAAAAAATTTTGAGCCATTTTAACACCATTATGGGAAATCATGATTTTTTTTTCATTTTTATAACTACTGAGTGCATTTTCATTGGTCTTCCTATTCTAATAATTATCAGGTTCTTAACATTTCTCTAGGTAATTAATATGCTGTGCCTAATTAATTCATCAATTTTAAGAGCTATAGGAAATAGTTTTAAGCAGTGCTTGAGTCTATGACCTGATTATCTATAACAAACATGTTTTAAACTTGACCATAAAAGAACATAGGAACAGAACATGTAGTTCCCAGCACTCATCATAAAAACTCTAGTAAGGTCTGTACCAAGTAGCAGTTAAGAGCAAACTTGTGAAAACAACCCCAGGTCAAATATATTTGCATTCTAGCATCATCTGTTTTGGATTGCTTTCAGCCCTTGAAGATAATTTATAGAAGATAAGTGGAAAGCAATCTGTAATTAGTAATAAGAAAACTTTGAGTATACATGTGAAGTAAAAAACAAATTAGTTTGAAAGGTTACATTAAACAACATTTTTGAGAGGGTCTTGCTATGCAGTCCAAATTGTTTTCCTTCCTTGGTCTGCCCAGTGTAGGAATTATAGCCTGTGCTATCACATGTGGTGAAATGCTGAACTAAATAATAAGAAAATAGCTTTAGAACTTTAAAATAAAAAAAAAACTTGAAATTATGTTATGTAGTAAATTAGAATAGTTTAGGAAACCAAAGCTCAGAAGAGTTGAGTTAGGAGAACTGGGACTGAAACTCATGTCTCTGGTCTCATTTTCTGTTCCCTCTGCTGAGAGTAACCAGTACAGAAACACTGCTTAGCTCAGGAAACTGATTTGCATTAGCTCTTGTATATGTGAATGCATGGTGTTGTAGAAAGAAAAAAGGAGGAGCCAGGAGGGGAAGGGAGGGGGGGATAATAGAGAGAAAGAGGGAGGGAGGGAGGGAGGGCATGAGCTTAAGCCTCATGGCTATCATGGCTGAAGAGAGAAAGTTACCTACGGCCCTCATTTCCTTTGAACTGACCAATGACTCCACTGTCTATAAGATTGTGAAGGCACCCTCTGCAATTCCTTCCTTTTGCCTTTATCAACTGACTGTTAAAAATATTTACTTGGGGGTGGGGGGTATTGGAGAGATGGTTTATCAGTTAAGGGCACTGAAAACTCTTCAAGACCTGATTAGATTTCTAATACCCATATGACAGACAGCTCATAACTGCCTGCAACTCATACATGTGGTGCACAGATATACATGCAGGCAAAACACCAATATACATAAAGTAAATAATTTACAATTACATACAGTCTGACACTCATGAAACTTACTTGTGTTTGTCAAGTTCAGTGGCACATCTGACTTTACATATAACCTATAAAGAGAGCGTAAAGAGTTTTGAGAACAAGTGTAATACAGACATTTTTCAATTTACTTTGATTTTGTGCTTCCAATAAAATCCAATGCTTTCAGTTGAATTACTGTGAAAGAAAAATAGGTACCCAGATACTTAAATTTCTACCTTAAATATCACACAAAATTGTTAGTTTAAATAGGCATGAACTTTTTCTATGAAGCAGATACTCTGGTGGATGGTTTGCCATCTATCCTAAATATTTAGAAAAATAAATTAGTCTGATTTTATGTGCCTGGGTGTTTTGTCTGCAGATATGTCTGTGTGCCAGACAAATTTAAAGGCCAGAGGACATCAGATCCATGAGCTAGAGTTATAGAGATTTGTGAGCTAATGGGAGATGTGGATGCTGGGAACTGAACCCACATCCTCTGGAAGAGCAGGCAATGCTCTTAAACCACTGAGCCATCTCTCT